>NC_133334.1:122354977-122700047 GCF_042186555.1 Aquarana catesbeiana
GCAGTTCGAAGGGGAAGTAGGCTCCTTCCCCGGCTTAGGTAAAGTTATAATAAGTGCTTCCAACATCTCTGGAAGAAAAGAGGTAGAGGCGGCGGCGGCACTGAAAATACTGTTTAAATATGGAGATAGAGTATATTTGAATTCTTTATAGTATTCCCCACTAACTCCGTCAGGTCCTGGTGATTTGTTTAAAGGTAAGGAATCAATTATTCTATGGATCTCAATTTCAGTAAACAGAGTATTCAGGGTTTCTAATTGAGTGTCAGTCACTTTTGGTATTGGTAATTGGGAAAGAAAGTTATTAATTACTTCTGGGGTTGGTTGAGGAGTCTTGGGATAATTTTTCAAGTTGTATAGGGAACTATAATAAGAACTAAAAGCATCCGCTATTTTTTGGGGATGAAATTCTTTCTGGTTAGTGTTGGGATGTATAGGATAAGGAATTTTTGCCTTAATTCTATGCCCTTTTATGGTTTGAGCTAGTAACTTACCCGCTTTGTTCTTGCTAGCGTAATATGACATTTTAAGTCTCTTACTGTTTTTTTCAAAATTTTCAAGAAGTTATAATCTAAGATCAAATCGCAGTTGAATTATTTTTTGGGAGATAGATAGTGATGGGTCACTTTTGTTTTGGTTGTCTAATGTGTTAATTTCGGTTGTCAAATCTTGTAACCGCTTTTGCCTTCGTCTCTTTTCCCTCGCCCCCGATTGTATGCATATCCCTCTCATAAATGCCTTATGTGCATTCCATAACACAAATGGGTCTTTAACGGATCCCGCATTGTTTGAGAAGAACTCGGATAATTGTGCTTGAAAAATGTTTTTACATTCCCTTTGCTGTAAAAAAAATGTGTATTTATTCTCTATATCGGCCTCGCGCTGATCAACATCGAGTCCGACATGGAGAAAACCATCGAAGCATGGTCCGATCATGTTATTGGATTGATTGTTACTGATGATGTTCGTAGTAGAGTCTGTTGATCAACTAAAAATAAATCAAGTCTAGTATAGATACGATGAGGTGATGAGAAAAAAGTAAAAACCCTTTCAGTGGCGTGCAAACATTGCCATGCGTCGTGGAGATCATGTTGTATTATAGAGGGGAGAAGAGTTGGACTTGTTCTTTTAGATTGAGAGGTGGAGTCCAAAGAGAGGTCAGGAGTACGATTAAAATCTCCGCAAATCACCAGAAGTCCCTTTTGGAGGCGCTTCACTTTTTTTAATAATCTGTTAAAAAATTGAATTTGGTGGTTGTTGGGTGAATAAACATTGACTAACATGTAATGGGTGGAGTTAAGATCACAAATTAGAATCAAAAATCTTCCTAGAGAATCACACACAGCTTTGTGGATCTTGAATGCCACTGTGTCCCTTATGGCTATCAGAACTCCCTTGGTCTTGGAATGTGCATTCGCTGTAAAGATATGTGGATAATTCCTATGGGTGCTTTTAGGGGGGTTGGAGGCTAAGAAGTGTGTCTCTTGTGCGCACACAATATTGCAATGGTGTGTAATGGCTTCTTTCCATAAGGAATTGCGTTTGGCGGGATGATTGAGCCCTAAAGTGTTCATAGATAATATGTTCAGTGTCATAATTAAGGTTGGTGATAAGTGCTGCTATTGCTGAGCAGGGTCTCAACACCAAAGAGGACCTGTCCCTCTGTCGACTGCAGATGGCACCACAGACAGTAGAGGGAGTTGTTGATGGGTGTAGTTGAATACTCACTGTTGGAGACTTTGAAGGTACAGTTGATATATTTATTTTTCTTAGATTGGTTAATTCCACAAACGGTAGTATACTGTTCTGCTTTGAGTAGGTATCTCGATTCTGGTTTTCTGGCTCCGAAAAGGCATCTGAGGAACTTGGTGATAGAAAGAAAAGAAAGACAAAAACAAAACAACAAAATAACTGGTGAAACATTAGCACGCTCTGAAAAGAGTAAAGTGAGCGTATTAGGAGAGAGTAAACTGTGGGCAGCTTAAGCTGCTAGATTCAATTGGGGGAAAAGTTCGGCCTTGAGATTCCTGGGGTCAGGAAAACACTGAGACCCCAAAATGTAAAGGTGACATCCGAGCGTTATTACGCATGTGATTTGGCATTCTTTGCCGTTACTGTTTTCCATTCACGATTAATTTGACTTGGAGTGCTTAAAGCATATGCACCTTCTTCTTGATCAGGAATAATGTCCCATTCTTTCAAGAGAGCAATACCCTTCTCCAGGGAAGTGATTACGTGGGTATGGTTATCCCTGGTTACTGTGAGTTTTGTGGGGTAACCCCATCTGTACAATATTTTATGGTTACGGAGAGCTTTGGTTATCGTATTCAAGCTTTTTCTGTTCTGGAGACTATATTGTGACAGATCGGTAAAGAACTGGAGATTTTGACACTGCAGGGGTATTTGTTCCCTTTTCCTCAATGTAGTCATGAGATTTTCCTTTACATGAAAGAAGTGCAAACGTAGTAGATCATCTCTAGGTATATGTTCAGACAGGTGTGGTGGCTTGGGTAGATGGTGGATCCTGTCTATAGTGACGTCCATATCCATCAGACTGGGCAGGATTTGTTTGAACAAAGTTGCAGCATACGAATTCAGATCATTTTGGTGGACAGATTCGGGGATCCCTCTTATTTTTATATTATTTCTTCTTGATCTGTCTTCCATTTCAGCGAGCTTTGCCTTGATCCATTCTGTATCCCCCTCCCTCTCATCATTAGCATCAACTACATCGTTGATGGTCTCCGCATACTCCTCCATCTTAGTCTCAATATGATCTATCCTATTTCCCACTGACTGTATTTCCTTGTTGAACTTGTGCATATAGGATGCCAGATCTAATTGTATTGTGCTGCACAGTGATAACAGCATGTCCTTTAGTACTGTGTCTAGCACAGGTGTATTCTGAGTAGGGAATGATTCAATAGACTCAGGCATTTCCCTGGTGTCTTCCCCTGAATCAGAGGCCGTGCTCGCCGCTGGGCTAAATCCGTTGCCATCCATCCTAGGTTTGGATTTGGCAGGGCTGTTAGTGGATGGAGAGGGAGGGTAGGAGTGATGGCTGTCTTGCGAGGTGTTTTTGGTTCGTTTTTTACCTTTTTGTAGAGCCCTCGTATGCGATGAAGCAGCCTGAGGAGAAAAGGCTGCGGCGCCATCCTGGTTGTCTCCGCCGGAGACTAGGGAATAAAAGTCTATGAGCCGCTGGGGCTTCCTATCCCCACGTCTTTTATTGGGAATGTTCCCAGTACCTTCCCAGGCTTAATCGCCGTGAGTCTGGTGCAGAGGAATGCTCGGATGAGGCTGCTTAATGGCGCTTCGGTCTCGTGTCTCCGGAGCTCCGAGACTATGCGACCATCTGGAACTTGCTTCAGGCCACCCCCCCGAATGAAAACATTTTTATTATCCCTCCACTTTACAGCAAGCAAAGTATTACATCTCAAGCAGGCTCTCTCCCCCAGCCTAAGATGGGAATCTACAAGCTGCTGGGGTATGCTCCAGCGATTAGATCGTTCCGTGACAGCAGGGTGCCACATGCGCTAATTCCATGATCAAACAAGTGACTAAAAAGTGGCTTGTGTAATTGTCCACATACAAGTGGTACCCCTTTCTGAATAAGTGTGACACTAAGTCCCACACAATCTTACCAGAGCTCCCTATGTAGTCTGGGCAGTTCTTCGGCTCTACGTAACTATCTCTTCCCTCGTAAAACATAAAACTATATGTAAAATTAAAATAGAAAGACACTCACATGAGAGAAGAGGTAGCTGCACACCCCGGATAATGGTAAAGAAAAGGGATTGTCCCCTGTGAGGGGTTTTCTAGGCAGCAAAAAAGGTTAAGGAGATACTACATGAAGTTAGGTTATTGGAATTTTATTATAACAAAGTATTAAAAAGTGTTTTAGACATATATAGTCAAAACATGAGCTGTGGTATAAGGAATAAAAACAACAACATCACTGACATGACAGTACACAATAATAAACAGTGCTTAAGTACTATAGGTATAGATGGTACATGAATCCGGTATATGAATCCTGATGCGTTTTGACGCCACCGGGTCTTCTTCAGAGGATTTTTGTGACCTGTAGAAATGTTAACATGTGTTGAAATTCATAATTACAATCAAAGGGTAAAAAGAAAAAACAATAATAGACATTATCATATATAGTTACCAATCACATTGTGTTGAGCAATGTTTTAAGGGCCTCTAAGGACCCCCTTGCAAGCCGATGGTGTTTCCATCAGCTGTCAGGTGCTGCCATCGCCATTGCACATAAGGGAACCCGGCAGTGTAGCCTTTTGGCTTCACACCGGGAACCCTACTGCGCATGCGCAAAGCTCCGCTCCTCTCTCCTACTGCCCGGCAACAGGAGGAAGAGGAGGGAGCTGAGTGGTGATGTTAATATCCATGGCTGTGGCTCCCGTCAGTGGAAACAGGATACCTGTCAAAGATAGGAATCCTGTCCCCCCTCCCCCGAAAGGTGCCAATTGTGGCACCGGAGGGGGGAGGAAACAAATGAGAGGAAGTTCCACTTTTGGGCGGAACTACGCTTTAATCTATCAAAATCACTGTACTCATGTGCTGTGCCAGTCTAGATTCTATGTCTTCAAAGTGCATGCCACACACCCCCACCAGATGGTCGCGCACTGAAATACCAGTGACTCTACCGCTAAGTAGGGACAAAACACGCTTCTTGTAATCAGCCAAGTGCTGCTTCAGATCCACCAGTCCAGCGATCCCTGTAACCACTCCACTCTCCTCCTGTACTTCCATAGATGTGAATCGGGTCACTGCACTGTTCTTCCTCAGCTCCCCTCCACCATTCTCCTGGGATCGTAGTCAGAACTTCGTAACATTGCTAAATAAATAAAACACTCCTTTCGTTAAATAAAAGTCAAAACCTGTGGTTTGAATTGGCCATTGTCCTATATGTAAAGGTATGTATATTAATTCAATGTTATATCAACTTCAATAAATTGTAAATAATCAACACACATAGCATATATTTAACTTTTTCTTATATAACCATATATTTATATATAGCTCAGCTATTGAAGCTCGAGCAACCACTTTAACTTCAACTGTAACACCCCATACACCAGGCTCAATTGTTATGAAGCCTGGCACCCCACCATGGTGACAGCCAATTCAACACAGGTCTGAAGATCAAGATTAAAGATATCCGGGGCAGATACATGCTCATTTGCAGGTCTATAAAACACAGACAATTTGCCTTCCAAGTTCTCATGTCTATATAACACACCATGAACCATAGGCATGAATTTACCCATAGCCCTATTAACTCTTTTGCAAATTTTTTCAAATCAAGTGCAAATTTTTTCGAAATATTTACAATCAGAGAATAAAAACCAACTAAGTGGAGGGATCACTTCTGAAAAAAACAAAATAGTATTAGGCAAAACAGCCTGCAAACACAACAGATCCAGCTTAAATTAAGAAATCAACTCTAATGTCACTGGTCCCTAAAAAGTGTAATCTGGGGTCAGATTTGTCTGACGCAATGTGGCAGTCCCGCTACAAAAACGCAGATCGTCGCCATTACTGGTTAAAAAAACAATAAAAACAATAAAATTCCCTAAATCTATCACATAGTTTGAGGACAAGATAACTTTTGTGCAAACCAATCAATATATGCCTATTGTGATTTTTGTTATCAAAAATATGTAGAACAATATATATCTGCCTAAACTGATGAATACATTTGTTTTTTGTTTTGTTTTTTGTTTTTGGATATGTATTGTACCAAAAGGTAAAAAAAAATATTTTTTTCAAAATTGTTGCTCTTTTTTTGTTTATAGTGCAAAAAATAAAAATCGCAGAGGTGATTAACTATCACCAATAGAAAGCTCTATTTGTGGGAAAAAAAGGACGTCAATTTTGTTTGGATGCAATGTCGCATGACCATTCAATTATCAGTTAAAGTGATGCAGTGCCGTATCGCAGAAAATGGCTTGGTCATTTAGGTGGCAAATCCTTCCATTCCTTAACTAGTTAAGACATCTACATAGAACTGCCTTGAATTGATAAACAGTCACCAGCTTTTTCGTGAGATGTATCAGAAAGTGATTTGGTGACCTTGGCCTAACTTCCAAAAATTGTCGTATCAGTGATAAAACACAATGGCGAGCACCAGGATTAGCCCGCAAAGCGATCCATCGACCATGACCCATAGGGTCAGTTTTACTCCTCCACAATAAAATCTGAACAGAATCCATCTTAACAAATATATCCTTAAACTACAAACCTGTGCTATCAGCAATTGTATGTGGTAAAAGCCCCCCAAAAAATAGGCAAAAAGCCAAGTTAAACAACAATGATTCACAAGCGTAATGACAAACGTCTCCTGTAATGACACAGAGATGACCCAAAAGGTCGGCAAATATCGGTAATCTTGCATCAGTAACAACAGATTTTTTCTGGTAACCTTTTAATGCACGCTGAACAGTGAAAAAGGACATGCAAGATTTGCCTCAATACATAGGTAGGAAAAAGGAAACGCCAGATAAAGTCTTAATGACATGAGAGTATGAATAACTACGTCACATCAGAAAATTGGGAAAGGATAAGACAAATCCCTCTGAAAAGGGAGCTTGTTGCTGCCCCAAAGAAATCAAGAAAGAATGCCCTAAAGACCACTCAGCTTAATATGCCTCCCACGTGGATGGTGCCACAGAAGCCTCAATCGCAGCGAGGACAGAATTCACAGAAGGTCCCATAAATGTTGAGGGCACAACAGTCCAATTGGATATGCATCTGGTACCAGGTGCCTGAACTCTTGAATCTGTGAGCGGGATAAAACGCCTGCAATTAAATTGTCTACACCCGATACATTTTTGGCTTTAAGCCATATATTAAGCTCCAACTGTCTAAGTACAGCAATAACAGGTAGCAATTTGTATGATAAACAATTGATAGCAAAAACCACACCCTGAAGTAAAATCCTATGATTTTTAAAGTTGGTACCCCATAGTTCTAAAGCTACCAAAACTGGAAAGATCTCCAACAAAACAATATTATCTGTTAAACCTCAATGTTTCCAAAAACTAGGCCATATATCAGCAGATCAATGCCCGTTCCAAAATGCTTCATAATCACATGACCCAGTGGCATCATTATAAAAGTTAGGAGCAGATGACGCACAAAATGGGGTCTGCCATAAAGAGCAACCATTAAAAGTTGATAAGAAACAATGCCACACCATCAGACCTTTTCTAACCCCTGCATGGTAAATTCTTAAAGACACTACAACCAGATCCCGAGAAAGAAGGCAACTCAAAGCCATATAAATAACCATCATGCAAGATCAGTGCTGTCTGATGCTTTGGATATTTGAAGCCATGGCAAGATGTTTATTAGTTTCACTGGTGTTTCCTCTTTTAAGAAAAGGCTCTTTCGATTGAGCAGAATTACCAGATAATTTCTTAAAGCAGTGGGACACTGGGTGTAATCCTGCTCAGTAATTACACTCATGCTTGTATTTACATGTGTTGGGCCATTTACATTGCTCATCATTAAAATGAAAACATACCCCACAGTGATACAAGCTAGTGTTAGTAGTAGTATTAGTCTTAATAAATTGTTTCCGTGGCAACAAAAGATTGAGCCATAGTCCCACATATTTTGTACCCCACTTCATAGACTTGTGTACAGACAATTTTTGACTGAAGGACTCATCGTTATAAAACCACGAAAGGCCAGGTAAATTCTTGTAGGCTTCCAGAATAATTTCCACATGTTGAAACAAGCCACAACACAGATCAGGATGTTTTTCACCTAAGACGCTAGCATAATTGCAAAAAGCTTGCAACCAGTTATTAAAGGAACATAGTGCAGTTTTTTGTTTGTCATCATCATTTTGATCTCCCTCTTTCCTATTAAATCTATTTTCTTTAGTGGGTGAAAGTAAAGACAGAATCTCAATATAGTCCCCCTTCCAAATTTTTTCTTTAAGAGCTCCAGTCAAATGAAAGCCTAGAGGCGATAATTCACATGCCAAAACCTCCTTCAAACAAGATTTGGGACAAGTGAAGAAATCCCAATAGTAGGAGCATCATAAACCATAGTTTCTGTAGCAACTGAAGTTGAAACAGATACACTGTTTGGCTCAGATATAGGATCCAGCCACACCGAAGCAATACTAGGATTCAACTGGGGCTGGTTTACCGCAGTTAAAAAAAGCAGTAAAGGTAGGCATAACATTGGAAAAAGAAAATAGGAATTCCTTAAATTTAGAAAAGTTGTGTAACTCACTAGCTGTAGCTTCAACCACTGGAATAGGAGGGTTCACCGACCCCGCTGGTAATGGTGGCAAAGCGTCCAGCTCATGAGACTTGTGCCCAGTATGAGTCACCATGGTAACGAGATCTGCTGTCAGAAAAGGACCTGTAGAAGTTGTTGGTTGCATTGTAGCTGAATTCACAGCACTAGAAGGGTTAAACCGAGAAGCAGGACCATTATTTGATAAGTTAGTACCTTTTAGTCTTATTAAACCTCTTTTTTCCTGTTCCCCCAGCCACTGGATCAGCTGGGGATTCGAACCTGCATGGCAACTTGTGAGATCTCTGTGTAAATCTTCTTGGTTGAACGTCGCGTGATGATCCGATCCACGCCACCAGTGAGCCAGCTCCAAGGGCTCCAGAGAGCACAATATCAGAGGCGGGCAAGGAAGGAAGCTGACCCAGCACAGAGGAAGTCCCAAGCAGAGAGAGGCATTGCCGCATCCAGTTATCACTGTCCTCTGCAGTGGCCCGATCCATCATAGGCGAAGTAAGGACAGGCAAACGTAGATGTGCTTCTTTCTGTATCCTCGTCATCTTCTGCCCACTAATGATGCATCCTCTTTCTTTTTATAGGTGGAGGCTAGTGCCAGAGGACCATTTTTTAGGCAACTATCAACATATCTACCAATCTCTGGTAAGTATTCTTTTTTTTTCTTAAACTGACTTTACTTAAAAATACTGGTCTCCCATGATCCCACTGGTGGTGGGGGCGGGGACATTTCATGCCCCACCCTTCACCTGTATTCCAGATACACTGTGCTGTTACCATGGAGATGGGCTCCAGCTTCTCCCCATGAATATAGACAGCCTTATGACTCCTCTTAGTGACACCTCCATTCATAATCATTCAGAATTTCACTGACGTTGGCAAAAATTAAAAACGGACCAAACAAAAATACTGTATTCTTGGAATTGCCTCTTCAAACCATGTTGCACTGGTTTGTGGGTGCATGGCAGTAAAGCAGATCTTGTACAGGAGTTTTCAGCTGTCAATATATGTAAATACGTACATGTATTCAAATATAGTGTCAGACTAGGCATCAATCATATAACAATTACAAATACAATTTAAAAAAAAAAGTAAAAACCCACATTTCTTTTCCTTGGGAGCTCCAAATTGTGAATCCCTGACATAAAAATGTATGTTAATGTAACATACTTCATCTGTGTTTCTAAGCCACTGATTTGTAAATGTGTTTGTAGAAATATAGCTTTTTGTGCTTTGAAAAAAACAGTATTATGCTCTGATTTAGATTTCCTTAGCTCAGTAATGGAAACTGATAAACAAATGGCAGGCCAAAGATAATAGCTTTCTTTCTTTGAGCAGAGAGTAGCTTTTTCAAATACAAAAGGTCATCAAATAGCTGTAGCCCATTAGGGAATGCTCAGCAAATGTTGGCTTGATATATTTTATTAAAAAAAAAACAAAACACAAAAATGAATAGAAACACAAACAAGCATCAATAGAAAATAACAGGATTTTTAACTAGGCCTCAAGATCTAGACCTGCCTGTAGACATTGTCCATAAAAGTACTTTGCATAAAATTATGCTATCTTTAAAATTTTAGGCTTTCAAAAAATACAGTGACCTATTCATTACTACTTAATAAAATGAACTACATTTAAATTGTATAATTAAACTTGAAATAATATAGTTTATATTTATAGCTGTCACATATGTCTCATTAAAATATTAGGGTATATACACACTTAGACCCAAAGCCCATATGTTGCTCTCTCACATACTATAAACACAGACATACTCCATTTTGTTTTCAAAGACTCTACAAAGCCATTCACACTGCACTGTTTATACTGAAACAAACAAATTAAAGTGGGGGCGCATGTGCAAAGCTGGCTAAGAAGGCCATGTCCGCTTAGAGCTCCTCACCGACCGGGACCCGACAGCCCTTTTTTTTCACACCGGACCATAACCTCCCCACAACACCGAATTACTTCCTGGGAATTGTGGACACATATTGGTGGCATATATAGCGGAAGAAAAGTTAAGCTAAAAAAACTACAAAGACTCAGGAAATGCTGACAAGAGCCGCATCTAAAATGGCGGAGGCGCCATCATATCTCTCCTCACAGACTTGTACCCAGCAACATCATAGGTCTCCCTCTTCAGCGCAGCACGGAGAGCCTGACTTTGATTTAAGTATGACTCCTATTACTCTGCACAATACCCTAATAGGCTTTGACCTTCTTCCCCAATTTGAAAGAGTCCTACATAAAGCATTACAGAATACCTCAGATGCTATTACTGACAAATTAATGCAGGAGATTCGTAAGGTAGGCCTGTTTTGGAACGAACCAGAACCGTTCGGTACTTTTGTTTCTGTCCCCCTGGCCAAATCAACCTTCAATGTCAAAGTGTGCACACTCGAAGCAAATTACTGACACATATACAAGTTCAGTAGATTGATACTTCTGCTTTTATTACTTCCTGGACCCCGGCTAATATACTGTGAGCTGGATATTTTGTTATCAAATCAAATATCAAATAAGACAAGCGTATGCAGACCACAAGATATACATATTCATTATTGTGACAAAGTATAAGCTTTTAGCTGGGTTATATCTATATAAGGGAATAGCAGACTATCATAGCTAAATAGGGTGTCTTGTTTCCAGTTCTTGAAAACAGGCGCAATCTTCTTTTAACTTGTTCTTAACTCTTGCAATTCTGTTCCACATGAAGGGTGGGGTGGGGGGGGGGTAAGCTGGCAGACATCTAATTGAATATGGTTAAGGCTGATAGCTGAGAGAGAGAGATAAGCACTTATATCTATATGGTTATATTTGAAATAGGCATTTCACCATAACACTCATAATCACATCCATTACAGTTCCCCCCTTGAAATGCTTATTTCACAAAACTGTCCCTAACACTGAAAGGCCTACACCACCCACCCCATCCCCCTCTGCAACTCTTTTAAGCTGTATGTAGAGAAAGGACTCGATACAGCTGGGGGAGTGCTGCCAAATGCTATCTGTCCCTATAGCCCTACGGTGTTGCATCTTGGGGGAGGGTGACTGTAACGGAGTGTAACACATAATTATCATCATAATTTTCAACAAGCCTTGCATAGACATCGTCATCATCATCTTGTATCTCTTGGTTCATGAACGTAGGGGTAGTTTGATCGAAAGCTTTTTCTACACACTTCCTAATACAGGGGAGAACACAGCAGATTATGGCAGCCATTACCAGGATAGCTATTCCTATCTGGGTCAACAATCCCTGCCATCCTCCCTTTATCCAGGTAAAGTACTGATCCCAGGGGTTGGTGAGCCCTGAATTCTGTTTTAATTCTTTGGACAGGTCCTCCAGTTTCTGGATGGCTAAAGTCACTTTACCATTTGGGCCGGTGTTGTCTGGGATGTAAGTGCAACATGTGCTTGTCTCAGGGATCATTTTACATACACCCCCCTTTTCAGCTAGGAGCATGTCTAAGACCATACGGTTTTAGAAAGTCATGTGCGAAGTTGCTTCTAACTGTTCGGCTAAACCTTGGAGTGCATCTCTGGTGTAGTTAACGAATCTTTGTTGGTTATAGTAGATGTAGTTTATCCAGTCTACATTTTTATTTACAGTGATAATGGGAATCAGTGACTCAAAACCCGCTGCTACTTGGTCTCTTGCTTTGAACTCATCAGGGACCCCCCTTGGGACCCCTATGGCATCTATGTATATGTGGGGGTCAAAACTTCCTGCTGGGGCACTCCTGCGTCTTCTGTTGGGTTTGGGTACATCGCTTGCTTCTGGCTTTGGGTTCTCTGAGAGAATATGCAGGGGCATTATGGTTTTAGCCATTGCGCATTCTCCTGTTCACTGTCCTGTCATTCTACTTCTAATTTTCATGTCTCCACAGATCCAGTACATGTCCCCTAAGGACTGAACTTGATTTTGCGCTAGATCTGCAGACACCTCACTGTAATGCCCCGTACACACGGTCGGACATTGATCGGACATTCCGACAACAAAATCCTAGGATTTTTTCCGACGGATGTTGGCTCGAACTTGTTTTGCGTACACACGGTCGCACAAAGTTGCCGGAATTTCCGATCGCCAACAACGCGGTGACGTCAACCACGTACGACGAGACTAGAAAAGGCCAGTTTAGAACCAAGCGCGGCACCCTTTGGGCTCCTTTTGCTAATCTCGTGTTAGTAAATGTTTGGTGAGAGACGATTCGTGCTTTTTCAGACTCGTGGCTTTCAGATCGTTTTCTGTGGTTCAGTTTGTGCTTGTGGGTTTGTATCCGCTCTTCAGTGCATGCAAGCAAGTTCCGCGTGACTTTAATTAGTCATTGTGTTCTTGTTCGTTCGTTGCTGTTTTCAGGTCGCTCTTCACAGGCCTTGCTGTTCTTCAGTGCGTTCTGTTACTTCGTTCTGAGCAGCCGACCATTTTCTAGCCATTTTTCATATACGTACTCCTCGTAGAGTTCGTGCTGTGCGGGGGCTTGGTGTTGGGGTCCTGACCTTGACACAAGTCCAGTCCATGAACAGGGTGGGGAGGAGGTCATGGACCTAGAATTGGTTGCTTCAGCGTGACCAGTTCTCTCATATGCCTTTGCTCCGTGAGATCCGTGAGAATAATCCTGATGATTTCAGGAACTTTCTCAGGATGACGGACCCCGTATTTCACCGTCTGCTGGCTTTGCTGACCCCCTATATCAGCAGGCAGGATACCTGCATGAGGCAAGCCATCACTGCGGAGCAGAGGCTCGTTGCTACCCTGCGGTACTTGGTGACAGGGAGAAGCCTGCAGGACCTCAAGTTCTCGACAGGAATCTCCCCCCAGGCTCTGCGTATCATTATCCCAGAGACCTGTTCTGCCATCATCCAGGTCCTGCAGAAGGAGTATATGAAGGTAAGATTTTTATCCTTTAATATCACATTTTATTGTATTGAATGTTTGATAATATATTGTATTTCTTTCCTCTTTCCCTAATTACAATGATTGTAATATGCTGGGAATGTCTCCTTTGTTCTCATGCATGCTGGATTTTTCTGTAATTATTTTTTTTGTCCTTCATACATATTTGCCTTCAATAACCTCCCCAGCATGCTCTCCTGCCCTATATTCACCTCATGTAGTCACTTAACAATGTATTTTATCAGCTCCATAGTAGTGTTTTACCCCAAACATCCCCTAAAATGTTTTAAAATGTGATTTGTGCTTTAAATTCAGGCAGAGTGCCAGAGGCATTTTTTTGTGGTGTCCCCAAATCATTTTTATTAACCCTCCCTCCCCCCAACTGCTAAGTCAGCTGATCCCAATTCTCTATCTATCCTCAATCATCTATCTGCTGACTTTGCCAAACCCATACACACTATACCCATCTCTTTTGTGGTCAGATGTATGGATGAATTACCCAAAGCATGTAGTGCAAGGGCCTGCCTGTATACTTTCAAATGGTACTGTTGAAAGTTTTTGTATCCTATTATTATCTTGATAGGTAATAGCAGAATGTCCAAATGTGCTCAAACATGTACAGTGTGTATTTATATCTTTGTATTATGACACTTCTTACCTGTCCAGTGGGCTGCCAATAGTGTAACTAAGGAGGGGCTGTTCCAAGTAATACCCTGTATTTAGGCATTCATCTCTCAATGAAGTGGAGAGGGTTACCTGTCCAAGACCCCCCCCCCCTATAATGTTAGAAATGGCCCATGAGAGGGGGGGGGGGAATATGATAGGTGTACCTTATACTTTGGTGTTGTAAAATTCCCTTTAATAAATGATATCTGGATGTTGGCCCAAGAATGTTTGTGTCTAATCTGCTTGCCATGTTTATGTGCAAAAATACTATTTTTTTTGTTTTCCTCAACAGTTTCCTTCCACGCCACAGGAATGGCAGACTGTGGCCTCCCACTTTGCCCAGCGGTGGGACTTTCCTAACTGCGGAGGGGCAATTGATGGGAAACACGTTCACATCGTCCCACCACCCAACTCGGGGTCATACTATTTCAACTAGAAGGGGTTCAATAGTATTGTGATGTTGGCGGTGGTGTCGGCTAATTACGACTTCTTGTATGTGGACGTGGGGAAGAATGGCCGGATGTCCAATGGTGGAGTCATCATCCAGGTGGAGTTTTACAGGCGTCTCCAGAATGGCAGCTTGGACTTGCCACCTCCAGAAGACAATGTGGAAGGACTCCCATTCGTCTTCGTTGCGGATAAAGCATTTGCGCTGGGGGACCATCTTATGCGGCCATTCCTGATGAGGACCCTCACCCCGGAACAGAGGGTTTTTAATTACCGGCTGGCCAGAGCCAGAAGAGTGGTGGAGAACACATTTGGAATCATGGCCAGCCGGTTCCGCCTATTTCTGACACCCATCCATATGGCGGAGTATAAACTTAATCATATAATCCTGGCGTGCTGTGTTCTACATAACTTTTTATGGCAACATTCTGCCAACTATGCTGGCTCAGTTGGGCCTGAGGCCGGAATTCTACATGATACAACCCTGACGGTGCTTGAAAGTGGCCGTTCTGGCTTGCCCTCCTTGAGTGCCCGTGATGTCCGGTTAAGATACCTTGAGTTCTTTGCGGGTAGGGGGGCCATCAATATGCCAGACAATTTGTGAAGCCTTTATCAAATAAAAAAAAAAGCTAATCTTTGGTGACATTTACTGCTTGTGTTTGTTTTAGCTGACCCTGACAGCAATGTGGGGAGTCCTGAAAATGGCGTTATGGTGTAACCTTTTATACAAAGCACTGTTGGGTGTTATTTACTAAAGGCATAGACACTTTGCACTACAAGTGCACTTGAAACTGCACTGAAACTGCACTTGTAGTGCAGAGGATTTGCCCTTAGGAAATAACCCCCATTTTCACAGAAAACAGCAATTACATCACCACAAAAGTGTTGTAGCCTTGAGACAATAATCCACACATTCTTGATTAACAATCTTTTTAATACCTGCACAATCACATGTGCATTTAGAAAAGGTTTTTAAAACAAACCAACATGTTTGTTGTATAAAATTTTTGGGGTGGCATTATCAAAAATAGAAATGTCCATTTAAGATAAAACAGGCATGGGTAAAACCAACAAGAAAGACAAAAATCTTGAACTTACAAAGTTCACATATGGTAAAACTTGAAGGCAATATCAGACATGAGTATTTAGGAACTGTGTTTGATATTGCGTTCAGATAGGGTGAAGTCACCCCTTTGGAAGATGCACACCAATTTACGAATGTCAACATGTGCTAGCTGCCATCACGGGGGATCAAGGGACGTGTTTTGGGGGAGCAACCCCTTCCTCACAGCTACAGTGGCTTGCGAAAGTATTCGGCCCCCTTGAACTTTTCAACCTTTTGCCACATTTCAGGCTTCAAACATAAAGATATAAAATTTTAATTTTTTGTGAAGAATCACCAACAAGTGGGACACAATTGTGAAGTGGAACAAAATCTATTGGATATTTTAAACTTTTTTAGCAATTAAAAAACTGAAAAGTGGTGCGTGCAAAATTATTCGGCCCCTTTACTTTCAGTGCAGCAAACTCACTCCAGAAGTTCAGCGAGGATCTCTGAATGATCCAATGTTGTCCTAAATGACTGATGGTGATAAACAGAATCCACCTGTGTGTAATCAAGTCTCTGTATAAATGCACCTGCTCTGTGATAGTCTCAGGGTTCTGTTGAAAGCGCAGAGAGCATCATGAAGACCAAGGAACACACCAGGCAGGTCCGTAATACTGTTGTGGAGAAGTCTCTTCAGTCTCTCGATGTGCAAAACTGATAGAGACATACCCCAAGCAACTTGCAGCTGTAATCGCAGCAAAAGGTGGCTCTACAAAGTATTAACGCAAGGGGGCTGAATAATTTTGCACGCCCCACTTTTCATTTTTTTATTAGTTAAAAAAGTTTCAAAAATCCAAAAGATTTCGTTCCACTTCACAATTGTGTCCCACTTGTTGGTGATTCTTCACAAAAAATAAAAATTTTATATCTTTATGTTTGAAGCCTGAAATGTGGCAAAAGGTTGAAAAGTTCAAGGGGGCCGAATACTTTCACAAGCCACTATACTTTATTATTGAGGAAGGGGTTGCACCCCCAAAACGCATCCATTGATCTCCCGTGATGGCAGATAGCACATGTTGGCACACTGTGTGCATCCTCCAAATTTGGCTTTTCTAAACATCGCTAAAACATTTTTAAGATTGTAGCACACAAAAAAACAAAGTGATTTTGTGGGGTTTTAAATTCGCCCCAAAACATCAATGATGTTATTATTTTTTTGAATAACATCATTGATTTTTTTCTTGAGGTTTTCCAATTCTAAATTACACCCCATGATCTCCCCGATCAGGATCTGGGCACTTTCTGATGTGAAAGGATCTCGATCCACAACATCACGATCACCTAAAAATAGAGAAACCAAACAAAAACAGGTATCAAAAATCTGCCGGCATCCATCTCTTACCTGAGCCTGTGGTCGCAGACACTCACCTGTTGTGGTGTCAATTTCCACCACATCTTCTTCCTCCTCCTGCTCAGCTTGGGTTGGGGGCATTTCCCCTTCTTCCAGAGGTGGGGGGTCTCTGGTCTCCTCAGATGAGGGGTGTCCTCCGAGTCTTTTCTCCCCTATGTAAAACAAAAATGGTATAATTAGCACACAGATATTTGATGGCCGAAATATAAAGATGAAACATTGCTTGGAAGTGGTGTACAATTGTCTATTTAGGCAGAGTTCCAAGATGTAGCATTTTTATTGTCCTTTGTCAATCTTCAATACTTTACCTGTCTTGTACAAGCTTCACAGATGGAGACACCCCTATAGTATACACTGGAGCACCTGTGTGGGCCCCCTAATAAAAAGGGGGTTCTTGTGTCCCACACTAGTGCTCCAGCGTCCAGATGTGAAAACAGCTGCTGAATGTCCTCTCCTTACACAGAATCTAGTTTGCATTTCATTCTAGTAACAAACCCATCTACACAACCAAATATTTTTCATACAAGTAGGCCCTAAAAAATGTGGGCAAATGCAAATGGCCTAAACAATGGTGTTTTATAGGCCGAAAGAAAAATGTTTGATACGAACGAATAATGGGCCCATGAACATTAAAGTTGCCATTTTAAACTGTACAACACTTAAGAAAAGCATATGGAGCAGCACGAACGTAATAAAGACAAAAAGAATAGGAACACAGCAAAACTACTTTTTTGCAGCACTCTTCGGATCTTTCGGTACTGCTCGGGCTCTCTTAATTTCAGGTCCGACCACCGCTTCCTGAGCTGATCTTTCGATCGACGTACCCCGAAATTCCGGTGCAGACTCTTGACCACTTTCGCCATGATCTTGGCCTTTCTGATACTGGGGTTGGGGTAAGGTCCATACTTTCCATCATAGTCGGCCTTCTTCAGGATGTCCACCATCTCCAACATCTCCCCAAAGGACATATTTGTGGCCTTAAATCATCTCCTTCTGGATCGGGACGTTTCCGGATCCGGGCTTTCCTCCTCCTCATTGCTATAATTAGCACGCACCTGCTCTGACTCCGCCATGTGCTCTTCACCCACTGCGCCGAAAGAAAAGGGGCGGGGAATAGACTAGAAAGAACATCAGGGGCGGGCGGAGTTACACGCATGCGCAGTGTGTATAAAGCGTAACACGCGTGCGTATTACGTACGATCTGTGAGCGGAGGAAGGAGCATTGGAGGCACCGATAGTAATAACGAACTTAAGAGACAAACTTGGGCCTATACTGCTTCTAGATTGAGGCCTATATTGTAACAAGATTAGGAGAGTTTTGGCTGACATTAGGGTTTGTCTTGTGTTGTGTCTTGCAGTTAAAATGGATATCTTGAATGATACAGACTTCATGGCAATATTCATTGACATGTTCAGGGAGCTGCCTTGTCTGTGGGAGATCAACCACCCACATTATAGGAACCAAACAAAGAGGAAGGCAGCGCTGGATCAATTGTTGGAAATTGTGAAGCAGGTGATCCCCACGGCAGACATCACATATTTGAGGATCCTAATTGGTGGCCTGAGGAGCACATATGTAAGGGAGCACCAGAAAGTCCAGGATTCGCAGAGACCCGGAACAGCAGATGACATCTATGTCCCCAGGATGTGGTATTATGACAGGCTGCATTTTCTGGCAGGCCAGACTGAACCCAGGTCATTACTCTCCAGTCTTCCTTCCACGCTTCCTTCCCCCCCAGCTGAGGCTTCTGATGCCCAACCTGGGCCATCCAGGCAACAACATGTGGAGGAGCCCAGATTGAGCCAGGTATAGCATTCCTCTAAATATTTCATGTTGTCCAATCAATGATGTTAATTAGATGTTAGTTTGGAGTACTAATTTAGGATTGTGATTGATGATGCAAAACATTAAACCATGTCCCTTTTTCATACACAGGGAAGTCTCAGCCAGGAGGAGGCCGGGCCGAGCAGGCTGCCTGATATGCCGGTCCCTCCCATCCACCTGCAAAGAGAAAGTGGCAGGAAGAAGAGTACCCTAAAGGAGGTTGCCATAGGCCTCTTTTGGAAGGCTACAGAGGCCCTGGGAGCACCACACACTGTGGGGGAGGACTTTGCTGGCATAATTGCCTGTAAAATGCAGTGGATGGAGGAGGGCCAACAACTCATGTGTGAGTCATTAATTTTGGAGGCTCTCAATAAGGGGTTGAGGGCCCAAATAACATCTGATACCCACCTTTGTGACCTCACACATGGTCCTCCTCCTCCTCCAGGTCCTCCTCCTTCTCCTCCAGGTCCTACTAGTCCTCCTCCTCCTCCAGGTCCTACTCCTCCTCCTGCCACATCTCCAACAGCAGAGCCACAGCCAGGAAGGAAGCGTGGAAGGAAGACCAGAAAGTGATGGCCATGGGTTCAGTCTGGTCAGCCAAAAGATGCAGCCTCTTGTGGTACCACAGCCTAGGGACACAGATGTCATCTGCTGCTTTCCGGATCTCTGGGACTTCTGGACCAGACTGCACTTCCTTACATATGGACTCCTCAGGCCACCAATTTTGATGTTCAAGAATTGATGTCTGCCCTGGGGGTCCAAGGCTTCGTTAATTTCTCCTGTTTATCCAGCGTTGCCTCCCTCTTTGTTTGGTTCTGATCCCTTAATAAAGGATTTTTGGTTTCAATTCTACTTGCCTATGTGTGTTTTCCTTCAAAAAGAACAGTTTGTTTGTGAGGATTCAGGTACATTTCAAAAATACAATGTGAAATTAACAAGGGACACCAACACCAAACAATCTCCTTGAGATTAAATAATACAAGATATCAATGGTGTTGTGGTAACTTGACACACAAAACACACACAAAAATATTCTGGAGTAAAACTAAAAATAAAATAATACAAAGATCAGCCTTTGAAAAAATACAAACCTAAAATAAAAAATAAATCTGCCTTTAAAAAACAAAAAAAACAACACAAACATATTTTTGTCAGATGTGACAAATCAAAATATATTAAGGGAATCCCAATAAATAATAAAGAAATAAGTTTGTGAGAAGTGTGTGTGAATATGAGCAGCAAAACTACTTAATTCTTCTCACATTATAAAGAAGAAGAGAGTGCGCTGTATTAAAACATTTTTTACATTGCACCGTGACGAAAGTGCTGTATCCATTGCAAATGCTAAGTTTACCAGACCGAGCTGTTCCGTGTCGGAATTTCTTCTGAGCATGCCTGGCACTTTGTGCGTCGGAACAGGCCACACACGGTCGGAATTGACGCGATCGGATTTTGTTGTCGGAAAATTTTATAGCCTGCTCTCAAACTTTGTGTGTCGGAAAATCCGATGGAAAATGTCCGATGGAGCCCGCACACGGTCAGAATTTCCGACAACATGCTCAGATTGGACATTTTCCATCGGAAAATCCGACCGTGTGTACGGGGCATTAGACTCACAATAACCTTTAGTGAATTATTGATCTGTGTGCTTGTTGATTGTCATTCTATCTAAGAGTGACTTCAATATGTGTCAGTGACACATACATATACAGTCATGGGACCTATTGCTCTTTCATTGGACCGGACACTGTAATCAGTACCTGGAAGTATCTTACTATAAGGGGATATGAAAGTGGCAACGTGTGTTGGATGAATTATACCAGAATTGGGTTATGCCATCTTTCTGTTTGATGGCTACTTCTTGTGCCTGAACAAAAATCACAAAAAAAAGGATAAACAGGATCATGGCTTGTTCTCCTCAGCCTCTTCCTCGGGCACAGGACTTGCGGTGAGAGGCGTGTATCCACGAGTTCCTTCCGGCCACTTTTTCTGATGTGGTAGTTGTCAGAAGGACTTGGAAAGGACCATCATCTGGGTTCAAGGGTGTGTTTCCTCATAAACTTCTTTACCATGGCCCAGTCACCAGGAACCAGCTTGTGCGTTCCTGTATCCAGCTCAGGATCTTGAATGGAAGAAAACACTTCCGGATGGATACGGGTTAATTCTCGAGATAAAACAGTCACATACACAGTTAATACATAAGATTAGAGCTGCAACTGTTGTGGGAAATAACAACCTAGACTGAGGACTGAACCAAACAATATCCCATAGGAAGACAAACCATGATTTCCCCTTGGAGTGTACCTAACACTGAACAAGGCAATGGCAAAGGCAATGGGTAGGCTGTCTGGTCAACTCATTCCCGTTTCCTGAGACTTCAGCATTCTAGACTTTATTGTGCCATTCAGTCTTTCCACCTTCCCACTTTTCTGAGGATGGTATGGGGTGTGGAAAGCTAGTGTGACCCCTACCTAGAGCTGTCCATATCTCCTTGGTTACTGAGGCCATGAAAGCCGGCCCCTGATCACTCTCTATAACCTCTCGGACACCATATCTGCACACTATTTCTGTTAAAAGTCTTTTAGCTGTGGTCTTCGCCGTCATGTTGGTAACGGAATAGGCTTCCGGCCTACGTGGCAGACACAGTCTCTTGTTTAATTCCCTGATTCCTTCAACTTCTGTGGCTCCTTTTTTGATCCACACTTCTTTTTCTTCTTTGTCAGCTGTCTCTTGTTGCTCCTTGAGGTGAGTCCTGTTTACAGGAAGATTTTGTAGAATCATGATGGTTTGTATAGTCTCTTCAGGGGTGTCTATTGGGTCATCCAGGATAGGTGCATTCACTCTGCTGACCACTTCTCGCGTTCGATCTGCAGCTTGTTTCCCAGCGGAGTAGGGCATCCATTAAGTCCTTGATAGCTGCACTGTGTTTTACAGGTGTTCCTGCTGCTGTCAGGAACCCTCTGGTTTTCCGGATGATCCCAAAATTTCCTTCTGCCAATCTGCATGCTGTTTCACTGACTGTCGGTAAGTGTGTTGTGTCCATCTTCATCACTTCGAAGCAGTGAGATGAGAATCATTTTCCAAAGAGGTTCCCCCCTCGAGAAGAGGAAGGAGAGTGGATGGGTTAAGGGTATCACATCGGAGGATGGTGATGTTATCAGGGAGAAGCAAGGCACACTGAAGTCTTAGGTGTCTTGCTGAGGACAGGTGTTTGGGCTGTACTTGGTTCAGTATGGCAGTTATGTCATCAGGGGCATTGGGCTGCACAGACGGCTTTAAGGCAGGAGGGTCCCCCCCTGGCCACTGAGTCCAGCTGATAGCAGTGATAACCTGAGTCTGCTATCATGGGCCTGAGCCAAAACTCCTGTGGCATGTCCTTGCCTCTCTGAGACAAACAGTTTGAAAGTCTTTTAGTCCCAAAGCAGAGGCTGTTGAGAGGATCTCCTTCAGAGTTTCAAAATTGTCCACAGCTTCTGGAGAAAGCAGGAAAGGGTCAGATTTCAGGGCATCATAAAGGGATTGCTTGACTTTGAGGCAAAGGGATACCCTTGATTGCAGCAACTCTTTCTTCAGTGAGCTGTCAGTTGCCTTGGGAGATGCAGAGGCCTGGGAAAATAACCTTCTTTCTGGACTTTTTGCTTTTTAAGGCCTTGCAACCTTGCTCAACCAGGTAGTCGAGGAGGCTTTCAGAGTAGATTGAGGCAATCACAAGCAGGAGGTCATCTACATTCTGAAGGAGTACAATGTCTGGGTGTAACTTCATCCAGGTGTCCAGAATGATGGCCATTGCCTTGGCGAATTGGGAGGGGGAGTTCTTGGCACCTTGTGGCATAACAGTCCAGGTGTAGCTGGCAGGTGAAACAGGCTTGCCTGAATCCTTGTGGAGAAGGTCCATGTGATCCGGAGAGGTGAGGTGTCATGTCCCTGGTACTGGGCGCTTTAATGTGAACCACAGTTGGGGCTTGGTTGACTGTGGGTGAATTTCCATGGGCTTCGGTATTCCCTTCTGGAGTGGCTGGGTATTTCGCAGTTGTAGCAGACACGTGGAGTTGGTACTGGTGGGCGCAGATAGGGTGTGTCAGGGGCCATCATGAGAGGAGCTACTCTCTACTGTTCTGTGAGGATTCTGGACCTAATAACTACTAATAACAACGTCTCAAGCTCCAAGGTTGTGGGTTCTCCATACTCAGACCCTTTCGGATCGACTCTTTAAGACCTGAAATAAATGCGGCAGCTAACATGTGTCTATGCGCTCTGTTCAGCACGCTAAAACCCAAATTAGTAAACTTCTTGTACACATATTGACTTCAGGCGTTTTAGAGTAGAGATGTGAACCATCTCCATACAGAATAATTTTTTATAGGGAGCCTCGGTCCAGCCGATCTCCACAACATACATATTTATTTTTCTTTCTAAACATTCTAATTAGATACTGAGTCTTTTTTTTTTTTTTTCCTTTTTAGAATACAAAACGCTCAGATGTGAATGGGGCCTACCTAAATCTAGCACATAGATTTAAGCAAGGGAAGCACTTCCTCTTTTGCTCTTCTGGCATAACGCCTAGACTACATAAACTTCCTCTTTATTTAAAATACTGTTAAATATTGAAATTGAACATTTTAAACTCCCCAATTATTGCTAATACAGCCTAAACACAATTAAAACCAAAAGAAACACCTTTTAGCTTCAATAATGCAAGGGTAAGCAATTAAAACTAAATTCAGACTCTGACTGAAATATTCAGAAATATTCAATACATCCTATACATAAATTATTTATTTAATTAAAATGCTACATTGATTGCTACTATGCTCCATCACTGGAAACATGTGGGTGGGTTTCGGTGTGGGCAGTTCATGGGGCGGTGGCATAGGGCGTTTTGCCACAGGGGGAGGTGTCACTTAGAACAGAGGGGCGGTAGACGAAGGGCAGTGTCTACTTCCTGGGGACCAGATGCCATTATAGGGCGGTGGCTGACTACTTAGCTTCCTCTTTTCTAGTTTTCTTGTACACGTACACAATGCAACCATTTTGGTTTGTTTCCTGTTCCATCCACCCTCTTCTTCATGAATAGCGCTTGCAACTTTAAACCAAGCATCTGCTGCTCGTAGCAACCCATAATCTGACAACAGACCTTATTTACATTTCAAAAAACAGTACGTCATTCATCTACTTGTAATCTCCCACCCAAATGCATATCAATCCCACACACTTTTGCTAATTTCTTTCCCTTTTTCACAGCATCCTCTCCCTCCTGTTCTAATACCAAATCACAGGCCAAACTGCCCTTTTTGGCTTCGCTAACTTGTGTCCCATGTCACAATTCTTAGGTTTGAACAAGAGTGAGACACAGGGGAGAGAGAGAGAGAAAAAGAGACACAGCTGAGTAGGAATACACAGTAGTAATTTGGAGATGAGGAACTGAGAAGATCTCTAATAAGACACTGGAGAGAGAGAGAGAGGGAGAGAAAAAAGAGAACTGAATAGAAATACACAGTGATGTGGAGATGAGGAACTTAGAAGATCTCTAATAAAACACTTAATGAGCAGACATGAAACACCAGCAGCTGATATTTACACTACACACATTCAATCTGAATACCATCACTTGCGGGGCCTCTGGCATTAGAGGTTTGTAACCAAGAATAGATCTCTTATAACCTGGTTCTAATTTCGTGACCAGGCCCCAAGTCTCCTCATTAATGCCAAATAACAGTCCACAGACACATCTAGGACATGACATTACCAACAACAATACCATAACACTCATAATCAAATCCATTACAGGCCGACACACATCTATCCTAGAATAAAGGTAAATGAATTTAACATCAATACTTCTACTCATACTGAATCACTGGAATCTCTTAAAGATGATTATTCTACTCTTCAAACTCGACTGGAAGATGCTGAGAATAGGGCCAGAAGATCAAACCTATGTATCCGTGGCATTCCTGGAGAATTAGAAGATCTACAATCAACAATTACAGCACTTTTTCAAGAACTTGCTCCATCTATCCCAAAGAAAGACTAGAAATGAACCAAATATACAGAGCCCTAACTGCACATAAAAAAGATGGACACCCTAGAGATATAATTATACAAATGCACTATTTTCGCACAAAAGAGCAACTGATGGAAGCTGCAAGAAACAAAGACTTCTTGATTTTCCAGGGACATAAATATCAAGTCTTTCAAGACCTGTCTCAATTAACCCTATTAAAAATGCAAGGAAATGAAACCACACTTGCATGTTCTTAAATATCACCGAATATGTTATCGTTGGGGTTTTCCCTTCTCCCTTCTCTTTACCTATAAAGGAACTGCTTATATCTGCAAATCAACATGAACATAGTGACATACTATGTGGTTTTTCAGCTCCTTAGCACCACCCTTTGGGCTCCTTCTGCTAGTTTCGTGTTAGTAGAAGTTTGGTGAGTGTTGATCCGTGCTTTTGATATCACGCTTTTCATTTAGCGCTTTTCTGTTAGCGCTTTTCATTTCGTGCTTTTCATTTCGTTTCTGAATAGCCGTTCATCAACCAGACATGTTGTGTAATCGGAGGAGATAACGTGTTATTTATTATTGGCCTTGGAGTTGTTGCTTTGACCCAAGTCCAGTCTAGGAACAGGAGGAGGAGGAGTTCTTGGACCAATAATTGGTTACTTTATTAATCGTGACTAATTATGTCCTATGCCTTTGCTGCGGGAGCTCCAGGGGAATAATCCAGATGATTTTCGGAATTATTTCCGCATGACGAACCCCTGCTTTCACCAACTCTTGGTATTGCTGACCCCCTATATTAAGAAGCAGGACACATGCATGAGGCTTTTATTTTATTTTTTGGTTGAATAATAATGATTTGATTTGTTATATTTTCTATATTTTTTGGTTAAGTTCTATTGGCAGATAGCCTGTCTAATTTTATTTGTTTTCTTTTTTTAATGCATAATTAAAAAATTGTAGAGAATAATACTTGGCTGTGTTTTACTTCAAATGAAAGTTTAGGAGTAGGCAGTTACATTAAAAAAAATACAATGTAAAAATGTTTACAATGTAAAAATACAATGTACAATGTAAAATTGACAAGGGACACCAACATAGTTGTATCTTTGATCTTAAAAACTATGGGAAAATGGTGTTGTAGTAACTTGCCCAAAAAAAAAAAAAAAAAAAGCATAATTATATTATTCTTGATATCACTAGAAAAAAAAAGCCTTTGAAAATTTGTTTGCAATAACTCCATCAGTATCACCAGCAAAGCAGCAGCATTATTATCCCATTAAAGAAGAAGAGAATGTGTGCTGCATTTCGAGATTGTATAATTTGCCACGTCACAAATGTTACTTCTCCATTACGAACGCTGGTTTACAAGACCGACAGCTTCTGGCTCGACCTTGCTTCCGAGCATGCGTGTTTGCACTTTGGACTTTTGTCCGACGGAACACACGCGTGTACACACGTTTGGAAAATCCGACAACAGACATTTGTCCACGGCAAATTTTAAAACCTGCCATCCAACATTTGTCCACGGAAAATCCGACAATTGTCCAATGGAGCATACAAATGGTCGGATTTTCTGCCAACAGCTTGTCATCACACATTTTCCGTTGGAAAATCTGATCATGTGTACGAGGCTTTAGAGATCTCCACCTGTCAACACCTTCCACAATAACGGATGGACCCAAACAGCGAATGAATTCCACATCATTCTCACAGATCCAGGATATTCAAGATTCCCAAACAGCTCAAACAGCTCAAGCCCCTCTTAGTCCTCATAAAAGGTGTTGCTTTGCTTCACCACTACCTGAAGAAGATGACATTACAGACTGATATATTCCATATGGGATGATATACAAGAATTAAGCTTTATTTCTTTTTCCTGAGGTATTACCCTATTTACACAACATCTTTAAACAATAGGGGTAACACCATTAAAAACCTAAACATCTAATCAATTTTTAGTTATACTAAGGAAGGATGTCTTTTCCTAAGATCATTCGATCCACTAATGCCTGCTTTGATGTAGACTAGGGATGAGCTTCGAGTTTGAGTCGAACTCATGTTCGTCTCGAACATTGGCTGTTCACCCGTTCGCCGAACAGCGAACAATTTGGGGTGTTCGCGGCAAATTCGAAAGCCACGGAACACCCTTTAAAAGTCTATGGGAGAAATCAAAAGTGCAAATTTTAAAGGCTTCTATTCAAGTTATTGTCATAAAAAAGTGTTTGGCAGGAGCGCATGCGCGACAGCTTCTAAGACGGCCGCGGGTCACTGAAGCTCCACTCCACCACGGCCCTGCACTTACCACCGGAGCATCCAGAGAGCTCCCCCAAGCCCCACACTGGGATTTACAAGCGGGGGGGACCCCTGGGAACCCATTTAGGATAGCGGCACAAGCAAGGCGGAGCCTTACAAGCCAGATAACCGCGGCGGCCGGCCCGGTCAGTTACGCCAAGATGGCGGCGGCTCCATGAGGCACCTGCAGCAATGGGGAGGATACTGAGTCCATCGCCGATCAGGAGGCACGGTCACCACTATCTCCAGGTACCGATTTCCCCCATCTTCCTCTGGGAGCCTCTCCAGCATCTACAGAGTCCCTGCTGGCCAGAATGCAAAACGGTCTCCACTCCACTCCAATGTTAGACCCACACACAGGCCTGCTGTTATCAGTGTCTGAAGTGAACATGGCCGCCACTATTCCCACAGACTTTCCTTCCATGATGGAAGTTTTTTCTCAATTGCTCTCAAGGAGCCTGGCTCAGAATGCTGAACACATTACCTCCCCCATCCATGCTGATTTCCAGCAGCTGGGACAGAGAATAGACGTGATTGAAAAACAATCAGACCAAGCTGTGGCGTGAATTAACCAAAATTCTGACAGAATACAAGAAATGCAAGAACAACTGGAAACAGCTTTTGCCAAAATCGACGATCTTGAAAATCGTTCAAGACGTTACAATTTCAGAATACGCGGTCTCCCCGAAACAGAGAAGGACGTGAAGACGACAGTAAAAACCTTCCTGAAAGACCTTTTCCTGGACATAGCAGAGCATTGATTGGAGCTGGACAGAGCCCACAGGGCACTGCTACCCCCACGCTCGGACGGTCTCCCAAGAGACATCATTGTAAAACCCCATTTTTTCTCCGTTAAGGAAGAGGTAATGAGGAGGTCCAGGTCTTTGGATAATCTAAAGTTGATGGGTCATAAAATTCAAATTTTCGCAGACTTATCACCTTACACGGTTCAGAGAAGACGCTCTCTCAAACCGCTGCTCCAGCTTTTGACCGAGAAAGCTATATTATGCAGGTGGTCATTCCCACCAAGATTGAACATCTCATACAGAAATAAAAGTTTTGGCTTTTCATCGTTTGCAGAAGGAGAACGTTTACTACTTCAATTGGGCCTGATGTTACAAGAACCAGCACACTCCCAGATGGGAAGAAGTACACTGTCATCAACTAAACGCCCACCTCCGGCAAGTGCCCTCCAGCCTACCTGGCTCAAGCAGAGTTCTAAACACTCCAAAGAAAACATTCCCCCTTGAAGTCTGAATCCCCTTCAGAAACAAATTGCGGATACAGGACTTTAAGTTCCCCTTTGTGCCTTCCTCCGATCCGGATGGATCTTTCCGGTTCATTTCCCTGCCATCGCGATGGATTCACCAAGAATATTCTGACTCGTTTTTCTGGAGTCCCCAATTCTCAATAGGTCCTCCGTCCAATAGTGCAAGAGGCTCCCAATTTTATTTTACTTCCTTGAGGGGTTAGGGTGGAGGGGGGAGGGAGGTCGGGGATATCCCCTAATATTGTTCCGGTTCCATTTTCAACCAGTTATTCCTATATTAGAAGGTTTCCTTCGGCCACTTAACTTTCTTCAAATGTAAGGAACTGTGAATTGGGGGCTCCAGCTAAGTCCCAAATATGTTGCATGATGTTTAGACAGGTCAAATATAATTTAGTCGCATAGGTTTTAAGTTCAAGCTCTTGTTTCATCTTAGTTGGCTATTTCCATTACCAGGTATTTTTAGGCTGACAGCCTATGCGGAGCTCCGAATGTTGGTGGCTTTCCTTAGGTAACAATCCCCTTCTCTCCACCCTGGGCCCCTCGCAGAGTGGGGGGCACCCGGGATGGAGAGGACATTATCTGAAGATCTCTTGGTTAGTTTGTAAGGTCAAAGATCTCTCAGTGGGGACGTTCTGTGTTATTTTCAGTTCTTAATATTGGTTTGTTATAGGTACGTATTACATCCTCAGTTTCATTACATTATAGGTGGTGGGGCCGTGGTGGCTTCAATGCACCTCCAGTTGGTTCCAGGAGCAACAATCTTGCACCTGGTCCCCTGGCTGGCTACCCTAACAACAGGGTGCCAGTCCTCTCAGGACAAAGGGCAAAGGATGGCTAGACCATCCTTCCCTGGGATATGGGGGGGGTCTGGAGACCCCCGAGTATTTGGTTTAAATTTGTTTGCATGCTCTGTTACGGTACAAGATATTGTAGTATTACTGGTAATTGTAACATTTGTGTTTTTGCTCTTTCTCTCTTTCACCCCTTTTCTTCTCCTTTATCTTTTGTCGCTTCTGATCGCTTTTAGGTTCCAGGTACGCCCACGGCTTCTCCTCCCAGGTCTATCATTCAACATTGCCACATCATCTCCTCTGAAAAGCATAATCCTCTTCTATCAGAAAGGTATGAAACGATTTTTAGTTTTGAAATCTCTACAAACACAACATGACTGAGCGGTCCAACGTGAATCCAACCCTGAGGGTTATCTCGCATAACACACAGGGTTTGAACTCCCCTATAAAACGCAGAAAGATTTTCCAGCTCTATAAATCCATGCACGCCGATATTCTTTTCTTGCAAGAGACCCATTTCCCCATAACTTATCAACCTAAATTCCTTCATAATCAATTCCCTCAATTCTTTCTTTCCTCAGCCTGCAACAAAACAAAGGGAGTAGCCATATGTTTCGCCAGACATATCAATATCTCACAGCCAGAGACAGTCTCAGACCCTATGGGACGTTACATTTTGGTCACAGGGAACATAGACGGGGAACAATACACAATCATCTCCTATTATGCCCCCAATAAAGGTCAGAAAGCGTTTTTTGAATTAATGCTAAACAAACTCCGCCCACACCTTAAAGGCACAATTGTGTTCGGGGGAGATACTAACATGGCATTTGATTTCTCCCTACAATCATCTAGTTCGGGGAAATCGAATCCTAAGCGCCCCTACAGACAGGGTGTACAATTAGCAAAAATTCTGAATGAAGAGGGCTTAATTGACATTTGGGGGGAGACCAACCCCCATTCCAAGGATTATACGCATTACTCAGCACCCCATGGCTCTTACGCTAGGATAGACCACATCTTTACCCGTCCACATACGTTCCCCTTGATACTGAGAACCAAGATAGTGGACTCTCCCCTTTCGGATCACTCGATGGTCACTTTGACCATGGTAAAACCCTCGGGATGTAATAACCCCCCCAGGTGGAGACTACAGTAAACCATCCTTAGTGACCCCATCCAGTGTACTATTATAGAGGAATCAATTAAAGAGTACTTCAGTATTAATACAACCAATGAAGTCTCACCGGAAACTGTGTGGGCGGCACACAAACCATTTATAAGGGGGAAATTAATACAGATATCGGCCAAACTCAAGGCGGAACACAAAGCAGACACTCTTAAACAGACTGAGGAATTTTGAGTTCTAGCCAGGGCACATAAAAGACAACCTAACATAGAATCTCTAGCTAATCTTGATAGGGCCCGGGCTCTCCTTAACTTGACCCTGACAACCGCCGCAGAAAAACACCTCCGTTGGACGGGAGCAAAGTACTATTCTCAAAGGGACAGGATTGGCTCTAAATTAGCAGTCAAGATCAGCCCCAAACATCGCCCCTTAGCATTTCCCAAAATAAAGCTGAACTCAGGGGATTTTACCCAAAATCCAAATAAGATAATGGACGCATTTCTTCAATTCTATGCGGATTTATACAAAGCTAAATCACCATCGGGGGGCAAATCCCGAGTGGAGTTCCTTGACTCCATAGAGCTCCCATCCCTGGCGGATGATCATAGGGAGATTCTTGAGGGTCCTTTTACACAGGAGGAAGTTTTGGACACAATTAAAGCTTTAAAATTGGGATACGCCCCTGGTCCGGATGGGTTTTTGACGGGATATTATAAAAAATTTGGTGGTACCCTAGCTCCTCACCTAACTAAATTTTTCAATACCCTTAGGAAAGGGTCCCCGCTGGGCTCTGAACTAAACGCTGCATATATTTCAGTGATCCCCAAACCAGGGAAAGACACTAGCGAGGTTGGGAATTACCGCCCAATCTTCCTGATTAACAATGATATCAAAATGTTAACTAAGATTCTAGCTAATAGGATGGTGAGTTTCATCCCAAGTTACATTCATAAAGATCAGGTGGGATTTATATCTGGTAGACAGGGTACTGACCAAATTAGAAGGACCATCAATATAATCTCTCTTCTGAAATCCCAATGGGATGGAGGACCTCCCCAAAAGGGCTTTATTCTGTCGATTGATCTTCACAAGGCGTTCGACTCAATAGATTGGGCATACCTGTCTGATATCCTGAGACGCTGGGGTTTTGGAAAGTATTTTCTTAACCTCATAAATTCTTTATACTCAAACCCAACAGCCCAGGTTCGTCTGATGGGTAGATACTCGGCATCATTCCCGATAAAAAGGGGTACAAGACAGGGTTGCCCTCTCTCACCACTTTTGTTTTCTATAGCGATAGAAACTTTAGCTGTAGGTATCAGATCTAACCCTGATATTAAGGGGGTAACCTGCGGAGACCGGGAACATAAATGCGCTCTCTATGCGGATGACCTCTTACTGTACATTACATCCCCCCTGATTTCCATCCCAATTATATGTAAGGTACTGGGGACGTTCAGCGCAATCTCAGGTCTGACGGTAAACATGCATAAGTCGACTGCGTTAAATATTACAGTACCGTTGGATCTCCTTTTGCAACTCACTAGAAACTTTGACTTTTCCTGGTCTCCCACGGCTATCCCCATCTAGGAATACAGTTAACACCTGATATCGGTAGTCTTTTCAAAGCATACTATCCCCCCATGGTCCAAAATTGTAGACGAGAAATGGAAAGATGGGCGGGATGTGGTCTGTCCTGGCTAGGAAGAGTGCATGCTATCAAGATGACACTATTACCCCGACTCTTATACTTATTCAGATCCCTACCTATCCCCCTCACAAAAAGTTTCCTACATAAGTTACAATCTGATATAATCCGTTTTGTATGGGGAAATAAGGGCTACAGATGTCCGTCTAGTATACTCCTCCGATTACGCACACAGGGAGGTCTGGGGCTCCCTGACCTTTGGGGATAATATCAGGCGGCGCAACTTTCACAAATCTCAATGATTTTTAGCAGAGCTCCAAAACCTGACTGGCTTTCCATGGAAAGGTGGGTTACGCCCCTCAACACCATTGACTTTCTCATGTGGTGCAACCCCAAAAACAGACCGGCTATAATGGCCCCCACTTTATCACATTCCATTGCAGTTTGTACTAAATTATTTACAAGATCGGCCTTGATATCTCCTCTAAAACCCCTCTCTCACATCTTTCATAACCCTAACTTTCCACCTGGAATGGATATTCGAGCATTTAAATGGTGGACGGACAAAGGCATCTACAGAATAGGTCATTTAATCACCCCGGCAGGCCCCCTTACCTTATCCCACTGTAAACGCATACTGGAAATGCCTGCTTCGGAAAATTTTAGATTTTCACAAATTTTTCATTTCCTTAACTCTATTTGGACTAACAAGTCAGAACTTCCTGCTATTACCCCGTATGAACATTGGTGCGCAAATATTCACAATCAAAAAGGAGGCATATCTGTGATCTACTCAGCGATTATATCAAACTCAGATAAGCCAAGATATGCAAAGACCTGGGAGGAGGACACCGGCGGAACCAGGTCCCCAAAGGAATGGTTCAGAGTTTGGTCCCATTCATACACAGGTATTTTGAACATCTCTCTGATAGAGGCCAGCATCAAAGTATTAGCACGATGGTACTATGTGCCCACCAGATTGGCTGCGATTTATCCTGGGACATCTCCACTGTGCTTTAGAGGGTGGGAAATGGAGGGCACAATGTTCCACATATGGTGGTCATGCCCCTGTATTAGACCCTTCTGGAGGAAAATATTCCATACCATCGGTACTATAATGAAGGTTTTGGTAGCGCCTAGCCCCCACATAGCTTTGCTTAATCACACTATACCTAATATAGATAAAAGATCTCAAGCTCTCGCATTCTTCATTTTGTTGGGGGCCAAGCTTACTATAGCTAAAGCATGGAAAAGGCCTACAGTGTCATTCCAATGCTGTAGGAGAAAAGTATCTTGGATAATGTCCCATGAGAAGATTGTGGTGAAGCTGACTGACAAATTTGAAAGATTTATTGCTACCTGGGAACCGGGGGCAATCTATTGTAATATTCCGCTCTTACCAGGAATGGAACCTGGATCGGACAGAATTAGGCTGGGTCCATGACACTACACCTCCTCTCCTCTGCTCTTCCTTCTTTTAACACGTTTTCTTTCTTTCCTTTCAGGGACAGGCTAGTCCCTTTCACTCTCACACCTCATATTGATATGAAACATCTTATGGGGGGTGTTCTGGTGGGACGGCTGTCAGATCTGCTGTCAGGGTCTCAGGGGTCCCCTGGGCAGTCCGGACCAGGTAGCCCCTCCATTGCAGACCCTTTGGGCCGAATAGTACGATACTGAGGAACAAAGTTATTTAAGTTGGGTTAATTTATGACAGTCTTATTCCAACATGCCCCAAACGGATCCAATGAGTACAATGTTAAAGTTGATATCGTTTATATCTATGAATTCTGTATTGACCGTCTGGGGATTGGGAGGTAGGGGTCAGACAGCCACAAGGATATACATAGTGTCGAATCTGTGGGAAGGAGGTGCGGCTCCTCTCGTTATGACACAGCCAGTACACAGTTGGGGTGTCTAGAGGGGGGCGGCTCTTTAATCATGGAGGATTAGTGGATACACCTCTCCTCACAAAAAGTAGAGTTATATATTGATCTCTTTCTTTGCACGTCTTCCTTTTGAAACCTTGTTCTTTTAAGAGTATTGTAGATTGATAGCTTATAATTGTATACTGCAAAAGTCTGTATTGTTTATATTTCTGTAAAACTTAATAAAATCTTTCATCTTAAATAACTTTAACTTTAAAAAAGTGTTTGGGGACCTGGGTCCTGCCCCAGGGGACAAGGATCAATGCAAAAAAAAGTTTTAAAAACGGCCGTTTTTTCGGGAGCAGTGATTTTAATAATGCTTAAAGTGAAACAATAAAAGTGTAATATTCCTTTAAATTTCGTACCTGGGGGTGTCTATAGTATGCCTGTAAAAGGGCGCATGTTTCCCATGTTTAGAACAATCTGACAGCAAAATTACATTTTAAAGGAAAAAAAGTCATTTAAAACTACTTGCGGCTATTAATGAATTGCCGGTCCGACAATACACATAAAAGTTCATTGATAAAAACGGCATGGGAATTCCCCACAGGGGAACCCCGAATCAAGATTTTAAAAGAAAATGAAGTAGGGGTCCCCATAAATTCCATACCAGGCCCTTTTTTAAAAAAAAATGGCGTGGGGTCCCCCTCAAAATCTATACCAGACCCTTTAGGTCTGGTATGGATTTTAAGGGGAACCCCACACCAAAATGTAAAAAAAAAAATGGCGTGGGGTCCCCCCAAAAATCCACACCAGACCCTTATCTGAGCACGCAACCTGGCAGGCTGCAGGAAAAGAGGGGGGGACGAGAGAGTGCCCCCCCTCCTGAACCGTACCAGGCCACATGCCCTTAACATTGGGAGGGTGCTTTGGGGTAGCCCCCCAAAACACCCTGTGCCCATGTTGATGGGGACAAGGGCCTCATACCCACAACCCTTGCCCAGTGGTTGTGGGGGTCTGCGGGCGGGGGGCTTATCGGAATCTGGAAGCCCCCTTTATCAAGGGGACCCCCAGATCCCGGCCTCCCCCCTGTGTGAAATGGTAAGGGTACCCCTACCAATTCACAAAAAAACTGTCAAAAATGTTAAAAATGACAAGAGACAGTTTTTGACAATTCCTTTATTTAAATGCTTCTTCTTTCTTCTTTCTTCTATCTTTTTTCTTCTAACTTCTATCTTCCTTCAGTTTCTTCCTCCATCTTCTTCTCGTCCTACATCTTCATCCGTGGCGTCTTCTTCCCTTCTTCTCCTCGGGCCGCTCCGCATCCATGATGGCATGGAGGGAGGCTCCCGCTGTGTGATGCTTCTCCTCTTCTGACGGTTCTAAATTAATCAATAGGGATCAAACAGATTTTATCCCTTCAAGATAAGCAGGCGATAATATACGTCGACCTACACTCCTGGCCCACGCAGCTCGTTCACGTCATATCCCTGCCTGTTTCCTCTCGTTAGATATATGAAAGGCATTCGATTCATTATCATGGCCATATCTACTAGGGATGAGCTGAACACCCCCTGGTTCGGTTCGCACCAGAACATCCGAACAGGCATGAAAAATCAAAAGTGCTCATTCTAAAGGCTTTTATGCAAGTTATTGTCATAAAAAGTTTTTGGAGACCCGGGTCCTGCCCCAGGGGATATGTATCAAAGCAAAAAAAGTTTTAAAAATGGCCGTTTTTTAAGGAGCAGTGATTTTAATAATGCTTAAAGTGAAACAATAAAAATGAAATATTCCTTTAAATATCATGCTTGGGGGGTGTCTATAGTATGTCTGTAAAGTGGCGCAGTTTTCCCGTGTTTAGAACAGTACCACAGCAAAATTACATTTCTAAAGAAAAAAAGTCATTTAAAACTGATTGCGTCTTTAATGAATTGTCGGGTCTTGGCAATATAGATAAAACTCATTGAAAAAAACGGCATGGGTTCCCCCTCAGTCCATTACCAGGCCCTTTGGGTCTGGTATGAATATTAAGGGGAACCCTGAACCCAAAATGTTAAAAAACTGTGTGGGGTCCCCCCGTTTACATCACTGAGTGGCCCCGCCCTCAGCTATATAACAGCTGTCACCAAGAAGAAGTGTCACTCAGCAGGAGCCTCCCATAGAGGCAGAGCTGTTGCATTTTTTTTCTTTTTTTCGGGCAGCGTGATAGAAGATGAATGGACATCGCGGGACATTTTTATTTTTTTATCTCTTAATAAAGGACTTGTCTCTAGGTTTCTCCAGTCTTTTTTAGTATTTTTGACAGTTTTGTTGTGAAATGGTAGGCCTTACCAATTCACACAGGAGGGAGACCGGGATCTGGGGGTCCCCTTGTTAAAGGGGGCTTCCAGATCCGATAAGCCCCCACCCGCATACCCCCACAACCACTGGGCAAGGGTTGTGAGGATGAGGCCCTTGTCCCCATCATGGGGACAATGTGCTTTGGAGGCTGCTCCAAAGCACCCTCCCATGTTGAGGGCATGTGGCCTGGTATGGTTCAGGAGGGGGCACTCTCTTGTCCCCCCTTTTTTCCTGCAACCTGCCAGGTTGCGTGCTTGGATAGGATCTGGTATGGATTTTGAGGGGATTCCTACACCTTTTTTTTATTTTGGCGCAGGGTTCCCCTTATCTGGTATGGATTTTGGGGGAGACCCCTACGCCATTTTTTTTACATTTGGTGCAGAGTTCCTCTTAATTTCCATACCAGAACTGAGGGGCCTGGTATGGATTTTAGGGGGCCCCCACGCAATTTTTAAAAAAATTTTTGGTTCGGGGTTCCCATTAATATTCATACCAGACCCAAAGGGCCTGGTAATGGACTGGGGGGAACCCATGCTGTTTTTTTCAATGCGTTTTATCTATATTGCCGAGACCCGACAATTCATTACAGCCGCGATCATTTTTAAATTACTTTTTTCCTTTAGAAATGTAATCTTACTGTTCTAAACACGGGAAAACTGCGCCACTTTACAGGCATACTATAGACACCCCCCAGGCACGATATTTAAAGGAATATTTCTTTCTTATTGTTTCACTTTAAGCATTATTAAAATCACTGCTCCCGAAAAAACAGACTTTTTAAAAACTTTTTTTGCATTGATACATGGGGCAGGACCCAGGTCCCCAAACACTTTTTATGACAATAACTTGCATAAATAAGCCTTTAAAATTAGCACTTTTGATTTTTCATGTTCGTGTCCCATAGACCTTAACAGTGTTCTGCGGCTTTCGAATTTGCCACGAACAAAGCATATTGTTCGGTGTTCACTGAAAATCCGAACAACAAAAGTTCGGCCAGAACTTATGCATGGGCCGAACTGTTCACCCATCCCTATTATCTACACTCCATTCTTAATCAATGGGGTTTCGGACCACACTTCTTGAAATGGATAGCTGCCTTATATCAACATCCGAAAGCATATATCACCTATTCAGGATTATTCAAACAAGTATCAGGTCTTTCAATAAACCCTTACAAATCCAAAGCTCTAAATGTCTCATTGACACCTGCTAACCAAACCCAACTATTTCATTCTCTACCATTTACTTAGTCTACGACGTTTATCTCCTATTTGGGGATTAACTTTACAGCTAACCCTTTAGAGCTCTATTATTATTATTATACAGGATTTATATAGCGCCAACAGTTTACGTAGCGCTTTACAACTTGAGGGTAGACAGTATAAATATAATACACATTAATACAGTAGGAACTCTATACAACAAATTACCGACGTATGCTTTCACAACTTAATAAACTCCTCAAGAATTGGTCAACCATACCATTGGCTTGGATGGGTAGAATTACAGTGATAAAAAAGTCTATCCTCCCAAAACTCCTATATCTTTTTCGGGTTCTCCCTATATCTATACCATCACACTTCTTATGCATCTTACAACGTAAAATCTTACCATTTATCTGGGGCAAAACAAAACCTTGAATACCTAAACATACTCTATATACTCCTAAAATTCAAGGTGGTTTGGATTTTTCCGATTTTACAAAATACTATTACGCTGCCCAATTATCACAACTATCCAAATACCACGCTAAGACGGAAACCCCACTATGGGTATCTTTAAAGTCGGTTGACTGTGACCCTCTTTCCATCGCAAATCTTTTATGGCTAAATCCAACACAACGTCAGACAGTAACAAATCCTATTACCAAACAAAGCCTATCCATTTGGGACAGGTTAAAAACCTGATTTGGCCTACAATCTAGACATAATCCTCTTTTCTCCTTCCTCCATTATCCCTCATTCTACCCGGCATGGTCCTTCCCAAACTCATTCTCAGCATGGTCAAGAGCTGGATTAACTTGTGCTCATCATTTCTTTAAATCTTCTACCATCACATCATTTCCAACTCTTCGTGAAACTTATGATCTCCCACACACAGAAACTTTTAAGTATCTTCAAATTAAAAACTTTTTGTATAACAATACACCCTCTGACACGAAATCCCCAAGTTTCACTATATTTTAACAAGCTTGTAAATCTGATCCACATAAACGTGGTCTCATTTCAATTAGGATGTATGCTAGGTACCAGCACAAATAAAATATAAAATTATGCTATACTTATGAATCTGCTGCAGTCAGAAAAAAACACTCTGCTTGTGAGTAGGCTATAATGAAGAAATATGTGTGTGTGAACTGTGCCAACTATTATAAAAATAAATAAATAAACAAATACACTGGTCCAAAAGTGTGTGCAGGGTCCGGGATACCGGTGTGCATACCCCTGTATGTTGCCTCCTCGGTATGCGTACCAAGCCTCACTTTCGTTAGGAATGAAATTACGTTGAAATGTCCCAGAAGCCTCTACGCTTTCACAAGCATTGATTATGTCATCAGGAAGCTTGCTGATGACGCAATCAATGCTTGCGAAACGCGTAGAGGCTGCTGGGACATTTTGATGGAATTTCCTTCCTGCACATACTGTTGGTACAGCTTGGCGCCGGCTTACCTGCAATAGTCTTTTAAGGTTTTAAAGAATAAATTATTTTAGACATACTATACCATGTTGGCCATTTATTTTCCACGAGGACTATACAGAAGACACTTACATCTCACATATATTTTCTGAAGAGGGTGCAGACTGATCCATTGTGTGGAGTGGTTATCCAACTAAGGAACCAAAGGCAATTAATCACCTGTTTCTGGTGAGTGGCCAATCTACAAGGTGGTAGTGGAATAACATAATGGTGGAATTTAGCTGCATGATTAAGGAATAAAGCTGCAGGAGTCGGTTGAGCACTTACTGAGGCTACTCACTTGGAATTTATTTCCTATGGGAACTGTTTAAACACAATAACTATATTTATTTAGTATATGCCCAATTACTATCGCCATCACCTCTACCCCCCTCAAACCTATACAACCAAATGGGAAATAGATCTTCAGCTACAATCTGAAGACATAAATTGGACCCAAATCTGGCAAGCAACAAAGTCTGCCTTCCCGAATATAGTAGCACTTGAAACCAATTATAAGGTAACCAAAGTATCTACATGCCACATCGAAAGATAAAGACTCTGGAACACTCCACAACAGTCTTTCAAGCTACAATACACTTTTGTGTTATCGTCGCTCTGGTGGTACAGGAACTCTTCTTCAATTGTGAGTACAATTGACATTTGACACACAATGAACTCCCTACACTGAGCAATGCCACTTAAAGTGCTTTCAGTTAACACACATGGGCTAAACCATCTGGCCAAAAGAGCATCTCTGTGGAGGGAAGCAGACTCTTCTCATTGCGACATTTTATGCGTACAAGAGACACACATTTATCAGGATGCTCCTCCTAGATGTTCACATAAAAATTTCCAACATTTTTTTTCTCCAATATGAAAGCAAAAAAAAGGGGAGTGTTAGTAGCAATCAAAGAATCCATTTCCTTCCAACTCCACTCACAAGCCTCTGACCCTTTGGGGCGATATCTCATAATAGTATGTGACATTAACGCTACCAGATATACACTGGTGAATGTTTATGTTCCCAACAACCACCAAGTTAGATACCTGAATAGATTCATGAAAACAATTAAGAAGATACAACAAGGTTCCCTTATAGTGTGCATGAATGGACTCCACCTCAGCAACCTCTAAAAGGACACCTTCTCTAGCTTCTTTCCTAGGATCCCAAGACCTGTATGACGTATGGCAGTGTACTCATGCCAATGAAAGGGATTTTACGTTTTACTGTCATAGACACTGCATGTATACGAGGATTGATCTGTTTCTGATGGGCAATTGGCTACTCCAAAAGGTACTTCACATTAAAATCAATAACATAACATGATCGGACCATGCATCCATCCTCCTTACCCTAAGGGATAAATACCCCAACAACAATGCCTATGTGTGGCATGCCAATCCTCAGGTAATAGAAAACCCATCGACTAAAAATGCATTGGAAGGCCACTTGTCCGATTATTTCCAGATCAACTCCTCCCCTACTGAAAATCTATTTATACTTTGGAACACCCATAAGGCATATATTAGAGGTATGTTTATTCAATTGGGCACGAGAATCAAGAAACACAGGCAGCAGAGACTTAGCACCCTACTATCAGAAATTAACAACCTAGATAATCAAAACAAAAAAAAATCCTACCCCTTTAATTGGCACCAAACTCACTGCTCTAAGACATGACCTTAGAATGGAACTGCTCCGATCCTTTGAACAAACTGAGAGACGGATGAAAATGTCCTTTTATTCATCCAATAACAAAGCAGGGAAAGCACTGGCTCACAGGCTGCAGGGTCAACGCTTCAAAACTAAAATACCCCATCTCATTGATCCTAAGTCCAAACGAGTGATCGACCCCCAAACCATTGCAGATGCCTTTAGTGAATACTATGGATCACTCCATAACCTAAATCAAGACAGCAATATGGCACAACCATTGCAAGCCGATGTAGAGAACTTTTTATCGAACATTAATCTGACCCAGCTCTCCTCCTTACAACTCCAACAGTTGAACACCCCCTTCTCCCTGTCTGAAATCATGAAGGTCATAGATACCCTCCCCAACAACAAATCTCCAGGACCAGATGGGCTGACGGGGGAATATTATAAAAATTTTAAACAAATTCTAGGTCCATACCTACTTAGGGTATTCGAGACTGCTGCTGCCTCTGCTTCCTTCCTCTCTGAGATGTTAGAGGCATTAATTGTCACCCTGCCTAAATCGGGCAAGACAACGGACGTACCCTAAAATTTTAGGCCAATATCCTTATTAAACAATGACCTAAAGATTTATGCCAAATTGATAGCAATGAGACTAATGGACATCCTACCCACCATAATAGATCCAGATCAACCTGGCTTCACCAAAGGTAGACAAACATCCGATTCCACAAGAGGACTGATTGATATAATCCACCTTGCTAAGCAGCGTTGAACGCCTTCTCTGCTTCTAGCTTTGGATGCGGAGAAGGCATTCAACAGAGTGCACTGGATGTATCTAACCAAAATGTTGGAGAAATTTGGCTTCAAAGGTCATCAAAAATTACAACAGGGACTGCTAAATTTAAGCAAACACATACTTTCATGGTCAGGAAGGCTAGTAGCCTTCAAAATGCAAATCTTACCTCAATTACTTAATATATACCGTACAGTACCCATACCAGTTCCCAAAAAATTCTTTCAAATATTACAAACTACACTTTCCAGATATCTTTGGGAGGGCAAGAAAGCCAGGAGTGCTTTTTCCAAACTACGAAAGACAAAAAGTGCAGGTGGAGTTGGTTTACCAGTCTTAGCTGACTACCATTCGGCAGCAATATTAGCACAGCTTAGAGGATGGTTCCCTAACCATCCTACAACACTATGGGGAAGCATTGAACAGGCTCTGATACTGGGAGGTAACCAGTATGACTATGTCCTGACTCATCCTCACCTTAAAACTAAACACTTGGACTTTCCTTTACCAATAATAGTATCCCTGAACTCATGGAAGACCATGGTGACTTCCAAGTCTCTGTCAACCCTTACCATTTCTCTACCAATACCCATTTCCACTCTGGCATTGATTATCCCTGAATTAAACCTGAACAAATGGAAAGAGAGAGGCATAAACTGGGTATCGGACGTCTGTTCTAACAAGACTGTGAAACCGTTCCAGGATTTACAAAGGGAGTATGGTTTACCGATTTTAGAGCAATTTAATTACATCCGAGTAACATCCCACCTTAACATCAAAAACACACCTGAATACCACTTATCTTGGCAGACTCAAATATACTTTACAGCTAAAGAATGCCGCAAAGGAGGTATCTCACTATTCTACAAGCTTCTCAATGACAAGTCCATATTCATGAAAATAAACTCTATGCTAGCATGGGAAAAGGATCTCAAGGATTCCTTTTCGGACGAACAATGGCTCAAAGCCATACAATACACCCATTCAGTCACTAAATGCACCAATCTATGGGAACTCTCCCACAAGGTCATACAAAGATGGTACCTGACACCCTACAGGATTGCCAAGTTTGACCCCTCCACATCTTCTCTATGTTGGAAAAACTGTACTCAGCCGGGCACTCTCTATCACATACTATGGAGTTGCGGGAGACTGACCAAATTTTGGTCCGAGATATTCAACATTCTCAACCAAGTGACAGGACTAAGGATCCAATATTCCCCTCTTTAGCGCTCTTAACCACTTCAGCCCCGGAAGGATTTACCCCCTTAATGACCAGAGCACTTTTTACAATTTGGCACTGCGTCGCTTTAACTGCTAATTGCGCGGTCATGCAATGCTGTACCCAAACGAAATTTGCGTCCTTTTCTTCCCACAAATAGAGCTTTCTTTTGATGGTATTTGATCACCTCTGCCATTTTTATTTTTTGCGCTATAAATGGAAAAAGACCAAAAATTTAGAAAAAAAATGATATTTTCTACTTTTTGTTATTAAAAAAATCCAATAAACTCAATTTTAGTCATACATTAAGGCCAAAATCTATTCGGCCACATGTCTTTGGTAAAAAAAATGTCAATAAGTGTATATTTATTGGTTTGCGCAAAAGTTATAGCGCCTACAAACTAGGGTACATTTTCTGGAATTTACACAGCCTTTAATTTATGACTGCCTATGTCATTTCTTGAGGTGCTAAAATGGCAGGGCAGTACAAAACCCCCATTTTGGAGAGTAGACACCCCAAGGAAATTGCTGAGAGGCATGTTGAGCCCATTGAATATTAACTTTTTTTGTCCCAAGTGATTGAATAATGACTAAAAAAAAAAAAAAAAAATTACAAAAAGTTGTTGTAACGAGCCCCTTTGCTCGCTCGGTTCCACTCTCCCGACACTCCTCTGCAGCTATTGAATCAGATTGCAGCGTCTGATGGTTCGGTCATCCGATGCTCCGGGACTAGATCTACAGCTCTGTGCCGTTCTAGTCCAGTGGTGATAACTCAGAACAAACACCAGGCAGGCTGTATGTAAGTTCAAACAGGAATCTCTTTTATTGCAAAATACAGGCTTTTATACACTCAGAGTGGAGGTGCAGACCTCCTGCTCATATTACTCTAACAATACAGCTGTAACCTAATTAATATATTTAACATGAGCTAATTAACTAATCCCTTTAGACAGCCTAGATGACTCAGACATGACCGTTAGGCCAGACTGGCCGTCTTGTAGTTCAGAAAATCCAATCAACATTATCACAATCAACATAGACTCTTCTTCACACAATAGCAGAGTTAATTAACACAAATAACAATGGGGATCTAATGACTCTTAGATCCCATAGTAGACTTATTTACAATACACATTTTAGCAGACAATAGACAGACAGGTGTTGGAATTTACATCAGCATCTCCTAACAGTATCTGTCCCAGCATTATGAATCAGCCACTTTTCCAGTATGGCAAATCCAGGGTCCCCAGAGTCCGTGTGTCCTGGGGGACCAAGACCCGAATCCACAGTAATACCACCTCAAGGGTCCCCAGGCATACAGCTCACAAAGAGCACTGTTTCCCCAAATGCAAGGGCCCCCGATCGATCGGCAAGAGGCTAGAATACAGTCCCCTCCAAAAGTCTCTCTCCCGGCTAGGTCTGTCACATTTCTCCCCTTTTGGCAGGAGACTTACACAGGAGGAGACCCCAGACGGGTTGACTCCGAAGTTAGTCAGTAGTTCCAGTCCTCTAATGCCTGTACCCACACAGTACCCCAAACAAATTGTTCCAAACAAAGCATTACTTACCCAGCCAACCTCTGCCTCTCTCAGAGAACATATCTGCCGCTGGGGAGAGGCCTGGACTGGCCCTTCTCCCTGGAGTCCTTTCTGCCGCTGGAGAGAAGACAGGGTGTCTGGGCTCACTCTGTCATGCTGTTGGGGATCTGGGCTGACTGCCCAGCATCCCTGGGGTATACAGGTGGAGACTGAAGTCCCATCCACCTTCACAGGACATCCATGCTCTGTTAGTTGAGGGCAAAGTCCAGCAGTACTCGGCCCTGTTGCCAGCCCTTCTGCTGGAAACCCCACACCATCTGCTCCGGCTAACTGTTGGGGAGGGACGACGAACGCCTCCTCTCCCTTCTCCCCCTGTATCCTGATCTGCTGCTGGGAAGTGACCACCTCCTTCTCACCCTGAGCCTCCGGAACTGCCGCAGGTGTAGGGCAGAGATCTTGGACCCTCTGTCCGGTTGCCAGCGCTTCAGCTGGGGAAGTTCCTTGTAACTTCACAGATACTTCTGTTGGTGCTGGGCAGAGCATAGTGAAGTTTGGCCCTAATAACAGCTCCTCTTCTGCTGGAGGCTCACCAGGTTGTTCTTCCTCAGCAGAAAAGTCTATCAAATCCCCTGTCTCTGCAACTGGTGTCTGGGGATAAAGGTTCACCATCTCCTGTCCCTGGAACCCAGAAGATGCTATCAGTGCTGGGCAGAGCACAGTGAAGTTTGGCCCTAATAACAGCTCTTCTTCTGCTGGAGGCTCACCAGGTTGTTCTTCCTCAGCAGAAAAGTCTATCAAATCCCCTGTCTCTGCAACTGGTGTCTGGGGATAAAGGTTCACCATCTCCTCTCCATGGAACCCAGAAGATGCTATCAGTGCTGGGCAGAGGTTAGCAGAGCTCTGCCCTGTTGTCAGCACGTTTGGGGACGGCAATCTTCAGATTTTCCACTGCCGATTCTCTGGCATTCTGCTGGATAGGCACATTCCTCCATCCAAGATCATCCAATGCAGAAACGGGTTCATCAAGGTCAGTCAGCACTTGCTGCTTCCGCCATAAGACCTCCGCCTCCATAGCTGCAGGGCCAGGTTGGCAAAGTACACCGTTACTCTGCCACATTGTCAACTCTTCAGCCAGGATTTCGGAGTTGTCAACTGGTATTTCATGATAGTCCCAAGCAAAGGGAGCCCCACCCTGCTGCTGAGCAGAGTCTAACAGCTGTTTGTAGGCGATCTCCAACTCCCATTCCTGAACGGCCAGAAACTCCAAATCTTCCAGTGCCCAGTGCACTTATGAGACATTCAGTCTCCGCTCTCTGTGCTCCATTATTTCCTTCAAACGCCACTCCCTATCACTTCCAAAGTCAGGGTCCCTGGACAGCCTCCAGTATAACAATCCCAGGCCATCGTAGTCAAAGCCTTCCGTGGGGCTGTCATCCGCTGTCCATGGGCACACTTGGGCTACATACCACTGGAGGGCTCTGTAGCTCTCATCCAACCACATTTCTGCCCGGATCAGCCTGCTTAACTCGGCTGTCCACTCCTGGTTCGGCTGTTTCCCCCAAAACAGCATTCGCATTTCATACTGCGACCAGTACCTCACATGGATGGAGGGGAGAACTTTTCCCTGGTGTCGCTGCTCACGGGCTAGCGCTTCCTTCCAGAGTTCACAGCGGATAGAATCAAACCATCCTAGCAGGACCTGCTCTGATACTGGTCCTCTGTGCTGTATCTCCTTCTCTCGCAACCTCCTTCTGAATTCCTCATCCATGGTGGGTGGTATCTCTCCTCTCCTGCTATCCTGCTACCTTGGATCCAGGTGATGGTTTGGATGTGTTCACGGCAAGGAAGCACAATACCACCATTCCCTCCATGGCTCTCAAGTAAGTATTTCAGCGTGGCTCTCCTGCACGCTGGTTTGGAGTGTCCCAGTAACTGGAGAGCAAATCCCACTGCTGCCACCAATGATATATTGCTCACACAGGCCATGGGCATATGTGGAATTGTACCCCAAAATATATTCAGCTGCTTCTCCTGAGTACGGGGATACCACATGTGTGGGACTTTTTGGGAGCCTAGCCGTGTACGGGGCCCCGAAAACCAATCACTGCCTTCAGGATTTCTAAGGGCGTAAATTTTTGATTTTACTCCTCACTACCTATCACAGTTTTGAAGGCCATAAAATGCCTAGATGGCATAAACCCCCCCAAATGACCCCATTTTGGAAAGTAGACATCCCAAGCTATTTGTTTTGAGGCATGTTGAGTCCATGGAATTTTTTATATTTTGACACTAAATGCGGGAAAGTGACACATTTTTTTTTTTTTTTGCACAAAGTTGTCACTAAATTATGTATTGCTCACACAGGCCATGGACATATGTGGAATTGCACCCCAAAATACTTTTTAGGAGCCTAGCTGCATACGGGGCCCCGAAAATCAATCACCGCCTTCAGGATTTCTAAGGGTGTAAATTTTTGATTTCACTCTTCACTGCCTATCACAGTTTCATGACCCCATTTTGGAAAGTAGACACCCCAAGCTATTTGCTGAGAGGCATGGTGAGTATTTTGCAGCTCTCATTTGTTTTTGAAAATGAAGAAAGACAAGAAAAAACATTTTTTTTTTCTTTTTTCAATTTTCAAAACTTTGTGACAAAAAGTGAGGTCTGCAAAATACTCACTATACCTCTCAGCAAATAGCTTGGAGTATCTACTTTCCAAAATGGGGTAATTTGGGGGGATTTTGTGCCACCTGGGCATTCCATGGCCTCCGAAACTGTGATAGGCAGTGAAGAATGAAATCAAAAATTTACGCCCTTAGAAAGCCTGAAGGCGGTGCTTGGTTTTCGGGGTCCCGTACGAGGCTAGGCTCCAAAAAAGTCTCACATGTGGTATCCCCATACTCAGGAGAAGCAATAAAATGTATTTTGGGGTGTAATTTCACATATTCCCATGGCATGTTTGAGCAATATATCATTTAGTGACAACTTTGTGCAAAAAAAAAAAAAAATTTGTCTCTTTCCGGCAATTTGTGTCACAATATAAAATATTCCATGGACTCGACATGCCTCTCAGCAAATAGCTTGGGGTGTCTACTTTCCAAAATGGGGTCATTTGGGGGGGTTTTGAACTGTCCTGGCATTTTATGCACAACATTTAGAAGCTTATGTCACACATCACCCACTCTTCTAACCACTTAAAGACAAAGCCCTTTCTGACACTTTTTGTTTACATGAAAAAATTATTTTTTTTGCAAGAAAATTACTTTGAACCCCCAAACATTATATATTTTTTTAAAGCAAATGCCCTACAGATTAAAATGGTGGGTGTTTCATTTTTTTTTCTCACACAGTATTTGCGCAGCGATTTTTCAAATGCATTTTTTGGGGAAAAAACACACTTTTTTAAATTTGAATGCACTAAAACACACTATATTGCCCAAATGTTTGATGAAATAAAAAATATGATCTTAGGCTGAGTACATGGATACCAAACATGACATGCTTTAAAATTGCGCACAAACGTGCAGTGGCAACAAAATAAATACATTTTTAAAAGCCTTTAAAAGCCTTTACAGGTTACCACTTTAGATTTACAGAGGAGGTCTACTGCTAAAATTACTGCACTCGATCTGACCTTCGCGGTGATACCTCACATGCATGGTGCAATTGCTGTTTACATTTGAGGCCAGACCAACGCTTGCGTTCGCCTTAGCGCGAGAGCCGGAGGGGACAGGGGTGCTTTTTTTTTTTTTTATTTTTTTTTTTGCTTTTTTATCTTATTTTTAAACTGTTCCTTTCATTTTTTTTTATCATTTTTATTGTTATCTCAGGGAATGTAAATATCCCCTATGATAGCAATAGGTAGTGACCGGTACTCTTTTTTGAAAAAATTGGGGTCTATTAGACCCTAGCTTTCTCCTCTGCCCTCAAAGCTTCTGACCACACCAAGATCGGTGTGATAAAATGCTTCCCCAATTTCCCAATGGCGCTGTTTACATCTGGCAAAATCTAAGTCATAAAATGCTCGTAGCTTCCGGTTTCTTAGGCCATAGAGATGTTTGGAGCCACTCTGGTCTCTGATCAGCTCTATGGTCAGCTGGCTGAATCACCGGCTGCATTCTCAGGTTCCCTGTTGAGACAGGAGAGCCAGAGAAAAACACAGAAGACGGTGGGGGTGGGGGTAATTCCCTCCCACTGCTTGTATAAGCAGTCTAGAGGCTAATTAGCCACTAGGATTGCTTTTACATGAAAGCCGACCGCTGGCTGAAAAGAATGATACCAAGATGATACCTAAACCTGCAGGCATCATTCTGGTATAACCACTCAAAGTCGTGAATGGCGTACCTGAAGACAAAAAAAGGTTAACAATAAAGCACAGTAAACGGTAAAGTATAAAAAATTGCAAGCTGAAAAGCAAACATGATAAAACATAATAACAATAAAACATTGCAGAATAGAATACAGTAAAAAAGAGCAGAACAATAGAGAGAGAATAGAGAGAGAGAGAACAATAAAACAACAACTATTTTTTTTATTTTATATTTTTGTTTGTGTTTTTTTTTTTTTTTTTTACACTTTTTTTTGTAACTAACTTTTATAACTGTAACCGGTTCCAGGTTCGGGTCTCTCAAAATGCGATGGCATCTTGGGAGACCCTGTGAAAGTGTGCCTAGTCTGTGCAATGCTGTACCCTACGATAATACTCAACTAGTGAATGGTAGCGTTCAGACATTCACCAATGCAAAGACCAGGATTATCAGCACAGGAGGGACAATAATAGCGGGTGTCAGGCCTATATCCACGCTTGCTGCAGACACAACATCTTTTTTGGAGGGGGGTTCGTTGGGTAGGGGTACTCGGGAGGACATAAAAATGCCTCTCATGCAGCCGACTGCATTTGGTTGGGGATGTAAATGGGGGAAGTACGGGTGCTGCAGAAGTGGTGGGTTCCCAATTAGGATTGGCAAATGCAGCAGGAAGGGCACGATGGGCCTGTTTGTCTTCTTCTTGGTGGCAGCGGGACACTACTTGTGCTTGCCACCTCACCAGCTTGAACTGCACTTATGGGACTCACCACGTCACCAAGTGTTACCGCAGTGCTGGTTTGACTACGACCGGGGTGTACTAGGCCGCTGGTGCTTGCCAGTTCACCAAAACGCTACCAAAAAAACTGTTAGTGATCACAGGGATCAGGCCTGACTCTGCGAACACTGCAGTTATGTGTTTAGTGTTTTATAAGTGACGGTGATCGATCGATACTGCACTTGGCTGGGCTGGGCCGGGCGGAGGGGCAAAACGCAGGTGCTAGCAGGTATCTGGGCTGATTCCGCTAACACTGCGTTTTTGGGAACCCTAAAATGCTGGGGACGCTAGTATAAATCTGATTGGATCAGATATTGATCCGTTCAGATACTATACCACTAAGGGAGGTGTACGGTGCGTGCGTGGGTGTTAGCGGTACTGGCGCTAACCTGACGCTGCTTGGGGCTAGTGTTTGCCAGTTCACCAAAACGCTACCAAAAAAACTGTTAGCGATCGCAGGGATCAGGCCTGACTCTGTGAACACTGCAGTTATGCGTTTAGTGTTTTATAAGTGACAGTGATCGATCGATACTGTACTTGGGCGGGCTGGGCTGGGCCGGGCGGAGGGGCAAAACGCAGGTGCTAGCAGGTATCTGGGCTGATCCCGCTAACACTGCATTTTTGGGAACCCTAAAATGCTGGGGACGCCAGTATAAATCTGATCGGATCAGATATTGATCCGTTCAGATACTATACCACTAAGGGAGGCGTATGCTGTGTGCATGGGTGTTAACGGTACTGGCGCTAATCTGACGCTGCCTGGGGTGACGCATATCACCGCCGGTAGATCAGGGGGCTAAACCTTTATTCGGTAATAAACGGCGGGTGCCCTGACACTATAAAAAATAAACGAACTAACCAGCGTCACCCGTAACAGTTATACGGTGATCACTGGTGAAAGGGTTAACTAGGGGGCAATCAAGGGATTAAAACATTTATTCGGTAGTATATGGGGGTCCCTGTCGCTATAAAACGCTGACGGCGAACCTAAATATTTACCTCCCTCCCAGTGACACTAATACAGCGATCAGAAAAATGATCGCTTAGTGACACTGGCGACAGGGGGTGATCAAGGGGTTAAAACTTTATTAGGGGGGGTTAGGGGGGTAACCCTAGACCTAAAGGGGGCTAACACTAACTGCCCTATCACACTAACTGTCACAAACTGACACCATGCAGTAATCAGAAAAAAAAACTGCTTGGTGTCAGTGTGACAGGGGGTGAAGGGGTGATCGGGGGGTGATCGGGGGGGGATCGGGGGGTAAAGGGGGGTGTTTTGTGTGCCTGGCATGTTCTACTGGGATGTGTAGTGTTGTGCACTCACATTTCAGTCTTCTCTCCTCGGCGCCGGAACAGAAAATACCGAGCCGAGGAGAGATGACGTCACATCCCCTGCCTCTGTGTACTATACAGAGGCAGGGGAAGATTCTGATTAGCTGGGAGCGATCGCGAGGGGGGGGCCACGAATGGATGGCCTCCCCCTCATCACTGAACGCTCCCAGACCCTTGCCCGTGGGAAGGCAATCACGTACCAGGTACGTGATTTTGCCTGCCCGTGCCATTCTGCCGACGTATATCGTCGTTAGGCGGTCGGCAAGTGGTTAAATGTGGGAATCGAAAACATCCCACCACCTCATAGGCAATTTACCACCCACTTATTCCTAGCAGCTAAATTAGTTCTACTAGAGGTTATACGCACACTATCGCTATGCACACTAGCACACTAGAGGTTATAGGCACACTATCCATACACTGCACCTGTGAAAGCATGCTGGCACACGTAGAAGGAAAACACACTAAATTTTTACTTCACTGGCAGCCATGGGTAAACTGGTACGATGCCCACAGATCCCACTGAGAATGAGACCAATTCCAATAGGCAATAATATTGTTCTTTATGGTGGAGTACTGAGCAACTACATACTAACCAGGGTTCGAGTCCCTCCTCTTCCCCACAGTCTCTATGTTGATCCATACCTACTTTTTGTTCTTTCTTTTCTAGTTGTGAGCTATTTGCTCTGGGTGAATATTGGCTAATAGCAATAGATATGTTGAATTTATGTTATACTGTTATATTAGAAGGACAATCTCATAGGGGATGCCCCCCTTCCATGCTACAGTAAGCTCCCAATGGCCCCCCTTCCACGCTACAGTAAGCTACCAATGGGGTGGCAGGTGGAGAGGGGCAGCGCCTCTTGTACTGTATGTGCCGCCTGAAACAATGTCAACACTGTGTAGATGCACAACTCTGTTAGCTAGACTCATTTCCGTTCATGTCTACAGTTCAAGTTGATATATGTCAAATGATGTTCACCTTTGCAAGCTGAAAAATTGAATAAAAATCATTGTTATAAAAAAAAAGAATACATGTATCATGACTTCAGATACATACAGTATCTCACAAAAGTGAGTACACCCCTCACATTTTTGTAAATATTTTATTATATCTTTTTATGTGACAACACTGAAGAAATGACACTTTGCTACAATATAAAGTAGTGAGTGTACAGCTTGTATAACAGTGTAAATTTGCTGTCCCCTCAAAATAACTCAACACACAGCCATTAATGTCTAAATCGCTGGCAACAAAAGTTAGTACACCCCTAATTCCCCGTACACACGGTCAGATGGGAGCTTGTTGACGGAAATTCCGACCGTGTGTAGGCTTCATAGGACATTTTCCAATGATCTGGATCTCAAATTGTCTGACAACAAAATCTGTTCTCATAAATTCCGATGTATACACAATTCCGACGCACAAAGTTCCACGCATGCTCGGAATCAAGCAGAAGAGCCGCACTGGCTATTGAACTTAATTTTTCTCAGCTTGTCGTACGTGTTGTATGTCACCGCGTTCTTGACGTTTGGAATTTCTGACAAGATTTGTGTGACCATGTGTATGCAAGACAAGTTTGTCAAAGTGTCAAAAGTTGTGTGGCCACCATTATTTTCCAGCACTGCCTTAACTCTCTTGGGCATGGAGTTCACCTGTGCTTCACAGGTTGCCACTGGAGTCCTCTTCCAGTCCTCCATGACAACATCACGGAGCTGGTGGATGTTAGAGACCTTGCGCTCCTCCACCTTCTGTTTGAGAATGCTCCACAGATGCTCAATAGGGTTTAGGTCCAGGGCCATCTTAAGAGCATTATAAGCCACCAGGCAATACAGTGCTCTGGGGCACGGTCTACACAATCACGCACAAGAAAAAAAATGCAAATTATCAATAAGGCTATATTTATTGGTACTTCCAACAAAATCAGTTTTTAAACATTAACAAAATGTTTGGACAATATAACACAAGCTTGAAAAGCAAGGAATTGAAAAACAAGAAATTACAGATTGAAATGGGACAGTACAAAAGCACGAATTATTTATTAAATTTGCGATACTTCTTTGTAGAGAATTCCTTTATAATTGGCTTGAAGTCAATGGTTTTTAGGATGTCATTTTCTATACACGAGTGAAAGCCAGTTCAAATGCTGCTGCCCCATTGTGCTTTTGATGGGCACAGTGGCAGCGTTTGAAGGAGACAGTGGCAGCGTTTGAAGGGGACAGTGGCAGCATTTGAAGGGGACAGTGGCTGCATTTATTGGCACAGTGGCTGCGTTTAATGGGTACAGTGGCTGCGTTTAATGGGCACAGTGGCTGCGTTTAATGGCACAGAGACTGCGTTTGATGGGTACAGTGGCAGCTTTTGATGGGTACAGTGGCAGCTTTTGATGGGCACAGTGGCAGTGTTTGGGCACAGTGGCTGTGTAAAATGGCACAGTGGCTGTGTTTAATGGCACAGTGGCTGCGTTTGATGGGCACAGTGGCTGCTTTTGATGGGCACAGTGGAAGCTTTCATGGGCACAGTGGCTATGTTTGATGGGCACAGTGGCAGCTTTTGATGGGCACAGTGGCAGCGTTTAATGGCACAGAGGCTGCATTTAATGGCACAATGGCTGTGTTTGATGGGCACAGTGGCAGCTTTTGATTGGCACAGTGGCAGCGTTTGGGCACAGTGGTGGCGTTTAATGGCACAGTGGCAGCTTTTGATGGACACAGTGGCAGCTCTGATGGGCACAGTGGCAGCTCTGATGGGCACAGTGGCAGCTTTTGATGGGCACAGTGGCTGTGTTTGGGCACAGTGGCTGTGTTTGATGGGCACAGTGGCATGTTTGATGGGCACATTGGCAGCTTTTGATGGGCACAGTGGCTGTGTTTGATGGGCAGAGTCAATGGCTGCTTTTAATGGGCACAACTTAGACCATTGAACCTACCTGAGGCCGCCAGCCTGATGCAGTGCAGTGAGTCACAGCAAGGCAGCTATCAATCTCAGGGCCGTCCGTCTAGATCCATCTCTTTAGAAACCAAAAGTTTTATTCTGCTCCGCTCCCTCTGAGCCACGCTGTTTGAATGGCAGAGGTGGGCAGAGCTTGTTCACTAACCACAGAGGCGGCGGCGCCATGAATGCAGGGGCGGCCGCGGCCGCGGCCTCAGACTGAGTCTGATGTCACTGGTTGCTAGCTAGACGCCGGACGGCCGGCGATTCTAGCAAGTGACGAGCAACCAGTGCAGTGCAGTCAGTCAAAATCAAGTCTTCTGCAGCAGATTTCAGCGCTGAGGATCGGCCCTGGGTGGGGCCCTCCAGTTAAATTGGGCCCCCGGGCAACTGCCCAGCATGCCCAATTGATAAAACAGCCCTGTTTAGGTCTGGAGACATGCTTCGCCAGTCCATCACCTTTACCCTCAGCTTCTTTAGCAAGGCAGTGGTTGTCTTGGAGGTGTGTTGGAGTCATTATCATGTTGGAATACTGTCCTGCGGCTAAGTCTCTGAAGGGAGGGGATCATGCTCTGCCTCATTATGTCACAGTACATGTTGGTATTCATGATTCTCTCAATGAACTGTAGCTTCCCAGTGCCAGCACTCATTCAGCCCCAGACCATGACACTCCTATCACCATGCTTGACTTAGGAAAGACACACTTGTCTTTGTATTCCTCACCTGGTTGCCGCCACACACGCTTGACATCATCTGAACCAAATAAGTTTATCTTGGTCTCATCAAACCATATGACATGGTTCCAGTGTCGTTAGTCTGCTTGTAATCAGCAAAATGTTTGCAGGCTTTCTTGTGCATCATCTTTAGAAGAGGCTTCCTTCTGGGACGACAGCCATTCAGACCAATTTGATTTAGTGTCCGATGTATGGTCTGAGCAATGACAGGCTGACCCCCCACCCCTTCAACCTCTGCAGCAATGCTGGCAGCATTCATACATCTATTTTCCAAAGACAACCTCTGGATATGATGCTGAGCATGTGCACTCAACTTCTTTGGTCGACCATGGCGAGGCCTGTTCTGAGTGGATCCTGGCCTGTTAAACTGCTGTATGGTCTTGGCCACCATGCTGCAGCTCAGTTTCAGGGTCTTGGCAATCTTCTTATAGCCTAGGTCATCTTTATGTAGAGCAACAATTCTTTTTTTCAGATCCTCAGAGTTCTTTGCCATGAGGTGCCATGTTGAACTTCCAGTGACCAGTATGAGTGAGTGAGAGTGATAACACCAAATTTACCGCACCTGTTCCCCATTCACACCTGAGACCTTGTAACACTAACGAGTCACATGACACTGGGGAGGGAAATGGCTTCTTGGGCCCAATTTGGACATTTTCACTTAGGGGTGTACTAACTTTTGTTGCCAGCGGTTTAGACATTAATGGCTGTGTGTTGAGTTATTTTGAGGGGACAGCAAATTTACACTGTTATACAAGCTGTACAATCACTATTTTACATTGTAGCAAAGTGTCATTTCTTCAGTGTTGTCACGTGAAAAGGTATAATACTGTATGTTACATAAAATATTGTATCATTTAATACTTTTTACTTTATATTTTTATTTCAATACTTATTATTAGAGAAATTTCATTACTATTATTAAATGCTCCTCTATGCAGTGTATAACAACGAATGATGTTACTTTAAAACCTTTTTTAAAAAACATAATAAAAATGTTTGAAATGGAACAAATGAATTAAAGTAACATTTTTGACATGTTGTCCATCTAATAAACTGAAACGCATCCTTGGGATGAGGGAGGGACCAACAACCTTTTTTTGGTAGGAACAGTTTCTTTTGGGATAAAATGGCCACACAAAGGGGTGTATTTTATAAATAAAATCACAGAGCTCTTCATCTGTGAAACTGCAAGTATATTTGTTCTGTGGAAATGAGGGCAAAATCGATGTTATTTGGCTATGTTCTCTCCAGGTTAAATGTTATTCATTCACACAGAAGCAATACTGCACTATGGATGCTAGATGAAGCTAAAAGTACAAAATACCTATAGTGAGCACACCAATCGATATAGCAGCTGGCACACAAGGTAACTACAAAACCTTGTGAATACATAAAAGTAATACAAGTGCAGCACTTAACAAAAGTGATCAAGTCCAAATAATAATAAAGTAAATTATATGCAACTGTGAAAAAAAGTGTCCGCAATATGTAAAAAGCCCATCCAATATTTAAACTTTAGGTCCAACTTGATGGACTTGTGTCTTTTTTCAACCTCACCTACTATGTATGTAACTATGTAGGTGTACTATGCGCTCACCAGAGACATCAAAATAACAAGCAGAAAGTGATATCCAATGAAATTCACGAAAAACGGTGAGGAATTCCAGTGCAAGTGAGCCTCCACCCAAAATATGCACTCACCAGAAATTAGACATATAAAAGCTCCAATTAGGTACTGTATCCCTTATGCCGCGTACACACGGTCGGACTTTTCGTCTACAAAAGTCCAACGGACGCTGACGGACTAAAGCTGGCTGGTAATCCGATCGTGTGTGGGCTTCTCCGGACTTTCAACGGACTTTTTTAGCCTCAAATCCGACGGACTTTAGATTTGAAACATGCTTCAAATCTTTACGTCGTAACTACGACGGACTCCGAAATCCGCTCGTCTGTGTGCTAGTCCGACGGACAAAAACCCACGCTAGGGCAGCTATTGGCTACTGGCTATGAACTTCCTTATTTTAGTCCGGTGTACGTCATCACGTACGAATCCGTCGGACTTTTGTGTGGTCGTGTGTAGGCAAGTCCGTTCGTTAGAAAGTCTGCTGCAAGTCCGCCGAAAGTCCGCCGGAAGTCTGTCGGACAGGCTGTCGGACTTTTGTAGACGAAAAGTCCGACCGTGTGTACGCCCCATTAGTCGATACCCCTCAGCTTTTCATGTTGGTAGCGTGGATTCCTTCTTCCAGAACTAAGAGAACTAAGTGCAAAAAAGCTCACCAACCAGGTTCTTTTCTTTGCCCAATTATAGGCACATGCCTGCTCTGCCTAATAAAGAAATCCAGGCCTGGTTGTGTTTCTATACATATCTAAATATGTTATATATTATTGTTAGATTTTGCTAAATTAGATAACATCACCTGATTCAAACAAGCTAATGTTGCTTTGAGGACCATAAGATTACCGTCATCAATATAAAAATAATTATATTTTTTTCCCTTTAAGAATTTATTTGAACAATAAATAAAACCATTTCCACACTTGTGTCATTTTTGGGGGAGGAATTATGATCCAATAACATCTGACTATTTAGGTTACTTTCTATGGGAAAAAAAGAAGCAATTTTTATTTTCGTACAGTTTCGTAAGTTCGTACACTTCAGTTGCTGTAACTAAGCCATTTCATGAAATAACTGTCAAAAAGCTAGATCCATTTGTTGATAAAAACTAATATTTTAACTCAAACAAAAAAAAAAAAAAGTATTTTAAGTTCTTAACCAGATGATACAGGCAATTAAAAACATGGGACAAATACGTCCCTTGGTCCTCAAAGGGCTAACCAGTTGCAGACTCTGGGTGAACTAGACACGCCCAAAAGCACATCATCATTGTACACAAGGCGTGTCTAGTACGTCCAGTCCTTCTGTCCTGCTGCCGGGATCCCTCCCTGTCCCAGCACCTGGCAATTTAGCTCTGATTAAACCCCGCCACATTGCAGAGTACACAGAGAAGTACACAGAGAAAAAAAAGCAGTCTGGCAATGTTTCTCAATTACATTGCTCAGCCACGAATACAGACAGTTACATTGAAACATTGTATCATTTGTAACTTTGTGTTTTTCATCTACAGGTCAAAGAGATGAACTTCAATCTGCAAATGTTAACCATTTAAGGACCGTAAGATTTTCACCCTTAATGACCAGGCCATTTTTTGCGATACGACAATTCCGCGGTTGTGCGAGGCTGTACCCAAACAAAGTTGACATCCTTTTTTTCCCACAAATAGAGCTTTCTTTTGATGGTATTTGTTCACCTCTGCGTTTTTTATTTTTTTGCGCTACAAACAAAAAATATGAGTGAAAATTTTGAAAAAAAAAACACAATATTTTTTACTTTTGCTATAATAAATATCCAAAAAAAATGTCGTCATCAGTTTATGCCAATATATATTCTACTACATATCTTTGGTGAAAAATCCCAATAAGTGTATGTTGATTGGTTTGCGCAAAAGTTATAGCTTCTACAAGATAGGAGATATATTTATGGCATTTTTATTATTCTTTTTTTTTTTACTAGTAATGTGGGACTGCGACATTGCGGCGGACAGATCGGACACTTTTGACACTTTTTGGGACCATTGACATTTATACAGCGATCAGAGCTAAAAATAGCCATTGATGTCACTGGCAGGGAAGGGGTTAACACTAGGGGGCGATCAAGTGGTTAACTGTGTCCTAGGGAGGTGTTTCTAAATGTGGGGGGAGTGTACTGACTGGGAGTAGAGAGAGATTGCTGTTCCTGATCACTAGGAACAGCAAATCTTGCTCTACTCCCTTGTCAAAACGGGGATCTGTCTGTTTACAAAAAATAAAAAAAATGCCTTTTGTTTAGTTTTATTATGTTAAATTGTCTAAGGATTCTGAAAAAAATTATTGCTGCAGGACAATATTCACAAAAAGAAAGCCTTGTTTGTCCTTAAAAAAACAATGTACAGTGGAACCTCGGATTACGAGTAAACTCCGTTCCAGGAGTATGCTCATAATCCAAAGTACTCGCATATCAAAGCGAGTTCACCCATTGAAGTCAATGGAAACAAAAATAATTTGTTCCGCATTGACTTCAATGGGATACAATACCGCATGCGGCCAGAGGTGGGGGGCCCTGGAGAGCTTCAGAAACGGCCGAAAAGGCCCGAGCACACTTCGGCGGACCTCGGCAAACCTCCGAAAGACTCTGTTCATGAGCCTTTCAGAGGTTTGCTGAGGTTAGCCAAACTGTCCTCGGGACTTTCCGTGCATTTCCGAATGGCGCCAATCAGCGACTTTCAGCTCTGCTCGGCTTCGGCGCCCCCCACCTCAGGCCAAAAGCGGTACTGTACACCACTTTTGGACTGAATCCTGCTCGTTTTGCGAGACAACACTCGCAAACCGAGTTAGGAATTTTAGAAATACAGTGCTCGGTTTGCGAAGCGCTCGTTAACTGCGTTACTCGCAAACCGAGGTTCCACTGTATGTATTACGTTGTTATCTTAATGTAAAGTAAAGGCAAAATGATTGCCGAATAAACAGGCTCATAGCAGAAATTTGTAAATTGGTCTGGTCCATAAAGGGTAAACAGATGTGAATAACACTATATATCATTATTGTTTGTTTTTCCAAAAGCTATTATGAGCTTAATAATTTTGTGTGTCTTCATGCAGTTTCAGAACAGAAAAAAGCTAAGCCCCGGCTGTGAAAAAACAGATATTTCCAGGCACCCACCTCTAACCAATGAACACCAGAAATAAATTCAGCTTTAACCAACAATTAAACAACAAGAAACAAGTGAAAACAGACCAGTTTTAGTCAATATATGTGACATACAACCTTTGTGTGGTTAATAATGATGTACTGGAAAGGATGTGAATATATTGCACAAAATATGTCCAAAAAAGGATATAAATATATGCACAAAATTAAGTACATTTAAATAAAAGTCTTTGCAGTCCTTAAACCAATAGGAAAGCAGACATCTGCAAGGATTGAAAGGATGGACCATTGCTCTCTCTAGGTGGAAACGCAGTTTATCCACTCCAGGGAAGGCTGCGCGACGATGCCAAACACAAACACAGCTTGCCACACACAAAGCCACACACAGTGGCAAACACACAGTTTGCTGCACACAAAGCCGCTAAATCTAACATTTACCATTGTGTCTGCAAGTTTTTCTTGGAAAAGGTAACATTTACATTTGCCTTGCCATTTTTTTTTCACTAAAGAGTAGATGACCCCAACTTAGCAAGAAAACTAGCAATTAGATTAATAGATGAGGTCAATCTATCTGTGAATTTAGGTGGCAAGGTTTGCAGCAAAGACTCCTTAAAACATCAAAAAAGGTAGGCAGTATTGTATGCTCCAGCTAGCATTGTTTACATTAAAGTATGAATAATGTGCTTTTCGGGGTCTTAAGTTACTTCTATTTTTTTTTTCCTGTTTCTAAATCAGTGCTAGACCAACTGTCTATCAGGGAAATAAAAAAAACCTGATAGTCTGGATGAGCTGCAGGATGTTGAGCTTAAAGAAGCAAATAGGCTTGGGTCTTCCCCAAACCAGTCTGCCATTTTAAAATATATATATATATTTAATTACTATAAAATAGTTATCTTTTCTATTATTTTATTTTTTTGCAACTTTATTGTTTTTTTTTAAATGCCTTTAATTTTATACATAAAAGATGTTCTAACCAATCACCTCTTTGTGGCTTTATTTGTGTTATATTTTAACAATACTTTAACTTAAGCCAGCCCATACATGGAACGAAATTCGGCTGATTCAGCAGGGTCCAGCTAAATTTTTATCCATATATGGGATCTACCTATTGAATTCTGTTCAACTGCCCTGCAGGATTTTTCCTCTTAATCAGTGCTGCTGGCTCTCAGTGAATGTTGATGGTTAGAAAGTCTCCCCTCTGTCAGAATATAATAGTTCAGAGGGGAGGATTCCCCAATCCACATTGAGTGTGTGGATGGAGGAACCTGTTGGATGAACAAAAAAAAAAAACAAACTCATCTGTGGGCTACTTTATGTAACATTGAATGTAGGTTTTATTAAAGGAGTAGAGTTGGTTATCTTTTAAATACTTCTTATCTAGTTCTAAATAAGGTTTTAGTTTAAACTTCATCTCATATACCTTTCTTTATCGTACATCACGGGACACAAAGCACCATAATAATGACTAATTGGGTTATACGCTACCTTTAGGTGATTGGACACTGGCAACCAATAGAAAGACGGTTCCTCTCATATAACCCCTCCTATACAGGAAATACCTCAGTTTTTTCGCCAGTGTCTTGAAGACGATGGTCATGGCTGTTGAAGCTCTTCAAAATTCTTCAAATAAATGTCCGAGTGAGGATGTTATAATCGGATCCATTCAGGTGGCATAAGAAAGCTAAAGTGGATGGTACCCGAGCCTCAGTTCAAGAGCGAGATTTTAGTTTAAACTTCATCTCATATACCTTTCTTTATCGTACATCACGGGACACAGAGCACCATAATAATGACTAATTGGGTTATATGCTACCTTTAGGTGATTGGACACTGACAACCAATAGAAAGACGGTTCCTCCCATATAAACCCTCCTATACAGGAAATACCTCCGTTTTTTCGCCAGTGTCTTGAAGGTGATGGTCATGGCTGTTGAAGCTCTTCAAAATTCTTCAAATAAATGTCCGAGTGAGGATGTTATAATCAGATCCATTCAGGTGGCAAAAGAAAGCTAAAGTGGATGATACCCGAGCCTCGGTTCAAGAGCGAGGTTTTGCTTGTAATGTGTCCTATATGGCTCTGGACCCTTGTTAAAGTTGGTATTCCTGGTCATAACTTGCCCAAGGAAACCAGAAGGGTGCCTTACAGGTCCAAGGGTGTGGACCCCAAAGAATGGGGCACCCGGTCCTTGAAGGTCCTCTGAGGTGCTACCCACCGTGATGGGGGAAGATTGGGCCTGGTAAAACAGGCCCTGCTGCTTGGGATGGTGAGTACTCCCTTTGGGAATTTTTTAATATACATATTCCCTCTGTTAACCTTGTGCTTGTGTCTGGAAAGTTACAGATAACCAGTATGGCGCACTTATGGCGGGCATGCGCACGTGTGTGCATGTGCCACGTGTGCATCGTGTGCGTGCCACCGTTGTGCGCGTGTGTCCCTGGCATGCACGCCATCGGTGTGCGCGTGCGCTGCTGCTGTGCGCGTCACAGAGGTGCCACGTGTGCGGCGTGCATCTGGACACGGCAGATGTGCTGTGCGGCGTGCATGCCGCTGGTCACATGGGCACGCGCATGTGCTCAGTCCACTGCCAGGTTAGGCTTTATAAGGAGCCGGAGCTCCTGGCGTGTGCTGGGACAGCACAGAGCGATACTTGGGCACGTGAGTCTGGAGGTTTTTGGACACAGTTGCGACAGGTTAAATGCTGGTTACAGCTGGTGGGCAGTACTTTGTTTCCTCGTATGTAAGCAATGTCTTCCAGAAAACGAGGTACAGGGAGCAGGGCAGGCACAGGGGTAAGAGTAACTCCCTTGAAAACAGGAGACCAGCCCCATGCTGATACAGCCTCAGTCTCCCCTGAAAGACCTGCAGCATCTGGCCTGGTTGAGCCATTGCATTTGTCAGGCATAGTGGCCACTACCAATATTTCTGCCTCGGCTTATGTTACTAAGGGTGATTTTGCATCTGCATTAGCGGGCCTGGCAGGCAAAATAGCTGGCATGATTGCTTCTGTAACGCACGGAGGGAAGAAGCGTAATAGATCTCCCTCCCCTGAGCCCGGGCCAAGTGGAGAATCACTAGAGCACCAGGACTCTTATAGCCAGATGGGTCCAGGTGATCTGGAACCAGAGTGGGCAGAGGATTTGGAGGAGGTGGCCATAAAGGACCGGGAGGAAGGAGATGCTGAAGAATCATCAGCTGAGGACACAGGTTCAGAGGAGCCAATTTCAGCTTCCCATTTCCAGAAATTGTTTATCCGATCTCTGACTGAGATGGTATGAGTTGGGTTTAAGTTACCCCCGGTTCAGGAGTCTGGACTCTCCTGTTCTACTTTGGGATCTTTGCGACCTCAGCAAGGTTCCCAAGCGTTTCCTATTGCATCCATTATTGGAGCAGGTGGTTTACGCAGACTGGGAGCATCCTGACAGGATATACTTACCTCCAAAGAGGTTTTCTATCTTATATCCTATGGGGGAAAAGTTCGGGAAGAGATGGGGTGCACCTTTGGTGGATGCCGCCATCTCTTCATTGAATAAGAATTTAACCTGCCCAGTGGATAATGCCCAGATATTTAAGGATCCAACTGATAAAAAGCTAGAATCCTTATTAAAAGCCTCTTTTGTGGTGGCTGGTGCAGCAGTTCAGCCAGCAGTTGCAGCTATTGGGATTTGCCAATCCCTAAAGGACCGTTGTAAAAGGTTAATATTTACATTTGCCTTGCCATTTTTAGTCACTAAAGAGTAGATGACCCCAACTTAGCAAGAAAACTAGCAATTAGATTAATAGATGAGGTCAATCTATCTGTGAATTTAGGTGGCAAGGTTTGCAGCATAGACTCCTTAAAACATCAAAAAGGTAGGCAGTATTGTATGCTCCAGCTAGCATTGTTTACATTAAAGTATGAATAATGTGCTTTTCGGGCTCTTAAGTTGCTTCTATTTTTTTTTCCTGTTTCTAAATCAGTGCTAGACCAACTGTCTATCAGGGAATTAAAAAAAACCTGATAGTCTGGATGAGCTGCAGGATGTTGAGCTTAAAGAAGCAAATAGGTTTGGGTCTTCCCCAAACCAGTCTGCCATTTTAAAATATATATATATTTTTAATTACTATAAAATAGTTATCTTTTCTATTATTTTATTTTTTTGAAACTTTATTGCCTTTTTTTAAATGCCTTTAATTTTATACATAAAAGATGTTCTAACCAATCACCTCTTTGTGGCTTTATTTGTGTCATATTTTAACAATACTTTAACTTAAGCCAGCCCATACATGGAACGAAATTCGGCTGATTCAGCAGGGTCCAGCTAAATTTTTATCCATATATGGGATCTACCGATTGACTTCTGTTCAACTGCCCTGCAGGATTTTTCCTCTTAATCAGTGCTGCTGGCTCTCAGTGAATGTTGATGGTTAGAAAGTCTCCCCACTGTCAGAATACCATAGTTCAGAGGGGAGGATTCCCCAATCCACATTGAGTGTGTGGATGGAGGAACCTGTTGGATGAAAAAAAAAAAACAAACTCATCTGTGGGCTACTTTATGTAACATTGAATGTAGGTTTTATTAAAGGAGTAGAGTTGGTTATCTTTTAAATACTTCTTATCTAGTTCTAAATAAGGTTTTAGTTTAAACTTCATCTCATATACCTTTCTTTATCGTACATCACGGGACACAGAGCACCATAATAATGACTAATTGGGTTATACGCTACCTTTAGGTGATTGGACACTGGCAACCAATAGAAAGACGGTTCCTCCCATATAACCCCTCCTATACAGGAAATACCTCAGTTTTTTCGCCAGTGTCTTGAAGGTGATGGTCATGGCTGTTGAAGCTCTTCAAAATTCTTCAAATAAATGTCCGAGTGAGGATGTTATAATCGGATCCATTCAGGTGGCATAAGAAAGCTAAAGTGGATGGTACCCGAGCCTCGGTTCAAGAGCGAGGTTTTGCTTGTAATGTGTCCTATATGGCGCTGGACCCTTGTTAAAGTTGGTATTCCTGGTCATAACTTGCCCAAGGAAACCAGAAGGGTGCCTTACAGGTCCAAGGGTGTGGACCCCAAAGAATTAGGCACCCGGTCCTTGAAGGTCCTCTGAGGTGCTACCTACCGTGATGGGGGAAGATTGGGCCTGGTAAAACAGGCCCTGCTGGGATGGTGAGTACTCCCTTTGGTACTTTGTTTCCTCGTATGTAAGCAATGTCTTCCAGAAAACGAGGTACAGGGAGCAGGGCAGGCACAGGGGTAAGAGTAACTCCCTTGAAAACAGGAGACCAGCCCCATGCTGATACAGCCTCAGTCTCCCCTGAAAGACCTGCAGCATCTGGCCTGGTTGAGCCATTGCATTTGTCAGGCATAGTGGCCACTACCAATATTCCTGCCTCGGCATATGTTACTAAGGATGATTTGGCATCGGCATTAGCGGGCCTGGAAGGCAAAATAGCTGGCATGATTCCTTCTGTAACGCACGGAGGGAAGAAGCGTAATAGATCTCCCTCCCCTGAGCCCGGGCCAAGTGGAGAATCACTAGAGCACCAGGACTCTTATAGCCAGATGGATCCAGGTGATCTGGAACCAGAGTGGGCAGAAGATTTGGAGGAGGTGGCCATAAAGGACCGGGAGGAAGGAGATGCTGAAGAATCCTCAGCTGAGGACTCAGGTTCAGAGGAGCCAATTTTAGCTTCCCATTTCCAGAAATTGTTTATCCGATCTCTGACTGAGATGGTATGAGTTGGGTTTAAGTTACCCCCAGTTCAGGAGTCTGGACTCTCCTGTTCTACTTTGGGATCTTTGCGACCTCAGCAAGGTTCCCAAGCGTTCCCTTTGCATCCATTATTGAAGCAGGTGGTTTACGCAGACTGGGATCATCCTGACAGGATATACTTACCTCCAAAGAGGTTTTCTATCTTATATCCTATGGAGGAAAAGTTCAGGAAGAGATGGGGTGCACCTTTGGTGGATGCCGCCATCTCTTCAGTGAATAAGAATTTAACCTGCCCAGTGGATAATGCCCAGATATTTAAGGATCCGACTGATAAAAAGCTAGAATCCTTATTAAAAGCCTCTTTTGTGGTGGCTGGTGCAGTAGTTCAGCTAGCAGTTGCAGCTATTGGGATTTGCCAATCCCTAAAGGACCGTTGTAAAAGCTTAATAAAAAACCTGCCTTGTCAGGAGGAACCAACCGAGGAATTGTCGGAGCTTCCTCATGCTCTATGTTTTGCAGTGGACACATTGAAAGACTCAATCCAGCAGATGTCTCGTTTTGCATTACTGTCCATACATATGCGCAGGGTTTTGTGGCTAAAGAACTGGTCTGCTGAGACGCCATGCAAGAGGCTACTTGCAGCTTTTCCTTTCCATGGAGAATGCTTGTTTGGAGAAGATCTGGATAAATATATCTAAAAAATCTCTGGAGGAAAAAGTGCCCTTCTCCCTACTAAAAAGAGAGGTAAGCAACCCTCTTATAAAATTCCCAATGCTCCAGGACCTAGTGCTTCTTCCCCCAAGCGTTATCGACGGCCTCAGCCGTCTGGTTTTAAAAAGCCTCAGGGTCAGAGGAAGCCCTGGAATCAAAAGCCAGCCAAGTCCAACTCCAAGTCAGCCTTGTGAAGGGACGCCTCCGCTCTCACGGGTGGGGGGCAGGCTTCGGCTGTTTCTGGATGCATGGGAAAATCTGGTCCAAGACAGATGGGTCATTTCCACTATAACACAGGGTTACAGAATAGAGTTCAGGGAGATTCCTCCAAACCATTTTCTATACTCAAGGGTCCCGTCGGATCCAGAGAAAAGGAAATGCTTATTCCTAGCTTTGCAGCGTCAGCTGAAGCAAGGGGTAATTGTCAAAGTTCCGCACAAAGAAAGATTCGAGGGGTTTTACTCAAACCTTTTCACCGTGCCCATGGCCATGGCCCATTTTGGACCTCAAAGCTCTCAACCTCTTTGTAAACGTCCGGTCCTTCCGTATGGAGTCGGTTCGTTCAATAATAAAATCTCTGAGAAAGGGAGATTATTTAGCGTCCATAGATATCAAGGACGCATACCTTCATGTACCGATCTTCGGACCACATCAAATGTTTCTGCGTTTCTCAGTAGAAGTCCGTCATTTTCAATTCATGGCACTGCCATTCGGTCTAGCCACGGCCCCAGGGTTTTCACAAAGATTCTGGCCCCGGTGTTGGCATCCCTAAGGACCCAGAAGATCTCCGTGGTAGGATATCTGGATGATCTTCTCCTGAGGGATTGCTCTTGCCCCATCCTGAACGTGTCAAGAACAGTGCAGGTTTTACAATGCCTAGGGTGGATTCTAAATGTGGACAAGTCAGCCCTTTGTCCGACCCAAGCCTTGGTGTATCTGGGTCTGATCTTAAACACCACCCAAGAAAGGGTGTTTTTACCCCCTTAAAGGTCATTTCCATAGTGGAACTCGTCCAGAAGGTGAAAAAAAGAACCAAGACCTTCTATTCGGCTATGCATGAGGTTGCTGGGCAAAATGGTGTCATCCTTCAACGCAATTCCATATGCACAGTTCCACTCCAGGGTGTTCCAGAACAGTATTCTGGAAGCCTGGGATAGGTCTGCTCGAACCTTAGATCATCCTATGGTTCTGTCCCCAAAGGTACAATGGAACCTCTCTTGGTGGTTAAAAACCAGCAATTTGAGAAAAGGAAAATCCTTTCCTCCAACAGCTTGGAGAGTAGTAACTACAGATGCCAGTCATCTAGGCTGGGGAGCAGTCCTGGAGGAGGCTTTTGTTCAGGGAATATGGTCCCAGGCAGAAAGGTCCCTGCCCATCAATGTTTTGGAGATTCGGGCAGCTTGTCTGGCTCTGTGCTTCTGGACGTCCAGGTTGCAGGGTCTCCCCGAGTCCAGTCCGATAACTCCACGGTAGTGGCATATATCAACCACGAGGGAGGTACCAGGAGTCGGGCAGCCCAAAGAGAAGTAAATTACATATTGACTTGGGCAGAAAAACATGTGCCGTTTCTTTCAGCAGTGTTTATACCGGGGGTGGACAATTGGCAGGCAGACTTCCTAAGTCGCCAAAAATTGTTGTCAGGGGAATGGTCCCTGTATCCTGAGGTTTTTCTACAGATCTGCCAACACTGGGGGACCCCAGATGTGGATCTGCTGGCATCCAGATTCAATGCCAAGCTGGACAGGTTTGTATCCAGGACCAAGAATCCGCTTGCTGTCGAGATAGACGCATTAGTAGTTCCTTGGGATCAGTATTCTCTGATATATGCCTTCCCTCCGATCCAAATTCTGCCGCACTTGCTACGAGAATACAAGAGGAATGGAAGCCAGTGATCCTAGTGGCCCCAATGTGGCCTCGGAGATCCTGGTACTTGGAGATTGTGAAGTTGGCAGTGGGGGACCCATTGGTCCTTCCGTGCCGTCCAGACCTGTTGTCTCAAGGACCCATATTCCATCCTTCTTTACGGTTGCTGATTTTGATGGCATGGCTATTGAGACCAGAATATTGAAAGACTGTGGTATTATGGGTTCAGTCTTGTCTACTCTGATAAACGCTAGAAAGTCATTTTCTAGAGCTATTTATTATAGAGTCTGGAAGTCATACATTTCTTGGTGTGAGGGAAGGAGGTGGGTAGGTATACGATTGAAAGAGTTCTGGCCTTTCTTCAAGCAGGAGTAGACTTGAAGCTGGCTTTAGGGACAATTAAAGGACAGATTTCAGCCTTATCGGTATTTTTCCAAAGACCAATTGCATCCCATTCTTTGGTACGAACCTTTGTTAAGGGAGTAACGCACCTAAGGCCGCCGGTTAAGCCGCCTTTATGTCCCTGGGACCTAAATTTGGTCCTGTCAGCCTTACAGTGTCAACCGTTTTAACCTATTGGACATATTCCGTTTGTCCTATTAACCAGGAAATAGTTTTTTTTGGTGGCTATAACGTCGGCTAGAAGGGTGTCAGAATTGGCTGCCTTTTCTTTCAAAGAACCTTTTTTGATTCTTCATCAGGACAGAGTGGTCATGCGCCCTCGTCCGGATTTTTTTATCAAGATATCATTCTACCTTCCTTTTTTCCAAACCCTAAAACTAGGGAGGAAAGGTCGCTTCACTCACTTGATGTGGTGAGGGTGATCAAGGTTTACTTAAAGATGTCAGCTTCGGGGGCGGAGCTAGCAGCGGACATGTGAGCAGCTCTTCACAGGAGCTCCGGCCGGGATGCAACATACTGCCTTAATCCTGAGTGTCAGAGACACAGATCCTTTACAATACCGGCACCTCCTTACTCACCAGATCCTACAGATCGTCTGGGTATGGTTAAATACGGGCCGGCATCCATGGAACCGGCCGCGGAGCGTCTGTCCCGCTATTCCTGGGGAAGCCAAGATGGCGGCACGCACGAGGAAGCAGAACAAGGCCCCAGCAGAACACAGCGGAGCGGAGCTGACAGAACATCCCCACAGCCTGGGAAGGTAAGCCGCTTGCCCCGCAGATCTCCGGGTAGAAAAAGAGGCTTATCCCTGATAGACTCCCCTGTGATGGTGTTAAAGATACAGAGTCAGCAGATGTGCAGAGGAACCCTCTTTAAAGCAAATTATGGAGGCCATTTACACATGCCAAACTACTTTGACTGAGCATATTGATGGGATGAGGGCAGAAATGTCCTTTCTGAAGCAGGATGTGCAGACCATTAGAGAGAGGGCCTCGGAAGCTGAGCAAAGAATTAGTGACATGGAGGATGTGGTGCGTCCTATGGAGGATAAGGTACAATGTCTACATAGAGAAATAAATGCACACACAGATAAGCTGGGAGACATGGAAGACAGACAAAGGAGGAACAATGTCTGTTTTGTAGGTTTCCCTGAAAAAGCTGAGGGAACGCAGCCGGAAGATTTTTTAGAACTTTGGCTTAAAGATAATATGGCTGACACTACTTTCTCCCACTTATTTGCCATAGAAAGGGCACACAGGATTCCTTCTAAACCTCCTCCTCCTGGAGCACATCCGCGCCCTATGATTGCACGCATTTTACACTTCAGGGATCGTGAAAGCATACTTAGAGCAGCATGTACTGGAGGTGAATTGCAATATAATGGGAACCGTATATCCATCTATCCCGACTTCTCTGCGGCCACGCAGAAACAGAGAGCCAGCTTCATCCATGTTAAAAAGAGACTCCGAGACTTACAACTTTCTTACAGCATGCTGTACCCGGCGAAAATAAGAGTGGTGGATGGGGGAAAGGTGTAGTTCTTTAATAATCCCACGGAGGCCTCAAGATGGCTGGATACTAGAGGGTGTCGCAGCCCAAATGCTCACCGGTAGCTGTGTAAGGAGATAATGCTGAATACACATGATGTTTGTTACAGAGCACCCTATACCAGTGTGTAGAGGTGACCATGCTCATGATACTTTCTGACATTACAATACTATGGCACAACGTCCCGCCTGGTTCGACATACAGTATATATCAACACTTACCTGGACTGTTCCTGATATAGGAGAGAGAGGGAGGAGATAGGGACTACTGGAGAATTTTTTTTTTTCTTTTCTTTTTTTTAAGAGGGAATATTTTTTGTTCCTCCATTGAGTGGTTATTTTTATTATTTTTTTTATTCTCTCTTCATTCGTATCTCCTTTCCCTCAGGTATTTTCCTTATCATCTATAGGGAGGGGCCCCCTGGTTGAACTGTCTCAGGTTTTTTCTTTGTTTTTTTAAATTGGTTGATTTTACGCCTTTATATGACACATCATATATGATTATGTGGTGTTTCTGTTCTTCTTAGAGAACCGTGACCCCCTGAGGTCACTTTAATTCTTCTACCTTTTTGTTATGGGAGTCAGGCACACAACAAGTTGGGTGTGTGTGCAGGGAGGGGGGGACGGGGTTCATGTTACTGTTCAATGTTGGTTTGTGCTGTGTGCTGCTGGTGTGCTTTGTTCTCTCCCCACAGGAGATCTGTCCATTCAGAATGAGACTTGCAAGCTAATATTCCTGGGTACTCTACAATTGTTTTTTTCTACAGGTAAATGGAGGGTAAGATAACGCTGTTGTCATGGAATGTGCGTGGTATGAACTCCAAGATTAAGAGATCTCTCATCTTTGACTTCATGAAACGATACAAACCTCATATCATACTATTGCAAGAAACGCACTTGCAGGGATCTAAGTTTATGGCACTAAAAAAAGCTAATGTGATGAGAGTACTGCATGCCAAATACCCAACGTATTTTAGGGGTGTAGCTATTCTAGTCACAAAAAAAGCAGCAGCGCACATATTGCAAGTCAAACTAGATCCGAATGGCAGATATGCTATCTTGGTTTGTCGAATGTATAATGTGTCTTTGACATTGGTATGTGTCTATATTCCACCCCCATTCTCCTTCCCAATACTAGACAATATTATTAAGGAGTATATACTGATTGCTCAAGGCCCATTACTACTTTTAGGAGATTTTAAGGCAGTGTCAGATGGAGCTTTAGACAGACATTGGACCGTTTCTGAATCCCGACATAATTTATCCTCATGGTTGGAGAGTTATGCACTCACTGATGTTTGGAGAAAGAGGAACCCTGGTGTCAGGGAGTACTCATGTCATTCTGAGACCCATAAGACACTCTCTAGAATAGACTTGGCACTGTCATCTATAGATGGCCTTCCTTACATAACCGCTGTCAGACATCTCCCTAGAGCTATATCAGACCATTCCCCTTTGGAGGTTACGTTGGATCTGAACGCTCCACGGGGAAGGAGACAATGGCGGATGAATACAAAATGGCTCCAGGAAGACTATATTGCTACAAAATACAAAGAGAGCATTGGTCACTATTGGAAAGAGAATGGGAAGGAAACAACATTGGCTACTCAGTGGGATGCCTTTAAGGCAACTATGAGAGGAGTATTTGCCTCGGAAACGAGGAGTTTCACCAAAGCACTCAACTCCGATATGAAAGATGCAGAGATTAAGGCCTCGGAAGCTGAAAGGGAATACATTCATGATTCATCTCCAGGTAGATACCAAATTTGGCAAGACAAAACACGACAATATAACCTACTTCTGACTGAGCACACTGTTAAAACACAATTACGTCAGACTAGATCTTTTTTTGAGTTTGGCGATAAGAGTGGACGCCTCTTATCTTTTCTGGCGAGCCCGCTTTATGCCCCAGTTTCAATAGGGAAGATTAGGAAACTAAATGGCGAGGTGGTTGAGGAACCCCAAGAGATACTAAATGCCTTTCTAAACTTTTACAAAACTCTTTACCAGTCGCAAACCCAACACACTGATCAGGAATTGGCGCTATATATTGAGAATTTAACTCTCCCATCCCTAACTCAGGAAGATAGAGAACTTTTGGAGCAGCCGATATCACTGGAGGAGATTGGTGGCACAATCTCATCCTTCAGGCCGGGCATATCACCTGGCTTGGATGGGTTTCCGGCTGAATGGTACCAGTTGCATAAAGAGCAGCTGGTGCCAACACTACAAAAAGTTTTTATAGCTGCAGAAAGAGAAGGCATATTACCGGAGTCTATGCGGGAAGCTTTAATTGTAGTGCTGCCCAAACCAGGGAAGGATCTGCAGGAACGTGAGTCATACAGGCCAACATCTTTGATAATTTCCGACGTCAAGATACTGACCAAAATCTTGTCCCGTAGGTTGAAGTCGGTGATCCTTAAATTAATTGATTCAGATCAAACTGGATTTATACCTGGCCATTCTCCTCAAATGAACCTACGTAGACTGTATGTGAATCTTCAGACCCATCATCTTAATAAAGGTAAAAGAGTTGTAGCGTTCTTAGACACCAAAAAGGCGTTTGATTCCGTGGAATGGAATTATTTATTTTCTCTTCTAGGTAAACTGGGTTTTGGACCAAAATTTATTTCATGGATCAGACTCTTGTATAATGACCCTCGAGCAAGTATTAGACTAAATTGTTCTGTTTCTGCTTCTTTCAAAATTCATAGGGGAACGAAACAGGGTTGTCCCCAGTCTCCTCTCCTATTTGCTTTGGCCATAGAGCCACTGGCTGCTAAACTTAGAACTAATGACATTTTACAGGGGTTTCTGGTCAGAGACCTGGAAGAGCGTGTGTCGCTATATGCAGACGACATGCACCTATACTTGTTAGATTCAGACAAGTCGCTGGCCATGGCAGTCTCGTTGATTCGGGTGTTCGGAGATTTCTCTGGCTTCCGAATCAATTGGACCAAGTCAGTCCTCTTCCCGCTGGATCCACAGCCGGACTTAATACTTCCAGCCCAGTGCCCTCTGGCCATTGTAGAGAAGTTTAAATACCTGGGAATAATGGTCCAATTACCAGTAGATTCATTCATTGAGGCCAATCTATGGCCTATAATCAGAACGTTTAGTGAAAGAATACAGAGATGGAAGGATCTTCCGCTTACACTCTATGGCAGGGCCAATCTATTTAAAATGGTCTTCCTTCCGAAATTTTTGTATGTTCTTTCTAATGCACCAATATATATCCCCAAAAAAATATTCAAACATATAAACTCCCTATTGACATCTTTTTTATGGGGCAATAAGGCTGCTAGGGTCTCTCTTGAGGTGTTACAGCTACCAGTTCAGAGAGGTGGTTTGGCAATACCTGACCTAAGATTGTACTATTTAGCATCTCAATTGGTATTTATCCATTGGAGAATGTTCCCACAATTAAATAATGCTGCGGTTGCAGTTGAAGCAGCAGCTGTGACTTCATATGAAACCTTACTGAATTTCTTTTTTAGGGGAGAAGTCCCCACTGAAGGTGGCAAAGAGATACTCAAATCTGCTAAAAGGATATTAGGGATCTGTATAAAACATATAATAGATAGTCCCCTTCACTTATCCCTTAATGCACCGTTGTGGTTCAACCCTAACCTGAAAGAATTTTTGAATTTGGATGACGGATTTAGATGGGCTAAATATGGGCTCACATATTTACACCAATTGTATATTAATGGGGAACTAAAAACCTTTTCACAGTTGAGAAGAGAATTGAATATCCCGGAGGCATGGGAATACCAGATTGAGACATGCTGCCTATGCTCAGTTTGGGGTTGGACCGGTGCCACTGGAGAACTCTAAGATAGAAAGACTACTTGCTAATCCAGATCATACTAAACGAATATCTACATACTACAATACACTAGCAGAAAGGGAGAATCCTAGAGAATGTAAACTTAACCACTAGACATCCACGCTATTGCCGAATGACGGCCACAGCGCGGACCTTAATTCCCGGGAGGCCGTCATATGACGGCCCCCCTGTGCACGCTGCCTGCGTGCGCCCTGCAGGGCGCGCGCCCGGCGCGCTGTGATCACCGAGTCACTGAGACTTGGCTGATCACCGATCCAAGTAAGGGCCGGTCCCGGCCCCTTACCATGTGATCAGCTGTCAGCCAATGACAGCTGATCACATGATGTAAACAAAAGATCGGTAATCGTTTTTTTTTTTTTACTCACGCTGACAGCGTGAGTAGAAACAAAAGCCAATCACTGGCTCGGTTGTGAGGGACATCGGTCCCTAAGTGGAAGAGGCACATCTGCCTCATCAGTGCCACCTTATAGTGCCACCTAACACTGCCCACAGTGCTACCTAACAGTGCCCACATTGCCACCTAACAGTGCCCACAGTGCCACCTAACACTGCCCACAAGTGCCACCTATCAATGCCCACAAGTGCCACCTATCAATGCCCACCTGTATTGCCAATCAGTGGCACCTGGCAGTGCTGTCCATCACTGCCACCCATCAGTGCCCATCACTGCCACCCATCAGTGCCTATCACTGCCGCCTATCTGTGCCCATCACTGCCGCCTCATCAGCGTACATCAATGAAGGAAAAAAATGACCCGTTTTAAATTTTTTATAACAAAATATAAAAAAAATTTTAAAAAATTAAAAAAAAAATTCAGTTTTTTACATTTTTTTTAACAAAAAGTAAAAACTGTAGAGGTGATCAAATACCATCAAAAGAAAGCTCTATTTGTGGTGAAAAAATGATAAAAAATTCATTTGGGTACAGTGTTGTATGACCGCGCAATTGTCATTCAAAGTGCATCAGCGCTGAAAGCTGAAAATTGGTCCGGATAGGAGGGGGGTTTAAGTGCCCTGTAAGCAAGTGGTTAAAGAAAAATGGGTGGAGATCATTCCAGAAATTACAGATGGTCAATGGGAGGGAGTTCTTGCATCATACTTACCTACGGTTATTTCTGCCAGAGACAAACTAATACAGCTTAGGTACTTGCATCAAATGTATTATACCCCTTTGAGGCTCTATAAAATGGGACGAAAGGAGGACCCTATTTGTCATAAATGCTTGAGGGCAGAAGGCTCTTTTATACATATGGTATGGGAGTGTGACAGAGTGAGGCCATTATGGTCCCAGGTGACCCAATTTATTGCTGACATTTTAGATATACCAAACATATGTAGCCCACTGCTGGGCCTCCTAGGGATCATAGAAGATGAAGTTATGAGCAATAATATGAGAACACTACTAAGATTACTGTTTTACTATGTAAGGAAACTAAATGCACTTCACTGGATCAGAAGATTAGGGAATTATGAAAGAAATACAAAAATTAGCATACTTTAAATACATAGAATGTGATGTTAAAGGAGAAAACTTACCCTAATATAGTCCTTCTGCAGGACCTGAATGGTGGCAGAACAGGTCTCTGGAATAATGATCCCCAGAGCCTGGGGGGAGATGCCTGTAGAGAACTTGAGGTCCTGTAGACTTCTCCCTGTCGCCGTGACGTGGGGGCTAGCCTCTGCTCGGGAGTGATGGCTTGCCGCATGCAGGTGTCCTGCATCATAATATAAGGGGACAGCAAAGCCAACAGGTGGTGAAAAACGGGGTCCGTCATCCAAAGAAAATTCCTGAAATCATCAGGGTTATTCTCCTGGATCTCCCGCAGCAAAGGCATATGAGAGAATTGGTCACACTGGAGTAACCAATTCTTCAACCATGAACTCCTCCCCGCCCTGTTCATGGACTGGGCTTGGGTAGAAGCAAGAACCCCAACACCAAGCCCCCACACAGCACGAACTCTACACCGAGTACGTAACCGCAACATGGCTTCAAAACAGTTGGCTGGTGAGAACGAACTAACAGAACGCACTGAAGAACAGAAAGGCCTGTGAAGTGTGAGCTGAAAATCAGAAACGAGCAGAGAAGAACACACTGAAAAACAGATACGAACTGACTACACGCACTGAAAACCAGATACAAACCCACAAGCACAAACTGAAGAGCAGTAACGATCTAAAAAGCACGAGGCTGAAAAGCGCGAATCATCTCTCACCAAACTTCTACTAACACAAGATAAACACGAGATTAGCAGAAGGAGCCCAAAGGGTGGCACATTGGGTATTGAACTCCCTTTTATAGTGCCGTCATACGTGTTGTACATCACCGCTTTCTTGACGGTCGGAATTTGGTGTAACCGTGTGTATGCAAGACAAGTTGAGCGGAATTCCGTCGGAAAAACCATCCAAGGCTTTTCTGACGAAAATTCCGATTGTGTGTAGGCGGCAGAAAACCTCTGCTATGCTACACTGGGAAAATCTGTTAAACTGCAATTACACACCCCAACAATGGCATTGTGCCCTTCAAAGGCTACTAATGCTCTCCTGATGCATTCTGCACTGGGAAACTGTATGGAAAATCCTCAACAATTGGTACCTTACGCCTTCCAAACTGGCAAAGGTCTACCCTTCCACTCCGACTGCTTGCTGGAGAGACTGTGGACATCCTGGAACACCTTTATACATTTGGTGTACTTGCCCCAAACCAAAGCCCTTCTGGTCTACCAAACAATTTCTCTCCTCTATTCTCTCCACTTCCATCTCCCTGTCCCTTCAAATGGCCCTCCTGGGTTTAGACATTGACCCCTGGTCACCAACTGTCCACACCAGGCTATGCCACGTTCTTATTGCTACATGTATTGCTACAATAGCTGTCACTAGAAACTGGAAGTCTCTGAACCCCCTTCTATCGCAGAAGTGATATGCCAGGGCCCACCTGCAAGTTCCTGCATTCCTTAAAAAGTTGAAAAAATGTACACCATACCCTAAGTTACACTCTATTTGGCTTAATATTAGTATTTCAACACCTGTTGGACCACCTGTTCTATTGCTTTCCTTTTTAAGTGTGCAGTCCTACACTCTGTAGGCAACACACCTCTCCACATATGTTTACTAACCTTCTTGCTGATTAACGTAAATTTCCACGATTTGCCTTATTGTACTTGTTTGTACCTTGTACATGTTACCAAATTACCAGAAATCACACCATATATACAGTATTTTTCCACAGCCTTCCTGTCCCTGCTTTAAACCGAATTAGGCAAATTAACTTAATTTTATAGTTTAGGAAGAAGCAGAAATAATCAAACTCTTGTCTGGTACTTACAGCTCCCTGGGATCCCCGTCAATAAGGCTCCAGTCACACGATGGCGTTCTGTTTTGCGGGCAAAATCGCCATGATTCTGCCCATGATTCGTAAACTCTGCAAATCGTGGGGACGCCTTTGCAATCCCAATTATTTTGAATGGCATCAAAATAATCGCCTGTCACCCAGAAGAAGTGCAAGAACTTCCCGTGATTCTGTTTGCGTGGTTTTACAGCGATTTTACAGCAATTCGTCGGGCGACAATCACGCCGTGATTTGGTGCCATTCAAAATAGCGGTGATCGTAAGGGCATCCTGCAATTTGCGGCATTTCTGAATCGCAGAGATTCCACCGGCAAAACGGAACGCTGGTGTGAATGGAGCCCAAGATCTACCCTCACTTCCTGTTCTGCTAACAACATTTTACCATGGGGGCATGGCTTGGCACGCAACAGAGATGGATGCTCACTAACAGAGCTCAGTGAGGAACCCCGGCCTGCAGCCTGACAACCAGCACACAGCACTCTGGAAATGGGTAAAAAGCTGGACCAGACACCGCAGACACGATCCAGGCGCCATACGGCGAACATCACAGCCAGCAACATCCCCGACTTGTTTAAACTAAAAACGGCCTCCCATAGCAGCATGGCGGGGAACATGATGGCGCGGGCGCAGAGAGAGGAAGAAGATTACAGTGAGGACTCACAATCCACAGCTGAGGAATCAGGTAGGAGATACAAACAGACAAATCTCCCCCTGACATATGCAGACATGTCAGGCTTCGCTGCGGACATTAAATCCACCTTCTCTGCTGCCATAACTGATCTTAAATAAAATCTTCTGGCCCTCACAGAGAAAGTAACGGCCATAGAAGCGACTGACCAGCCCTGCAGAGAATGTTTAATAGCCTCCTAGAGAGACAAGAAGACTCTGAAATCGAGTTTGATTGAGCCCACAGGGCCCTCAGAGCTAGAGATCCCGACACTGCCCTGCCCAGAGACATCATTTGCTGTCTGCAAAGCTTCCAACTTAAAGAAGCTATAATGGCCAAAGCGAGGAGAAACAACAGCCTTATTTTTAACGGGGAGACTATTATGCTGTTACAAATTGCGCTGCGGAACCGTAGGGCGCTTCGCCCCCTGCTGGATAGATTGGGAGAACAGGACCTAAGGTACACGTGGCAATTCCACTTTGCCCTTGTTGTCACACAGGCAGGAAAACAACATATCCTGCGAACCCCAGCGGATTTGCAAGGCTTTTTTGACTCCCTGAAGTTAGACTCTGTGGCCCTCCCGGAATGGTGCCAGGAATTTGCTCTCCCCCGCGCTGATGGAGGCCCACCCAGATCTCCATTCTCCACACCTGACAAGCGTGCCTCAAAAAAGATGAAACAGCATCGTGGTCTGGGCTCGCTCAGGGGGATGCCCAATGCAAAACCTGCCTCTTCCAGAGCCCTGGAGGAAGATGAGTCGGGAGCCCACCCCTGGTAATAGAGCACCCTACCACCATACGAAGCCACGGGGTCTTTCATTGCCTGACTTTGAACCAGGATCCTGACCCTCGCCCCTTAATTCTCACCACCTCACCACGAAGACGAAAACTGTTTCAAATTATATGATAACGGACTCAAACGCCTTGTGTGCTACTCACAGCTAAGGACTTAGACTGCAAGGAGAAGAAGTAAGCAAAAGGGAGCCATTAGCATTGATGCGACAAATTACAGCTCCTACTTTTACTTTACCTTTGGAGCTCTTTGTCGTGCCCTGGACTACCATTACAACACCACCAGGGCAGGTTTGATCCACAGACTGAGACTTGATAAATCTTGAGATTATCTGTACATACTGACACCACATACAGGCTTACCAGTCTGGTATGCTGGCATCAAACTTCGACCCTCTAACCTGGGACATCAGTCTCAAAACATTGGCGGAGTCAGTTATTGTACTGGGAAACATGGGGAAAAAGCGGGCAGTTAAACAGACTCCTGGTGAACGCATACTTTGCCCCACAGGACCCCTGAACCGTTCACCCATAACACGATACCCATTTTCGGATAGTCTGTTCAATTGTTTGAAAGTTATTAATGATTTTATTTTTGACAGCAAAGGTTGATGCATTAGCATCCTATTTGATGTTTACTAATGGTTTATATTAATAGGCCCATGAGCCTTTTATAGGCTGGGTTTCCTCAATCTAATGACCACGCTATATATATTCTTTTACTTGATTACAAAAGTTCTAGGAGCCCATCAACTCCATCATAACCTGGGGGTTAGATCCTTTCCCCTACACTCTTTTGTAACCAAGTCACGTTACCACATAGTGGACCTGGGACCGGATTTCTGCCCCCCGGCCCACTAATTATCTATTTTGGTTTAGTATAACTTACTTAAGTGTTCTAACAACTCTCCCTTCTTTCTTCTATATCTCTCTTCCCCTCTTCCTATACCCTTCCCCTCCCCCCTTCCCTGCTCCCTTCTCCCACGACTCACACCGAAGGGCTACATCTTGAATAGCCCCTAACCTCTTTTTACAGGCACAAACTGGACCGGCGCCCTTGTTAGTTCTCCAGATGACTTACTCCTCGCTGGGGCGAGGGCCCACAGTCATATCACACAACGTTAAGGGACTGAATATACCAGAAAAAAGGACAACAATACTGAGGGAGCTCAAGAAAGGTAGGCTGCACTTCACTTTTTTGAAGGAAACTAATTTCAAAACTAACCAGATTACAAAATTGACAAACTCATTCTTCACTGAGGCATATCATGCCACCAATGACTCCGCCAAGACGAAAGGAGTTTCGATCTTGGTGAGTAAAGACACACCCTTCATGCTGACAGACCATTTAACTGACCTGGAAGGTAGATATATATTTCTCAAAGGGACCTATGCAGGCACACCCCTTACCCTAGAAAATGTTTATTTCCCCAACTCGGCACAGATCACCTTCTGTCAAAGAATGATCAGGGCACTCCAGGGATTTATGACAGGCTACCTTATCCTAGGAGGGGATTTTAACATTCCTCTCAACCCCCTAGTTGACACATCCTCTGGAAAGACATGTATCACATAAAGGATACTAAAGAGGGTGAAAGCCCTCCTGCACACTGTTCAGGTGTTTGACACCTAGCGATTCTTACACCCAAATGAGCGGGATTTTACCTTCCATTCCATACCGCATAACCGATATTCCCGCATAGATTATCTGTTCATATCACAACAAGATCGCTCCATGGTTACTAATGCCAGGATAGGCATTCAGTCGATCTCTGATCATGCACCCATAGCATTGACAATAACTCCCACAACTTCACGACCTAACACGCAGAATTGGAAATTGAACGTATCCCTCCTGACAGATCTCAACCTACTGCCCCAAATTGCTTCATCAATTAAATAATTTTTCGAACTTAATGAGACTCCAGAGGCTGACCCTGTAATAGTCTGGGAAGCACACAAGTGCACTTTGAGGGGGGTCCTGATGAAATTAGGGTCCAAACGTAAAAGACAACAAGAAGCCACAATTAAACGACTGACACAATTTCCCAGCTAGAGACGAAACACAAATAAACAATCGCCGACTGAAGAATCAGCCACAGCACTGCTGGAGGCAAGGAAAACATTACAACAGACTCTAGAATCCAGAACAAAACGCCTACTCTTCTTCAAAAAGAAGATATACTATGAAGCCGGAGACAAGTCCGGAAGGCTACTTGCTAGAGCCCTGAGGGAAACCAACAACACTAAAAATATAAGTGGAATTAAGCGAACAGATGGGACACTTGACATAAAGACTGAGGCCATTGCAACACATTTCCATTCCTTCTATTCCAACTTATATCATTTACCCCCACAACACAGACCCCACAACATATCAGGTGACAGGCACCAGGCAGTCCTAGACTACCTAAACAATAGCAGACTCCCGAAACTAGCAGAATCCGACTTATCTCTACAGTTTTCCTCAACGGAGATCAGATTGGCAATCAAAAACTTGAAACCAGGGAAAAGTCCTGGCCCTGACGGCTATACATCCATATATTATAAGACATTTATAGATTCACTGACATAACCCCTCAGGAAAGCATTTAACTCAATGGCACAACCCCGCATAATTACACAGGACTTTCTTGCTGCACATAGTACGGTTATACCAAAATCCAATAAGGACTTTATAGACTGCTCTAGCTACAGACCTATTTCGCTATTAATAGATTTGAAATTACTAGCCAAGATTCTGGCGAATAGACAGACCACTCCTAGAAAACATCGTAGGCCCCGAACAGGTGGGCTTCATGCCAGGACGTGAGGTGAAAGATAACATCATTAAAGCTCTCCTCCTGACACATACCTCCCAGACCCAGAATGTAGAAAGCCTTCTCCTGTCCACAGATGCAGAGAAGGCTTTCAATAGAGTCTCCTGGGACTTCATGTTTGCAACTTGCAGACATGTAGGACTAAACTTCCATATGATGGCTTGGATCAGTGCTCTTTATCAAAAACCCTCAGCCAGAATCAAGATTAATGGTGCTCCGTCAGAGAGAATAGAAATACTAAATGGTACGAGACAAGACTGTCCATTGACCCCATTGCTTTTCATCCTGTCCTTAGAGCCCTTCATTAGAACAGTCAATGAAGACGGCTCAGTGAGGGGAATCTCCCTCCTTGACAGGACGTACAAAACTGCGGCCTATGCGGACGATCTCCTGTTCTTTGTGACAGAGCCCCACGTTACTGTCCCGAACCTCATGCGAGCTTTTACTCATTATGAATATGTATTCAACTTTAAGATAAACCCAACCAAATCAGAAGCCATGAACATCAATTTATCTCCCACCACTCTAACTAGGATGCCGGAAAACTGCCCCTTTAAATGGGAAAGCACTGCATTAAAATATCTAGGAGTTCGGCTGACCCCTAAAACCTCACAGATCTATGACTCGAATTTTCCAACATTACTCCAGATGATAAAAAAAGACCTAAAAACCTGGAACGCCAGCTATTTCTCCTGGTTTGGTAAGGCATCCATTTTGAAAATGGTCATCCTGCCCAGGTTGCTATACCTGCTCCGCACGCTACCGGTTCTTATCCCCCAAAAGTTTTTAAAAAAACTACACTCGATCCACCTACAATTTTTATGGTCACACAAAAGACCCAGGAATAAGTTTGCTCTCCTGACCAGACCAAAAGAATTGGGAGGGATGGGACTACCGGACTTTAAAAAATACTATATAGCCGCCCATCTAATGTGAATTTTAGACTGGCACTGTCACGGAGACTCGAAGGACTGGGTACTATTGGAGATAGGCCTGAATCCTATCTCACTGCTTTATTCACCCTGGAACTCAGGCCTCAGAAACAAACACCTAACCCAATTACACCCACTAACGAAAGCAACTCTGACTCCTTGTAGTAAAGCAGCAAAACACCCAGAAGTGACCTCAACCCTTAGTCCCCTAACACTGACATATGACCCAGATTTCCTCCCTGGCAGTGGAAATCACCTTCTATGCAATCAAACAACACATAAACCATTACTAGCCGGCGAATGCTTTCATGAAGGGAAATTTAAGGACTATGAGACTTTAAAAAGGGACAGCGGAATCCCCAATCTTCCCATCTGGACGTACTTCCAACTCCGCAACTTCCTAAGCAATGCAGGGAAAAGAGGCAACTGCACCAGACAGCTGACAGACCTATGGCTGACCAGAAAAGTTACTTCCACTGCATTCACATGGTTACTGCATACCAACCTACAAAACGAAGATAGATTTAGGAAACACTGGTCCAAGGAACTAGCGATGAACATAACTAACAAACAATGGAAAAATGCATGCATTCTGGCTCATAAATGCTCAATCAGCACCAAGACACAGGAGACAACCTATAAATTGCTAACTGACTGGTATGCCACCGCGGCAAAACTCCATGTTTGGAACGTTCAGACACCAGACATTTGTTGGAGATGTGGGAACGACACAGGCACCCTTGTACATATTTGGTGGCACTGCCCTCCCCTGGCCACATATTGGAACCAGGTCAGAGACCAGATCAAACGCATCACAAAGACCAAAATGAAACTCAATGCTGCTTGTTGTCTGCTCCACATCTCAAACTTCACAATCAAACAATACAAAAAGTCCCTTACAAAACACCTGCTGAATGCAGCCAAGGCGCTGAAACCTGTCCTCTGGAGGACGACAAGGGTGCCCTTGGTGCTGGACTGGTTGACCCGGGTTGCTGAAATATGCGAAATGAAAGACACACTAGCTCAGGCCACCGACAGAGTGGAAAGCCTCCATAAAACCTGGTCACCTTGCCTGATCTTCTGTTATTCCGACAACTACAAAGAACTAACAGCAAACAGATAACTTACCCACACCGTCCTTCCCTATTATTCTATTCCTTCTCATCCCAACTCCTTCTTTCTATTCATTCTTTTCTTAAAACAGCTTTTCATTTTCCATGTATAGACTCTTGTAAAGGTATCAAGATATACAATATATGCTATTGATTAGACATACTGTGAAAACTATACAGATATCATCATTCACCTACCTGATGAACTGGTATATCACAAGATTGCGCATCAGTACATTGCTAGATTTGTGGTCAGATATTACTCTCCATGTGAGATAACGACACGCTAGATCATCACCGTAAACCTCAATAGCTAATAACTGAACTGTTTGTATTCTTCTCATTAATGATTTCTATACATATTTGTTTGTACTATGTATTATTGAACTTCAATAAACTTTGAAATGTTAAAAATGTTACCAAACCATAAATAGACAAAAATCAGACACAGAGACAAAAAAAATCTAAACAGACCAAACCCACAGTGGTTTACCACTTCCCCTAATATCCCAAAGAAAACCATTGTTCTTTCATTCTGTCTTTGTTATTTAGGAGATTGAGTCACTTTCTGTCAGTTAAAATATTCACCATGGACTATTTTTTATTTTCCTCATAAGTAGCAGTCCACAGTATGTTCCACTGCAATTGACCTAATACTTTTATCAGATTATGCCCTAATCCAGCTACTGCTGAATCTTTCCTCCTCATGGATGCTGAAAGAGGCTTTGCTGAACAACCAAATCACCATGGCTGAGGTTTTGCAACTCCTCATGTTTTACTTCCACCTGAATAATGTCTGAGACCCAGCCTCTCATCATATGGAAGGCTCATGAATGTACCATCAGGGTAATCTTCCTTAAACATTGGGCAAAACTGAAAAAAGGAGTGGGCTGCTCAATCTGTCACCTTATACTTTACATGATTTACATATAAATGAATTAGCGAGGCACTCTATATTCGTTTACTGTAACCCCTAGTTACTATGGCATTACTAAAGTGTTTAGGGAGACCCTCTCTCCTTACTTTCTCGGGGCATATACTTCCATCACAAAGTACCACCTACCCCCACTGGAGATGTTCAGGGCTCATATAACATGGATACTGAAGCCAAAGACTTTACCCAATGTGGTAATTATAGATCAGTTACTTTCCTGAACGCTGACTAGAATTTCCTTTTACCAAAATTATAGCAAACAAGCTGCTTCTGGACATTTCCCAGGTTCTGCAGAAAGATTAGGTCAGTTTTATTCCCTAGAGAGGAGCCAGGGACAATACAATGAAGGTTATTGACCTGATACACTCTGCCCACTCAAAGGCCCTGCTTGATCAGATGGACAGGCAATTTCTGTGGTCTCTGCCCTATATTCTTCTCCAAGGGCTGCAGTAAGGATCACTGAGCCCATATTGGCCTACTTTCCCTTATCTAATAGAACCTGACAGGGCTGTTCCCTTTCCACTTTAATTTTCATTTTGACCCAAGAACCTTTTTTATGTGAAGTTACCTGACCATTAAAGGGCTCAGGGTTCCAAATACAGGTCATAAGATCACCATGTATGCGGACAACCTCCCTTTTTTCCTCATGGATCCTAAGTCATTAATCCCTGCCTTATTGGATCATTTTGCGTGAAACAGTGAATTGCCAAATTTCATAGTTAACTATTTGAAATTTGAGGCTCTGATTGTTACCATGTGAGCTGAAAGGGTCACTAAACTGCACAAATCTTTTTCATTTCATTGGCCCGATTGGCTCAGATTTAAAGTGGTTATAAAGGCACAAGGTTTTTTTACCTTAATACATAGAAAAAACCTTCTGTGGTGCATTGGCTCCTGCTGCTGTCAATCAAACTCTATGACGAAGGAGGTGGGGGGGGGGTACATGAAAACATAACGCTCAATATGTTAAAAATACATGGTTACTGTTAAACTACCCATTTACTTTTCTGTTCATTTAAGGACCACAGCTTAAATGTATCACTTTGTTCCTTACTGACCTACAGAATAGACATGTGCAAACTGAAACATTTTGTTTCAGAATTTCGGTTTTGTCCGAAAAATACATTTATTTAGTTACTCCAGAAATTCATTTTTATTTATTTTGTTTCATTAAAAAAAAAGCATTAGTCTGAAAATCCAAATTAATTAAGGTCGAATCTGTCAATTGAAGGCTTATGGTGTCTGTCGGATGTTCTAAGAAGATTCGACAAAGCAGGTAAACTGTACGACGACACCATGATCATACATTTCCGGTCGAATGCTCCACCCACAAGCTATAGTAGAATTCTAATGTTGTTTGTCTAGTAATAATTATAATTATTATTACTAGTCAAACATCATTAGAATTCTTCTATAGCCTATGGACGGAGCATTTGACTGTAAATGTCCGCTTGCAGCGATCTATGCAGCAATGTCGAATCTTTTCTCTCTATGTCGAATAATCTTGGACTAATAGAGTTAGGTTCACATTCAACCGCAGGTTCAATAGACACAGATCGCTATTGTCACCGTTATGTCAAATCTTCTCTTTTCAATATTTCTATTGAGAGTTTTAAGAGCAAAGAACAAATAATCGTTACACAATCGTTATCTTATGATCTGGGCCAACATGGCCCTATCATGAAGGAGAAAGACGTATTTAGACCATCAGCAATAAACACAAAACAAGAAAAAAGAGAAAAAACAAAACTGTATAAAACTGAATACAAGAGCACAGCTAGGGATCTTGAATACCTTTAAGTTAAACAGCTACTGAGGATGATTCAGAGATCCATAAGGAACGACCTCATTAAACAATGTAACTAAGAAGTTTAGGTTGAGGGTGCAAGATAGGGACAATGGGATTCGTACCTGGAAAGATTGGGAGAGTCAGTCTTATAGAAAGTGGGCACCAGGGAGCTTCACGGATCACCCCTTTGGGATCTCACTATGACCCATTTAGCTCTTGCTGGGCCCTTTTAGCATCTCCCAACTTCTCTCCCTCTTATATATGAAGGTGTACCCAGAACCTGTACACAGGCTCCTTGAGAGGAATCCTTCCCGCTTGTCGAGGTTACCTCTATTCCTTGTGCTCAATAACAGGTGTCAGCCCCTGATGTCCCTTCGCATCAAGGATTTACCTGGTAGGGGACAGACAGGAGAGAAAAGAAGAAGAGAAGAATAGAAAGAGTGTGGGGGGGGGGGGGGGGGGGACTGGGGAGGTCACCTCTAGTGGACAGGCAGTTTAGGGTGAAATATGACCAGGATATAGTGAGACCCTGGTGTATGCCGCCCAAGGTTCCCATATGGCTACAAACGTTTGGGTCCTGTCTAGGAGGATTGCTGTCATCTGTTCCTGGGTCATTATCCAGGAGATCTTGCATTTTGTCACTTGGATAGAGACCCTGGGTTTCTTCCAGGCCCTTGCTAGGGATATTTTGGCACCTAATAACATAAAGAAGATTAAAGCTTGCGTATGTTTGTGAATGTTGTTGATTCTATGGTTCAGCAGTGCTTTTTTAGGGTCTTGGGGGATCGGTGTCTTAGTGACTTTTCGAACTAGAGCAAAGAAATGGTTCCAGAGCCCGCGGATCTGCAAACACATCCACCAAATATGATGGATGGTACCCAAGTGAGTACAACCCCTAAAGCATAGAGGGGAAGCATCTGGATAAATCTTCGCTAGTCTTGTAGGGACATAATACCACCTGGTGAGTAACTTGATATTTGCTTCTACTAAGCCTGTGTACAAAATACCTTTGTAGGAGCGTCTGAAGGAGTAGAACCAATCTTCCGAGTTCAGTTGGAGGTCCAGGTCAGACTCCTAGGCTCGGGCATAGGCAGGCTTCGTCTTGTTCAGTGCTAGTGAGGCATAAATGAGTGAAATACCACCCCTCTGGTCCATGAGATTAGAGCACCACTGTTCATAGATGGTGGGGGGGGGGGGGGCGATTTATCCGTCCAGAGGGAGTGGAGGAAATGCCTGAGAGATGAAACCGTCAGGCATCTCAAGTTTGCTTAGGCAATCTCCTAGGGAGATAGGGCCCGATGAATTAAAGAAGTGCCCTATTCTGAATAGGCCTTTATTCAACCACCATCTAAAGGCTTGAATATTCATTTCCAGTTGGAAGTTTGGGTTATGGAATAGGTGAGAAAGAGGTTTTAAAGTTGAGATTAAGGAGGTTTGTTTGTGAAGGGCATCTGACAGGGACACTGAGTGGGAAAGGGTGGGGGCTAGTATTGGGGGTCTTAATTTTGGCGAGCACCACAGAAGGTAATCTATTGTGTGGTGGGGAACTGCATGTCTCTCTAGCGCAAGCCAGTCAGGCTTTGGTCCCTTGGAGTATACTATAGATAGTTGGGCTAGTTGTGCCGCTTGATAATACCACCCTATATTTGGTACGCCCAGCTCCCCCCCCCCCCCCCGATTTTTATGTCTGAAAAGGATATCTCTAGAGAGACGGTGACGTCTCTTACCCCAGACAAAGGCCACTATTTTAGATTGAAATTTGGCAATGTCCTTTTTGGGAACGGGAATTGTCAGGGATCGGAACAGGTATAGAATCCGTGGCATCAGGGTCATCAGGGTCATCTTTACCGTTTTTAACCTGCCTAGCCAGGATAGATCACATCTAGCCCAGGTTTTGAGGTCATCCTCCAATTTTCGAAACATCGGAGGGTAGTTAGCTTTGTAAAGTTTATTAATATTATCTGTGAGAGTAATCCCTAAGTATGGTATCGAAGTGGAGGCCCAGGTGAAGGGTAGATTGTGTTTTAGTTGATTTAGAAGAGGTGGAGGGATTGAAATGTTAAGCGCTAATGACTTTTTGGTATTAATGGAGAGGCCCGAGACTTGCTGAATTGTTGGAACGTTTTGAGGAGGACAGGAATGGAGACCAGAGGAGATGTTATGAATAATAACATATTGTTCGCAAATAATGCGCATTTATGTTCTTGGGGACCACATGAGACCCCCTTGATGTCCAGATTTGATCTGATGGCTATGGCTAAGAATTCAATGGTAATTGCGAAGATCAGCGGCGAAAGGGGACAACCTTGTCTGGTGCCTTTTTCTAATATTTATGCTTTCTGAGTAATGACCCTTAAGTCTGACTTGCGCATTGGGGGTAGAGTAGAGTGAGCGAATGGTCCCCATAAAATGAGGGCTAAATCCCCATCTCTCCAGAATTTCAAACAGGTAGGGCCAAGCTACAGAATCGAAGGCCTTCTCCAGGTCTATCGAGAGTAGCATCCCAGCTTGTGGAGGGCCTCCATCCCATTGGGATTTCAATAGGGAAATTATATCTATAGCTCTTTGCACCTGATCAGGGCCCTGCCTCCCCGGGATGAAGCCCACCTGGTCTTTGCTTATATACTGCACTATGAGGCTAGACAATCTGGTAGCCAAATTTTTTGTCATGATTTTGATATCATTGTTTATAAGCGAGATCGGGCGGTAGTTTCCAACCTCACTGGAGTCCTTCCCTGGTTTTGGGATTACTGAGATAAAGGCCGCGTTGAGATCTCTGTCCAGGGGGGCTCCATCCCGTAGTGAGTTAAAGAATCGTGTCAGGTAGGGGGCTAGCAGGGGGCCAAACTTTTTGTAATAACCACTAGAGAAGCCATCAGGGCCCGGGGCTGAGCCTTGTTTAAGTGATTTGATAACGTCCATAACCTCTGCTTCAGAAAAGGTCTCATCTAGGAGCTCTCTATGGTTTTCAATAAGTTTAGGTATGGGGAGGTCTTTCAGGAAGGCCTCTATGTTGGGAGGCAAGGTAGGGAAGTTGTTTGTATATAGATTTTGGTAAAAGGTTTGGAAGGTCTTCATGATGTGAATGGGGTTCTGGGTTAGATCCCCTATCGCTGTTCGAAATTTTTGGGGTAGAGATGGTCCGTGTCTTAGGAAACAATCTAGTCACTAGCTTGGCCCCTATTTTATTTGATTGATAGTAGAACCTGGCTCCTGTCCAACGTAGATGTTTTTCTGCAGAAGTGGTTAGGGCTAGGTTCAGTGGGACGTGGGCCAAATTTAGTTTGGAGAGGGATTCTGACGTCGGGCTGCGTTTGTGTGCTTTACTAGTGGCTAGGAAGATGTCCATGAGTTTTTGGGTATCAGGCTTTCTCTCCCGTTTCAGTTTAGAGGCTAATTGGATCAGACTCTCCCTCACCACCGATTTCTGCGCCGCCCAAAGCGTCGAGGGTGAGACTGATCCCATGTCATTAGTTTGGAAGTATTCCTTAATCGATGTCTCTAGCAGAGTGCAGTGTACTGGGTTGCTCAATAAAGATTCATTTAGTCTCCACTTGTAGGTCTGTTGTACTCCCTGCATACACTCCATTGTCAAGGACATTATAGAGTGATCTGATAGTGAGGTGTCCTTAATTTGGGACTCTATTGCAAGGGGTATTGGGATAGCTGGTAAGAAGATGTGATCTATCCTGGCATACGTCTGGTGTGGGGCCGAATAGTGGGTGTAATCTTTTGTTCGTGGATTGAGTTCTCTCCAGATGTCTACCAACCCCAGTGTGTTTAGTTGTTTAGCTATTTCGAGGCTCTGTCTAGGGGGGTGTCTGGTCACGGATCCTTGTGCACAGGATTTATCAAGGACCATCTCAAAAGAGATGTTCGAGTCCCCACCCATAACCACTTTTCCTCTAAAGAGTGGGCTCAATTTACAAAACATGTCCTCAAAGAATTTCCATTGACCCTTGTTGGGGGCATAATAAGAGAGGAAGGTGTATGCCTCTCCGTCTATTGTGCCCGTGGTCATCAGGTATCGGCCATCTGGATCCCTGACAACCTCAGACACTGAGAAGTTAACTCCCCTGGAGAAGCCTATCGCCACCCCCCTAGTTTTGCTCTCAGCATTAGCCAGGTAGAAGTGTGGAAACTTTTGGTGGAGAAAGGTTGGATTATATGAGGAGGGGAAATGTGTCTCCTGAATGAAGATGATATCCACTTTCAGACTGTGGTATTGATGGAATAGCTTGCACCTTTTGATGGGGGAGTTTAGCCCCTGGGTGTTGTGAGAGAGGATCAGCAGTTTACATGGTACCTTAGTGGGCTCTGTCATGGATCAGAGAGGTGGGGCACTGTAAGGAAAACGGAAGCTTACCCCTGGTGGTCAGGTCATTCGAACGGATCGTGTGTTGGGAAGGTTTCTGCTGTCTCGAGCCTGAGAGTCGGTGCCGGGACCTCCCCTGGACGATCATGGATCTGAGGTGACCTTTTAAGTGGGAGAGAGAATGGGGGAGAAAGGGAAGGAATAGGACAGAGAAAGAAGAGCATGTTAAGTAAGTCTTGTACATATCCTTACATTGAATAAGACTAGGGGAGAAGGTGTCGCCGCCCTCATCCCCTGAGTGCAGGGGGAATGAGTTTCCTCCGCCCTGGAAATTTCAGAATGTTTCCGAGAGGCTTGTAGCGTCCTCACGAAAACCGGTTGAAGCGTATGGCAGCCATTCTGATCTGCCCGCCCTAAAAGCATATAATACTTCCTTATCTAGCCTCTAGCAGAGCACAGGCCTTCTAAAACATAAACAGTATAATCTGCGAAGTAAACCGTTGAAAAAAACCAAAGAGGGGGGAAGAGGTGGGGATAGGAGTTAGTACTTCTGACATTGAAGGTATCATCAGGGTTACCTAGGAGCCATACCTCCCAGGGACCCCCAAAACCTCCCAGGCCCCTCTCTCCACCCCCCGTCAAACGATAAAAGTGTCCCTGAAATTTGGTAAACAAATATATAAGTGTTGCATCGTATGCATAAATTGTGTACACTGTGGCAAGGCCTCAGGGAAACTCTACAAAGTGCCAGTAAGTGCCAAAAAGGGGGGGGGAACCAAACTGAAAAAAACAAGGGGGGTAAACATTGCCAAAGGCTCAGGTGGGATCTCTGTGGATCCGACGGTTCAGTTCCTGTGGGAGCTGGTCAAAGTGGAATCACAGGTGTCATCAGTTGGGCCGTTAGGGGGTCGTCCGTCCTTTGACCTCTTGACTTGTTGTTTCTGCCAGATTGATGAAATTGGGCTAGTAGGAGAAGGTCGCTTGACTGATGAGGATCCTTGTCCTGTGGACTGGGATGGTATCTCCTGGGAAATGAGGCCTAGTTGAATCAGAAGTCACTCACCTTCAGCGAAGGAGGAAAAGCCATAGGGTTTATTCTGGAAGGAAAAGTTCAGGTGAAAGGGGAAGGCCCACCTGTATGTAATTTCTTTTTGTGATAGCATTAGTAGCAATGGTTTAAGGGACCATCGTTTTTGGACCGTGAGGGGGTAAAGGTCCGCAAAAATTTGTATTTGATGCTCCCTAATAGTGAGCTTGGTGTTCGCCCGTGCGGCTCTCATTACTTCTTCTTTGACTGAGTAATAGTGGGGCTTCACAATAATATCCCTGGGGAGCCCATCTTTCCTCAAAGGCTGGAGTGCTCTGTGTGCTCTGTCTAGCTCTGGTTTGTGATCAGGGATATCTGGGATAGGGATGAGCCAAACACCCCCCGGTTCGGTTCGCACCAGAACCTGCAAACGGGCCGGAAATTCGCACGAACATTAGAACCCCATTGACGTCTATGGGACTCGAACGTTCGAAATCAAAAGTGCTAATTTTAAAGGTTAATTTGCATGGTATTGTCCTAAAAAGGGTTTGGGGACCCGGGTCCTGCCCCAGGGGACATGTATCAATGGCAAAAATTTTTTTAAAACGGCCGTTTTTTCAGGAGCAGTGATTTTAATGATGCTTAAAGAGAAAAAGAAAAGTGAAATATTCCTTTAAATATCGTACCTAGGGGGTGTCTATAGTATGCCTGTAAAGTGGCACGTGTTTCCCGTGCTTAGAACAGTCCCTGCACAAAATGACATTTTTAAAGGAAAAAAAGTAATTTAACCACTTGCCGACCGCCTAACGCACATATACGGCGGCAGAATGGCACGGGCAGGCAGAATCACGTACCTGTACGTGATCTGCCTCCCGCGGGCGGGGGGTCTGATCGGACCCCCCCCCCGGTGCCAGGGGCGGTCGGCATTTGACTGGGAGCGTTGGGAGGCGAGGGGGAGACCATCCGATCGTGGCCCCCCCCTCGCGATCGCTCCCAGCCAATCGGAATCCTCCCCTGCCTGTGTGTAGTTTCACACAGGCAGAGGATGTGATGTCATCTCTCCTCGGCTCGGCAGTTTCCGTTCCAGCGCCGAGGAGAGAAGACATGTAAGTGCACAACACACACACACAGTAGAACATGCCAGGCATACTTTACACCCCCGATCCCCCCCCGATCGCCCCCCGTTCCCCCCCCAATCACCCCCCCCCCTGTCACAAACTGACAGCAAGCAGTATTTTTTTTTTTTTTTTTTTTCTGATTACTGCATGGTGTCAGTTTGTGACAGTTACAGTGTTAGGGCAGTGAGTGTTAGGCCCCCTTTAGGTCTAGGATACCCCCCTAACCCCCCCTAATAAAGTTTTAACCCCTTGATCACCCCCTGTCACCAGTGTCACTAATCGATCATTTTTCTGATCGCTGTATTAGTGTCGCTGGTGACGCTAGTTAGGGAGGTAAATATTTAGGTTCGCCGTCAGCGTTTTATAGCGACAGGGACCCCCATTTACTATCTAATAAATGTTTTAACCCCTTGATTGCCCCCTAGTTAACCCTTTCACCACTGATCACCGTATAACCGTTATGGGTGACGCTGGTTAGTTTGTTTATTTTTTATAGTGTCAGGGCACCCGCCGTTTATTACCGAATAAAGGTTTAGCCCCCTGATCACCCGGCGGTGATATGCGTCGCCCCAGGCAGCGTCAGATTAGCGCTAGTACCGCTAACACCCACGCACGCAGCATACGCCTCCCTTAGTGGTATAGTATCTGTACGGATCAATATCTGATCCGATCAGATCTATACTAGTGTCCCCAGCAGTTTAGGGTTCCCAAAAACGCAGTGTTAGCGGGATCAGCCCAGATACCCGCTAGCACCTGCGTTTTTCCCCTCTGCTCGGCCCAGCCCACCCAAGTGCAGTATCGATCGATCACTGTCACTTACAAAACACTAAACGCATAACTGCAGCGTTCGCAGAGTCAGGCCTGATCCCTGCGATCGCTAACAGTTTTCTTGATAGCGTTTTGGTGAACTGGCAAGCACCAGCCCCAGGCAGCGTCAGGTTAGCGCCAGTACCGCTAACACCCACGCACGCAGCGTACACCTCTCTTAGTGGTATAGTATCTGAACGGATCAATATCTGATCCGATCAGATCTATACTAGCGTCCCCAGCAGTTTAGGGTTCCCAAACACGCAGTGTTAGCGGGATCAGCCCAGATACCTGCTAGCACCTGCGTTTTGCCCCTCCGCCCGGCCCAGGCCACCCAAGTGCAGTATCGATCGATCACTGTCACTTACAAAACACTAAACACATAACTGCAGCGTTCGCAGAGTCAGGCCTGATCCCTGCGATCGCTAACAGTTTTTTTGGTAGCGTTTTGGTGAACTGGCAAGCACCAGCCCCAGGCAGCGTCAGGTTAGCGCCAGTACCGCTAACACCCACGCACGCACCGTACACCTCCCTTAGTGGTATAGTATCTGATCGGATCAATAACTGATCTGATCAGATCTATACTAGCGTCCCCAGCAGTTTAGGGTTCCCACAAACGCAGTGTTAGCGGGATCAGCCCAGATACCTGCTAGCACCTGCGTTTTGCCCCTCCGCCCGGCCCAGCCCAGCCCACCCAAGTGCAGTATCGATCGATCACTGACACTTACAAAACACTAAACGCATAACTGCAGCGTTCGCAGAGTCAGGCCTGATCCCTGCGATCGCTAACAGTTTTTTTGGTAGCGTTTTGGTGAACTGGCAAGCACCAGCGGCCTAGTACACCCCGGTCATAGTCAAACCAGCACTGCAGTAACACTTGGTGACGTGGCGAGTCCCATAAGTGCAGTTCAAGCTGGTGAGGTGGCAAGCACAAGTAGTGTCCCGCTGCCACCAAAAAGACAAACACAGGCCCGTCGTGCCCATAGTGCCCTTCCTGCTGCATTCGCCAATCCTAATTGGGAACCCACCACTTCTGCCCGTACTTCCCCCATTCACATCCCCAACCAAATGCAGTCGACTGCATGAGAGGCATTTTCTTTATGTCCTCCCGAGTACCCCTACCCAAGGAACCCCCCCAAAAAAGATGTCGTGTCTGCAGCAAGCCCGGATATAGGCGTGACACCCGCTATTATTGTCCCTCCTGTCCTGACAATCCTGGTCTTTGCATTGGTGAATGTTTTGAATGCTACCATTCACTAGTTGAGTATTAGCGTAGGGTACAGCATTGCACAGACTAGGCACACTTTCACAGGGTCTCCCAAGATGCCATCGCATTTTGAGAGACCCGAACCTGGAACCGGTTACAGTTATAAAAATTAGTTAAAAAAAAAAGTGTAAAAAAAAAAAAAAAAACACAAAAATATAAAATAAAAAAAAAATAGTTGTCGTTTTATTGTTCTCTCTCTCTCTATTCTCTCTCTCTTGTTCTGCTCTTTTTTACTGTATTCTATTCTGCAATGTTTTATTGTTATTATGTTTTATCATGTTTGCTTTTCAGGTATGCAATTTTTTATACCTTACCGTTTACTGTGCTTTATTGTTAACCATTTTTTTGTCTTCAGGTACGCCATTCACGACTTTGAGTGGTTATACCAGAATGATGCCTGCAGGTTTAGGTATCATCTTGGTATCATTCTTTTCAGCCAGCGATCAGCTTTCATGTAAAAGCAATCCTAGCAGCTAATTAGCCTCTAGACTGCTTTTACAAGCAGTGGGAGGGAATGCCCCCCCCCAACGTCTTCCGTGTTTTTCTCTGGCTCTCCTGTCTCAACAGGGAACCTGAGAATGCAGCCGGTGATTCAGCCAGCTGACCATAGAGCTGATCAGAGACCAGAGTGGCTCCAAACATCTCTATGGCCTAATAAACCGGAAGCTACGAGCATTTTATGACTTAGATTTCGCCGGATGTAAACAGCGCCATTGGGAAATTGGGAAAGCATTTTATCACACCGATCTTGGTGTCATCAGATGCTTTGAGGGCAGAGGAGAAATCTAGGGTCTAATAGACCCCAATTTTTGCAAAAAAGAGTACCTGTCACTACCTATTGCTATGATAGGGGATATTTACATTCCCTGAGATAACAATAAAAATGATTTAAAAAAAAAAAAAATGAAAGGAACAGTTTAAAAATAAGATAAAAAAATAATAATAATAATAAAGAAAAAAAAAAAAAAAAAAAAAAAAAAAGCACCCCTGTCCCCCCTGCTCTCGCGCTAAGGCGAACGCAAGCGTCGGTCTGGCGTCAAATGTAAACAGCAATTGCACCATGCATGTGAGGTATCACCGCGAACGTCAGATCGAGGGCAGTAATTTTAGCAGTAGACCTCCTCTGTAAATCTAAAGTGGTAACCTGTAAAGGCTTTTAAAGGCTTTTAAAAATGTATTTAGTTTGTCGCCACTGCACGTTTGTGCGCAATTTTAAAGCATGTCATGTTTGGTATCCATGTACTCGGCCTAAGATCATCTTTTTTATTTCATCAAACATTTGGGCAATATAGTGTGTTTTAGTGCATTAAAATTTAAAAAAGTGTGTTTTTTCCCCAAAAAATGCGTTTGAAAAATCGCTGCGCAAATACTGTGTGAAAAAAAAAAATGAAACACCCACCATTTTAATCTGTAGGGCATTTGCTTTAAAAAAAATATATAATGTTTGGGGGGTTCAAAGTAATTTTCTTGCAAAAAAAAAATTATTTTTTTATGTAATCAAAAAGTGTCAGAAAGGGCTTTGTCTTCAAGTGGTTAGAAGAGTGGGTGATGTGTGACATAAGCTTCTAGATGTTGTGCATAAAATGCCAGGACAGTTCAAAACCCCCCCAAATGACCCCATTTTGGAAAGTAGACACCCCAAGCTATTTGCTGAGAGGCATGTCGAGTCCATGGAATATTTTATATTGTGACACAAGTTGCGGGAAAGAGACAATTTTTTATTTTTTTTATTTTTTTTTGCGCAAAGTTGTCACTAAATGATATATTGCTCAAACATGCCATGGGAATATGTGAAATTACACCCCAAAATACATTCTGTTGCTTCTCCTGAGTACGGGGATACCACATGTGTGAGACTTTTTGGGAGCCTAGCCGCGCACGGGACCCCGAAAACCAAGCACCGCCTTCAGGCTTTCTAAGGCCGTAAATTTTTGATTTCACTCTTCACTGCCTATCACAGTTTCGGAGGCCATGGAATGCCCAGGTGGCAAAAAAAACCCCAAATGACGCCATTTTGGAAAGTAGACACCCCAAGCTATTTGATGAGAGGTATAGTGAGTATTTTGCAGACCTCACTTTTTGTCACAAAGTTTTGAAAATTGAAAAAAGAAAAGAAAATTTTTTTTTCTCGTCTTTCTTTATTTTCAAAAACAAATGAGAGCTGCAAAATACTCACCATGCCTCTCAGCAAATAGCTTGGGGTGTCTACTTTCCAAAATGGGGTCATTTGGGGGGGGTTTGTGCCACCTGGGCATTCCATGGCCTCCGAAACTGTGATAGGTAGTGAGGAGTAAAATCAAAAATGTACGCCCTTAGAAATCCTGAAGGCAGTGATTGGTTTTCGGGGCCCCGTACGCGGCTAGGCTCTCAAAAAGTCCCACACATGTGGTATACCCATACTCAGGAGAAGCAGCTAAATGTATTTTGGGGTGCAATTCCACATATGCCCATGGCCTGTGTGAGCAATATATCATTTAGTGACAACTTTGTGCAAAAAAAAAAAAAAATTGTCACTTTCCCGCAACTTGTGTCAAAATATAAAACATTCCATGGACTCAACATGCCTCAAAGCAAATAGCTTGGGGTGTCTACTTTCCAAAATGGGGTCATTTGGGGGGGTTTGTGCCACCTGGGCATTCCATGGCCTCCGAAACTGTGATAGGTAGTGAGGAGTAAAATCAAAAATGTACGCCCTTAGAAATCCTGAAGGCAGTGATTGGTTTTCGGGGCCCCGTACGCGGCTAGGCTCTCAAAAAGTCCCACACATGTGGTATACCCATACTCAGGAGAAGCAGCTAAATGTATTTTGGGGTGCAATTCCACATATGCCCATGGCCTGTGTGAGCAATATATCATTTAGTGACAACTTTGTGCAAAAAAAAAAAAAAATTGTCACTTTCCCGCAACTTGTGTCAAAATATAAAACATTCCATGGACTCAACATGCCTCAAAGCAAATAGCTTGGGGTGTCTACTTTCCAAAATGGGGTCATTTGGGGGGGGGGTTTATGCCATCTGGGCATTTTATGGCCTTCAAAACTGTGATAGGTAGTGAGGAGTAAAATCAAAAATGTACGCCCTTAGAAATCCTGAAGGCAGTGATTGGTTTTCGGGGCCCCGTACGCGGCTAGGCTCCCAAAAAGTCCCACACATGTGGTATCCCCATACTCAGGAGAAGCAGCTAAATGTATTTTGGGGTGCAATTCCACATATGCCCATGGCCTGTGTGAGCAATATATCATTTAGTGACAACTTTTTGTAATTTTTTTTTTTTTTTTTTTGTCATTATTCAATCACTTGGGACAAAAAAAATGAATATTCAATGGGCTCAACATGCCTCTCAGCAAATTCCTTGGGGTGTCTACTTTCCAAAATGGGGTCATTTGTGGGGGTTTTGTACTGCCCTGCCATTTTAGCACCTCAAGAAACGACATAGGCAGTCATAAATTAAAGGCTGTGTAAATTCCAGAAAATGTACCCTAGTTTGTAGGCGCTATAACTTTTGCGCAAACCAATAAATATACACTTATTGACATTTTTTCTACCAAAGACATGTGGCCGAATACATTTTGGCCTAAATGTATGACTAAAATTGAGTTTATTGGATTTTTTTTTAGAACAAAAAGTAGAAAATATCATTTTTTTTCAAAATTTTCGGTCTTTTTCCGTGTATAGCGCAAAAAATAAAAACGGCAGAGGTGATCAAATACCATCAAAAGAAAGCTCTATTTGTGGGAAGAAAAGGACGCAAATTTCGTTTGGGTACAGCATTGCATGACCGCGCAATTAGCAGTTAAAGTGACGCAGTGCCGAATTGTAAAAAGTGCTCTGGTCAGGAAGGGGGTAAAACCTTCCGGGGCTGAAGTGGTTAAAACTGCTTGCGGCTTTAATGTAATGTCGGGTCCTGGCAATATGGATGAAAATCAGTGAGACAAATGGCATGGGTACCCTCCAGTCCATTACCAGGCCCTTTGGGTCCTGTATGGATATTAAGGGGAACCTCGCACCCAAATTAAAAAAAAGAAAGGCGTGGGGCCCCCAGGCCCTATATACTCTGAACAGCAGTATACAGGCGGTGCAAACAAGACAGGGATTGTAGGTTTGTTGTTAAGTAGAATCTGGTTGTAATTTTAAACTGGTACATTTTTAAAGTGTAGCTCCAGCCAAAAAATCTGTTTTTAAGCTTTTTGGAAAACATAGGGAAGGGTTATCACCCCTGTGACATTTGTTTTGCTGTCTGTGCTCCTCTTCAGAAAATTTCACCTCACTTTTTGTCCCAATGACAAATGTTTTCTGAAAATTTTGGGGTTTTTAGTGAAACAAGGATTGGTAATAAAGCATCAGTGGAAAGGAGAAAAGTTTTTCCCATATTAACTCTTACAGGAGAGAATTTCCCATCCTATGGGGTAGATTTCATCTCACTTCCTGTTGTCGCCTTCCGTTTGCAAGTAGGAGTCATTTGTAAGTTGGATGTTTGAAAGTAGGGGCCTGCCCCATATACTTAGCAGAAATTTGGGCCTTAGGTGTTGTTGTGGCCTCAACACTGTAAGCCCTCACAGGTCCCTGCTGTGAAATATTAGATCAAGAATTGTAATTACATGCCCCTGTTGAACAGGGCCAGAAAAATTGGGCCTTTGGTGATGGTGGTCTTGGTGCTGGTGCCACAACACTGCAAGTCCTCACAGTTACTCTTGGTGGGTGCTGGAACGGGCCCTGCTGTAAAATATTAGATCAAGAAATGTAATTACATGCCCCTGTTGAACAGGGCCAGAAAAATTGGGCCTTTGGTGGTGGTGGTGGTGTTGGTGCTGGTGCCACAACAGTGTAAGTCCTCACAGTTAATCTTGGTGGGCGTAAAAACGGGCCCTGCTGTCAAATATTCGATCAAGAATTGTAATTACATGCCCCTGTTGAACAGGGGCTGAAAAACAGGGGCTTACACTGGTGCTGGTGCCACAACACTGCAACCCCTCACAGATACTCTAGTTGGAACGCAGGAACGAGCCCTGCTGCAAAGTATTGCATCAAAAATTGTAATTACATGCCCTTGTTAAACAGGGGCTTAAAAAATGGGCCTTAGGCACTGGTGGTGGCGCCCAGAACCAAAAATGTTCTTACAAGCTATCAGCATGATCATTGAGGAGGAAGAGGATAATTACTCAGCATAACATGATAGTCACTCAGCATCAGCATAGGCAGTCTTTGAAGGGATCTGACATTTCAAAAAAAAATTATTCTGTTACATCAGCATCAGGTGCTTGGTAGCTGGTGGTGATCCAAGACTGATTCATTTTTATGAAGATCGGTCGATCGACCGAGTCAGTGGACAGACGCACCCTGTGATCGGTTACAAAGCCTCCAGCAGCACTCAATGTGCGTTCCGAAAGAACGCTGGATGCAGGACAGGCCAGTAGCTCAATTGCATACTGTGCAAGCTCTGGCCAGTGATCCATCCTCAAGACCCAGTAACCCAGAGGATTTTCGGTGGGAAAGGTGTCCAAGTCAGATCTTGCCCCTAGGTATTCCTGCACCATGTAAAACAGACGCTGGCGATGGTTGCTGGAACCGATCATACCTTGGGGCTGCAGACTAAAAAATTGTCTGAACGCATCGGTCAGATGGCCACCTTCTCCACCGCTCCTTCTTTGACTGACCGAAGCCTCAGCAACACGTTGTCCAGAAACAGGAGTTTGTAACCTCCCAGTCTCTGGGAACACGTTGCACAGACCTTTCTGCAAGGCCACTCGAAGAGGTTTCATCCCCTGCTCCCTCTGCAATGGCAAGATAAGGTCCACAACCTTACCCTTGTAATGTGGATCAAGGAGGGTTGCCAGCCAGTATTGGTCCTTCTCCTTGATACCACGAATATGAAGATCCTTACGCAGGCTTTGCAGGATCAGGGAGGCCATGCAGCGTAGGTTTGCTGAAGCATTCGGTCTGAAGTCCTCTGGGTCTCTAAGGACGACATGGTTCGCAGCCACCTCCTCCACACCACGTACAAGTCCATGTGTTTCTTGGGACTGATCCCTTAAAGACTGCTGCTGATGCTGAGTGCCAGGCTCCACCTTCATACTGACACAATCCTCCTCCTCTTCTTCCTCCTCCTCCTTGTCCTCTTCCTGTATGATCAGCGGGCACGCAGGAACACTGTCTGGATAAAGGGGGCCTTGAGAGCTAAGTAAGTCCTCCTCTTCCTGCCTCTGTTCTGCCTCAAGTGCCCTCTCCATTATTCCACGCAGCGTGTGCTCCAACAGGTGGACAAGGGGGACAGTGTCACTGATGCATGCACTGTCACTGCTCACCATCCTCGTGGCCTCCTCAAATGGTGACAGGACAGTGCATGCATCCCTGATCATGGCCCACTGGCGTGGGGAAAAAAAAACAAGCTCCCCTGACCCTGTCCTGGTGCCATAGTCGCACAGGTACTCATTGATGGCCCTCTGCTGCATGTGCAGCCACTGCAGCATGGCCAATGTTGAGTTCCACCTGGTGGGCATGTCACAGATTAGGCGGTTCTTGGGCAGGTTAAACTCCTTTTGGAGGTCTGCCAGCCGAGCACTGGCATTATATGACCGGCGGAAATGCATACAGACTTTCCTGGCCTGCCTCAGGACATCCTGTAAGCCCGGGTACCTGCTCAAGAACCGCTGCACCACCAAGTTAAGGACGTGAGCCAAACAGGGCACAAGGGTCAGTTGTCCCTGTCGGAGGGCTGAGAGGAGGTTGGTGCCATTGTCGCAAACCACCATTCCTGCCTTAAGTTGGCGTGCCATCAACCACCTCTGAACCTGCCCCTGCAGAGCTGACAGAACCTTTGTCCCAGTGTGGCTCCTGTCCCCCAAGCACACCAGCTCAAGCAACGCATGGCATATTTTGGCCTGCGTACTTGCGTAGCCCCTTGAATGCCTATGGAGCACCGCTGGTTCTGAGAACAAAGCACAGGAAGAGGCCATGGAGAAAGAAGAAGAGGAGGGGGTGGAGGAGAGAGGTGTGTCACAATCATTAGTAGTGGCATTTTGGAGGCGTGGTGGCGGAACAACCTCCAACACTACTGCACCTTGTCTTGCATCCTTCCCAGCTGCCAGCAGAGTGACCCAATGCGCCGTTAAACTTAGGTAACGTCCCTGTCCATGCCTGCTGGACCATGAGTCAGCGGTAATATGCACCTTACTGCTGACTGCCCTGTCCAGCGAGGCCAAGACATTGCCTTCCACATGCGTGTAGAGAGCCGGAATCGCCTTCCGTGAGAAAAAGTGGAATTTGGGTACCTGCCACTGAGGAACCGCACATTCCACAAACTCACTGAAGGGGGCAGAGTCTACCAACTGAAAAGGTAGCAGTTGAAGTGCTAGCAATTTTGCCAAGCTAGCATTCAAGTGCTGGGCATGTGGATGGCTGGGAGCGAACTTCTTTCGGCGTTGCAGCAGCTGGGGCAGGGAAATTTGCCTGGTACAATCTGATGTCGGTGTACAGAAAGCAGATTGCCCACAAGTACTTGGCTGTGACACACCTAATTCTACACCTTCAGTCCTCTCAGTGCAGGTCTCAGAGAGGACTGAAGGTATAGTGGGGTTGGAGATCTCAGCTGATGAGGAGCAAGGAGAGGTCCTCTTTGTTCTTTGGTGTGGGTCTTTTAGATATGCTTGCCAACGAACTGCATGGCAGGTCAACATATGTCTGGTCAAGCATGTGGTGCCCAAGCGGGAGATGTTTTGGCCACGCAAGATACGCTTGAGACATATGTTGCAAATAGCAGTGGTGCGATCTGATGCATTTGTCTAAAAGAAGGCCCCCACCAAAGAACTTTTGGAATAACGCGCAGAGACAGCAGCGTCCTGCACAAGCAGAGTTTTGCGGTGTGATGCAGTCAGTGTGCTGCCCTTAGGCTGGCCACTGGAGGGCATCCTGCCTCGTTGGTGATGTGCCTCCTCCTCCTCATCCTCTCTCCTATCAGGCACCCATGTTGAGTCAGTGACCTCATCATCCCCTCCCTCCTCATCACTGGAGCAAACCTGGCAGTATTCTGCAGCAGGGGGAGCATGACTGCCAGATTGCTGTCCTTCTTGGGCACCCCCTCTGTTCGCGCTCATGTTACTGCCTTCATCTGGCTCAGTATCATCATCAGAGCCTTCTAAACGCTGAGCATCCTCCTGCCCAGGAGCAGCACCAGCATGTACCCAACACTGTGGTCAAACAGCTCGAGGGACTCCTCAGGAGGACATGGTGGGGCTAGGGAAGGAGTCACTGATGCCAAGGGAAGAGGCCGCGTTGGCAGCTGCTTTGCCAGACAAAGTACCCTGAGCATGGATGAGGGAGGATGAGAAGGATGAGGATGGCTTGGTCATCCACTCGACCAAGTCTTCCGCATGTTGCGGCTCAACACGGCCAGCTGCCGAATAAAAGGCCAAGCATGTCCCATGGCCATGTGCTGATGAGAATGCACCATCTCCATGACTAGCACCGTTGCCTCTAGACACAGAGCCTGCTTGCCCACTTTTATTGGCTTGTGACTGTCTGCCTCTCCTTGTTGGCCTTCCAGACATACTAATGGCCTGTAGCTGCACTAAGCTGGGATATATATATAAATATATATATATATATATATATATATATATATATATATATATATACTGATACTGCAGCTAGCAAAATCAACTGCCTGCCTACAGTATGAGAACACCACCAACCTTCTACAGGTAGCTTTAGCTTAACACTTTGCAGAGGTCGCACTACACTAACGTGTAAATAATTTAGCTGCCTGTGGTAGTGATAGGATCAGGAAAACACCACCAACCTTCTACAGGTAGCTTTAGCTGAACAGTGCAGAGGTCGCATTGCACCAATGTGTAAATTCTTTAGCTGCCTGCGGTAGTAATAGGATAAGGAAAACACCACCAACCTTCTACAGGTAGCTTTAGCTGAACAGTGCAGAGGTCGCACTACACTAACGTGTAAATAATTTTACTGCCTGCGGTAGTGTTAGGATCAGGAAAACACCAACCTTCTACAGGTAGCTTTAGCTGAACACTGTGCAGAGGTCGCACTACACTAACGTGTAAATACTTTAGCTGCCTGCGGTAGTGATAGGATCAGGAAAACACCACCAACCTTCTACAGGTAGCTTTAGCTGAACAGTGCAGAGGTCGCACTACACTAATGTGTAAATAATTTAGATGCCTGCAGTACTGATACGATCAGGAAAACACCACCAACCTTCTACAGGTAGCTTTAGCTGAACAGTGCAGAGGTCGCACTACACTAACGTGTAAATAATTTAGCTGCCTGTGGTAGTGATAGGATCAGGAAAACACCACCAACCTTTTACAGGTAGCTTTAGCTGAACAGTGCAGAGGTCGCACTACACTAATGTGTAAATACTTTAGCTGCCTGCGGTAGTAATAGGATCAGGAAAACACCACCAACCTTCTACAGGTAGCTTTAGCTGAACACTGTGCAGAGGTCGCACTACACTAATGTGTAAATAATTTAGCTGCCTGCGGTAGTGATAGGATCAGGAAAACACCACCAACCTTCTACAGGTAGCTTTAGCTGAACAGTGCAGAGGTCGCACTACACTAACGTGTAAATAATTTAGCTGCCTGTGGTAGTGATAGGATCAGGAAAACACCACCAACCTTCTACAGGTAGCTTTAGCTGAACAGTGCAGAGGTCGCACTACACTAATGTGTAAATACTTTAGCTGCCTGCGGTAGTATTAGGATCAGGAAAACACCACCAACCTTCTACAGGTAGCTTTAGCTGAACACTGTGCAGAGGTCGCACTACACTAATGTGTAAATAATTTAGCTGCCTGCGGTAGTGATAGGATCAGGAAAACACCACCAACCTTCTACAGGTAGCTTTAGCTGAACACTGTGCAGAGGTCGCACTACACTATCGTGTAAATAATTTAGATGCCTGCAGTAGTGATACGATCAGGAAAACACCACCAACCTTCTACAGGTAGCTTTAGCTGAACAGTGCAGAGGTCGCACTACACTAACGTGTAAATACTTTAGCTGCCTGCGGTAGTGATAGGATCAGGAAAACACCACCAACCTTCTACAGGTAGCTTTAGCTGAACACTGTGCAGAGGTCACACTACACTAACGTGTAAATACTTTAGCTGCCTGCGGTAGTGATAGGATCAGGAAAACACCACCAACCTTCTACAGGTAGCTTTAGCTGAACACTGTGCAAAGGTGGCACTACACTAACTTGTAGCTTTAGCTGAACACTGTTCAGAGGATGCACTACACTAACGTGTAAATAATTTAGCTGCCTGGGGTAGTGATAGGATCAGGAAAACACCACCAACCTTCTACAGGTAGCTTTAGCTCAACAGTGCAGAGGTCGTACTACACTAATGTGTAAATAATTTAGCTGCCTGCGTTAGTGATAGGATCAGGAAAACACCACCTACCTTCGACAGGTAGTTTTAGCTGAACAGTGCAGAGGTCGCACTACACTAACGTGTAAATACTTTAGCTGCCTGCGGTAGTGATAGGATCAGGAAAACACAACCAACCTTCTACAGGTAGCTTTAGCTGAACACTGTGCAGAGGTCGCACTACACTAATGTGTAAATACTTTAGCTGCCTGCGGTAGTAATAGGATCAGGAAAACACCACCAACCTTCTACAGGTAGCTTTAGCTGAACACTGTGCAAAGGTCGCACTACACTAACTTGTAGCTTTAGCTGAACACTGTTCAGAGGAAGCACTACACTAACTTGTAGCTTTAGCTCAACACTGTGCAGAGGTTGCACTATACTAACTTGTAGCTTTATCTGAACCCTGAGGGGGACGCACTACACTAACTTATAGCTTTAGATGAACACTGTTCAGAGGATGCACTACACTAACTTGTAGCTTTAGCTGAACACTGTGCAGAGGTCGCACTACACTAACTTGTAGTTTTAGCTGAACACTGTGAGGAGGACGCACTACACTAACTTGTAGCTTTAGCCGAACACTGTGAAGAGGTCACACTAAACTAACCTGTAGCTTTAGCTGAACACTGTGAGGAGGACGCACTACACTAACTTGTAGCTTTAGCTGAACGCTGTGAGGAGGAAGCACTACACTAACTTGTAGCTTTAGCTGAACACTGTTCAGAGCACGCACTACACTAACTTGTAGCTTTAGCTGAACACTGTGCAGAGGTCGCACTACACTAACTTGTAGCTTTAGCTGAACACTGTTCAGAGCACGCACTACACTAACTTGTAGCTTTAGCTGAACACTGTGCAGAGGTCACACTACACTAAATTGTAGCTTTAGCTGAACACTGTTCAGAGGAAGCACTACACTAACTTGTAGCTTTAGCTGAACACTGTGAGGAGGATGCACTACACTAACTTGTAGCTTTAGATGAACACTGTTCAGAGGACGCACTACACTAACTTGTAGCTTTAGCTGAACACTGTGAAGAGGTCACACTAAACTAACCTGTAGCTTTAGCTGAACACTGAGGAGGACGCACTACACTAACTTGTAGCTTTAGATGAACACTGTTCAGAGGACGCACTACACTAACTTGTAGCTTTAGCTGAACACTGTGCAGAGGTCGCACTACAATAACTTGTAGTTTTAGCTGAACACTGTTCAGAGCACGCACTACACTAACTTGTAGCTTTAGCTGAACACTGTGCAGAGGTCGCACTAAAATAACTTGTAGCTTTAGCTGAACACTGTGCAGAGGTCGCACTACACTAACTTGTAGCTTTAGCTGAACACTGTGAGGAGGACGCACTACACTAAGTTGTAGCTTTAGCTGAACACTGTGCAGAGGTCACACTACACTAAATTGTAGCTTTAGCTGAACACTGTTCAGAGGTCGCACTACACTAACTTGTAGCTTTAGATGAACACTGTTCAGAGGACGCACTACACTAACTTGTAGCTTTAGCTGAACACTGTGAAGAGGTCACACTAAACTAACCTGTAGCTTTAGCTGAACACTGAGGAGGACGCACTACACTAACTTGTAGCTTTAGATGAACACTGTTCAGAGGACGCACTACACTAACTTGTAGCTTTAGCTGAACACTGTGCAGAGGTCGCACTACACTAACTTGTAGTTTTAGCTGAACACTGTTCAGAGCACGCACTACACTAACTTGTAGCTTTAGCTGAACACTGTGCAGAGGTCGCACTAAAATAACTTGTAGCTTTAGCTGAACACTGTGCAGAGGTCGCACTACACTAACTTGTAGCTTTAGCTGAACACTGTGAGGAGGACGCACTACACTAAGTTGTAGCTTTAGCTGAACACTGTGCAGAGGTCACACTACACTAAATTGTAGCTTTAGCTGAACACTGTTCAGAGGTCGCACTACACTAACTTGTAGCTTTAGATGAACACTGTTCAGAGGACGCACTACACTAACTTGTAGCTTTAGCTGAACACTGTGAAGAGGTCACACTAAACTAACCTGTAGCTTTAGCTGAACACTGAGGAGGACGCACTACACTAACTTGTAGCTTTAGATGAACACTGTTCAGAGGACGCACTACACTAACTTGTAGCTTTAGCTGAACACTGTGCAGAGGTCGCACTACACTAACTTGTAGTTTTAGCTGAACACTGTTCAGAGCACGCACTACACTAACTTGTAGCTTTAGCTGAATACTGTGCAGAGGTCGCACTAAAATAACTTGTAGCTTTAGCTGAACAGTGCAGAGGTCGCACTACACTAACGTGTAAATACTTTAGCTGCCTGCGGTAGTGATAGGATCAGGAAAACACCACCAACCTTCTACAGGTAGCTTTAGCTGAACACTGTGCAGAGGTCACACTACACTAACGTGTAAATACTTTAGCTGCCTACGGTAGTGATAGGATCAGGAAAACACCACCAACCTTCTACAGGTAGCTTTAGCTGAACACTGTGCAAAGGTGGCACTACACTAACTTGTAGCTTTAGCTGAACACTGTTCAGAGGATGCACTACACTAACGTGTAAATAATTTAGCTGCCTGCGGTAGTGATAGGATCAGGAAAACACCACCAACCTTCTACAGGTAGCTTTAGCTCAACAGTGCAGAGGTCGTACTACACTAACCTGTAAATAATTTAGCTGCCTGCGTTAGTGATAGGATCAGGAAAACACCACCAACCTTCGACAGGTAGCTTTAGCTGAACAGTGCAGAGGTCGCACTACACTAACGTGTAAATACTTTAGCTGCCTGTGGTAGTGATAGGATCAGGAAAACACCACCAACCTTCTACAGGTAGCTTTAGCTGAACACTGTGCAGAGGTCGCACTACACTAATGTGTAAATACTTTAGCTGCCTGCGGTAGTGATAGGATCAGGAAAACACCACCAACCTTCTACAGGTAGCTTTAGCTGAACACTGTGCAAAGGTCGCACTACACTAACTTGTAGCTTTAGCTGAACACTGTTCAGAGGAAGCACTACACTAACTTGTAGCTTTAGCTCAACACTGTGCAGAGGTTGCACTATACTAACTTGTAGCTTTATCTGAACACTGAGGGGGACGCACTACACTAACTTATAGCTTTAGATGAACACTGTTCAGAGGATGCACTACACTAACTTGTAGCTTTAGCTGAACACTGTGCAGAGGTCGCACTACACTAACTTGTAGTTTTAGCTGAACACTGTGAGGAGGACGCACTACACTAACTTGTAGCTTTAGCCGAACACTGTGAAGAGGTCACACTAAACTAACCTGTAGCTTTAGCTGAACACTGTGAGGAGGACGCACTACACTAACTTGTAGCTTTAGCTGAACGCTGTGAGGAGGAAGCACTACACTAACTTGTAGCTTTAGCTGAACACTGTTCAGAGCACGCACTACACTAACTTGTAGCTTTAGCTGAACACTGTGCAGAGGTCACACTACACTAACTTGTAACTTTAGCTGAACACTGTTCAGAGCACGAAATACACTAACTTGTAGCTTTAGCTGAACACTGTGCAGAGGTCACACTACACTAAATTGTAGCTTTAGCTGCACACTGTTCAGAGGAAGCACTACACTAACTTGTAGCTTTAGCTGAACACTGTGAGGAGGATGCACTACACTAACTTGTAGCTTTAGATGAACACTGTTCAGAGGACGCACTACACTAACTTGTAGCTTTAGCTGAACACTGTGAAGAGGTCACACTAAACTAACCTGTAGCTTTAGGTGAACACTGAGGAGGACGCACTACACTAACTTGTAGCTTTAGATGAACACTGTTCAGAGGACGCACTACACTAACTTGTAGCTTTAGCTGAACACTGTGCAGAGGTCGCACTACACTAACTTGTAGTTTTAGCTGAACACTGTTCAGAGCACGCACTACACTAACTTGTAGCTTTAGCTGAACACTGTGCAGAGGTCGCACTAAAATAACTTGTAGCTTTAGCTGAACACTGTGCAGAGGCCGCACTACACTAACTTGTAGCTTTAGCTGAACACTGTGAGGAGGACGCACTACACTAACTTGTAGCTTTAGCTGAACACTGTGCAGAGGTCACACTACACTAAATTGTAGCTTTAGCTGAACACTGTTCAGAGGTCGCACTACACTAACTTGTAGCTTTAGCTGAACACTGTGAGGAGGATGCACTACACTAACTTGTAGCTTTAGATGAACACTGTTCAGAGGACGCACTACACTAACTTGTAGCTTTAGCTGAACACTGTGAAGAGGTCACACTAAACTAACCTGTAGCTTTAGCTGAACACTGAGGAGGACGCACTACACTAACTTGTAGCTTTAGATGAACACTGTTCAGAGGACGCACTACACTAACTTGTAGCTTTAGCTGAACACTGTGCAGAGGTCGCACTACACTAACTTGTAGTTTTAGCTGAACACTGTTCAGAGCACGCACTACACTAACTTGTAGCTTTAGCTGAACACTGTGCAGAGGTCGCACTAAAATAACTTGTAGCTTTAGCTGAACAGTGCAGAGGTCGCACTACACTAACTTGTAGCTTTAGCTGAACACTGTGAGGAGGACGCACTACACTAACTTGTAGCTTTAGCTGAACACTGTGCAGAGGTCACACTAAACTAACCTGTAGCTTTGGCTGAACACTGTGAGGAGGACGCACTACAGTAACGTGTAGCTTTAGCTGAACACTGTGCAGAGGTCACACTAAACTAACTGTAAATAGTCTAGCTGCCTGACTGTGGTACTAATAGGATCAAAAGAACACCAGCAATTTTCTTCAGGTTGCTGTAAATACTATAACAAGACAAGCCTGCTTATCAGTAGGAAGATAACAGGAACGGATCTAGCTAAACTGAATACAGTGTATATATATATATATATATATATATATATATATATATATATATATATATATACACATACATATACATACATATACAACACCTGGGATGCATATATACACAATACACTGTAAGTGCAGCTAACTGACTGACTGTCCTGCCTAATCTATCTAACTCAAATGAAATGACACTGTCTCTCTCTCTCTCTCTATCTCTCAGCACGCCAGAACACACTACACAGGGCCGCCGTGCAGGCAGCCTTATATAGTGTGGGGCGTGTTCTAAACCCCCTGAGCCATAATTGGCCATAGCCACGCTGGCTTTGGCCAATTACAGCTCTCTCTACTGACGGCACTGTGATTGGCCATGCATGCGGGTCATAGTGCATGCTTGGTCAATCATCAGCCAGCAATGCACTGCGATGCCGAAGTGAATTATGGGCCATGACACGCCGCAATTTGATGAACGGTCGAACAGACGATGTTCGAGTCGAACATGGGTTCAACTCGAACACGAAGCTCATCCCTAATCTGGGATAAGCTTCTTGAGGAGCATGTGAACCGCTGGCTGGATTTCCTTCATGGATTCAGGGAGGCCTCGGATCCTAAAATTGTATCGGCGAGACCTATTCTCGAGGTCATCGATTTTAAAAAGGGCCACATCAAGTTGGTCTTGTATGTCCTGGATTCTGGCTGTATTCTGATTGATCCTGGCCGCTGACTGATCTGTTTTCTGCTCAATTTGTTCAATTCTCAGGCCCAGGTTTGGAGGTCAGCCTGTATGGCAGTGGTAATTTGTGTAGCCGTCTGAGCAAGTCCCCTGGCTAGCATTGTAGAAAACGCCTCCATTAATGCTGGGAGATCTGTGGGGGGTGGATGAGGTGTATGGCGCTCCATCCCAGAATGATCAGGGGTGCACAGCATGTCATTCAGGGAGGTGAGGTGGAAATCCCCCATGGTTCTCCCCATCAGGGATTCAGTGGAGGCAGGTGAGACCGGGGGCATGAAGGGTGAACTCACTGTGGCCATCTCTAGCCCAGAAATGGAGGCTGGTTTCTCGTCCTGGTCTGCGATGGAGTTCTCTGGCTCCTGATGCAGTCTCTGTGTGTGTGAGGTCCCGTCCGCCATCTTGGACCGGCCTGACAGGAGAGATGTCTCCTCAAGCGGCTTGGACAGGTCTCTCCTTGCGTGACACCCGATCATCTGGATGTTCCCGGGAGTCTCCCCGAGTGAACCGCTGTGGAACCGGCCCAGTCCAGGGGCTCTGTCGGCTGTGGCGGGTCTCAGGGGATCGGGATGGTGCAGAGTTCCGTGGCTAAGCGGCCATCTCAGGAGACTCCACGCATGCGCTCCGTCAAATCTTCTATCTATCTATATCGAACTTTTGTCGCAATGATATGAAAATATAATGGATACGAAAATAAAGCATTTTTTATTTCGTATCTTTCAGATTTTGGATTCTGCGCTCTCATTATCGTTTGTTAAAATGAACACGAAAATCCCCGAAATTCGGATGAAAATGCATTCAGACGGAAACGAATGCACATGTCTACTACAGAATACTTACACATGAGACTAAAGGTTGGCTGAATCATCTCCCCCTCACGACACAGCTTGTTCCTAGACAGGGTGTCCGGGGGGTGTCAGATGATCCTCCTAACCTTGAACTCAATCATTGAAATAGATTGCAATGTTTACATGTGTTTATAATAATTATTTCAGTTATACCCATACATACGACCCTACTTCCTATGTCCTACAGTATGGTTAACACTGTTTTGGAATAACGTCCTTACAGGATGTCTCCAATTTACAAGCCGACCTCAATGCACTGTCTAATTGGGCAACTAAATGGCAAATGCTGTTTAATGTTGATAAATGTAAATTTATGCACTTGGGGGCTAAGAATATGCATGCATCATACATACTAGGGGGACTACAACTGGGGGCATCCATAGTGGGGAAGGATCTGGGGGCTTTGGTAGATCATAAGCTCAATAATAGCATGCAATGCCAAGCTGCGGTTTCCAAAGCGAGCAAAGTTCTTTTTTGTACTAAGAGAGGTATGGACTCCAGAGAGAGAGAGTACAAATCATTAGTAAGACCTCATCTGGAATATGCAGTTCAGTTTTGGGCACCAGTTCTCAAAAAGGACATCAGGGAACTGGACAAAGTGCAGAGAAGGGCAACCAAACTGATAAGAGGCATGGAGGAGCTCAGCTATGAGGAAAGACTAGAGGAGCTGAATTTAGTCTCTCTTGAGAAGAGGAGATTAAGGGGGGATATGATCAACATGTACAAATACATGAGTGGTCCAAATAGTGAACTTGGTGTTGAGTTATTCATTTTAAGGTCATCACAAAGTACAAGGAGGCACTCTTTACGTCTAGAGGAAAAAAAGATTTCACCTCCAAATACAGAAACTACTCGCGGCTATAATGAATTGCCGGTCCGACAATACACATAAAAGTTAATTGATAAAAACGGCATGGGAATTCCCCACAGGGGAACCCCGAACCAAAATTTTAAAAAATGACGTGGGGGTCCCCCTAAATTCCATACCAGGTCCTTCAGGTTTGGTATGGATATTATGGGGGAACCCCGGCCAAAATTAAAAAAAAAAAAAATTGTGTGGGGTCCCCTTCAAAATCTATACCAGACCCTTAAGGTCTGGTATGGATTTTAAGGGGAACCCTGCGCCAAAATTTTTTAAAAAAATGGCATGGGGTCCCCCCAAAAATCCATACCAGACCCTTATCCGAGCACGCAACCTGGCAGGCCGCAGGAAAAGAGGGGGATGAGAGAACGCCCCCTCCTGAACCTTACCAGAGGGGCGGGGTCACCCGTTACCTATCCCTGCCCCCTTCTGACATCATAGGGAATTCCACAGGGAAATCCCGTCAAGTCCCCGTGCGTCAGAGGGGGCGGGGTCACCGGGTGGCCCCACCCCCCATTATTTAAGAACCATCAGAAGAGGAGAAGCGTCACACAAAAGGAGCCTCCTTCCATGCCATTATGGATGCAAAGCGGCCCGAGGAGAAGAAGGAAAGAAGACGCCAACGCCACGGAGGAAGATCGTGGATGAGAACACCGGAGGAAGAACCAGAAGAACCAGAAGAAGAAGAAGATGGAGGAAGAAACCGAAGGAAGATAGAAGAAAGAAGATAGAAGATAGAAGAAAGAAAAAGCATTTAAATAAAGGAATTGTCAAAAACTGTCTCTTGTCATTTTTAACATTTTTGACACTTTTTTTGTGAAATGGTAGGGGTACTTTTGTACCCCCTTACCATTTCACACAGGGGGAAGGGCCAGGATCTGGGGTCCCCTTGTTAAAGGGGGCCTCCAGATTGCGATAAGCCCCCCCGCCCGCAGACCCCCACAACCATCGGGCAAGGGTTGTGGGGATGAGGCCCTTGTCCCCATCAACATGGGGACAAGGTGTTTTGGGGGGCTACCCCAAAGCACCCTCCCAATGTTGAGGGCATGTGGCCTGGTACGGTTCAGGGGGTGCACTCTCTCGTCCCCCCTCTTTTCCTGCGGCCTACCAGGTTGCGTGCTCAGATAGGGGGTCTGGTATGGATTTTTGGGGGACCCCACACCATTTTTTTTAATTTTGGCGCGGGGTTCCCCTTAAAATCCATACCAGACCTGAAGGGTCTGGTATAGATTTTGAGATGGAACCCACGCCAATTTTTTTTTTAATGTTGGCCAGGGTTCCCCTTAATATCCATACCAGACCTGAAGGGCCTGGTATGGAATTTAGGGGGACCCCCACGTCAGTTTTTTTTTTTAATTTGGTTCGGGGTTCCCCTGTGGGGAATTCCCATGCCGTTTTTATCAATGAACTTTTATGTGTATTGTCGGACCGGCAATTCATTAATAGCCACGAGTAGTTTTAAATGACTTTTTTTCCTTTGAAATGTCATTTTGCTGTCAGACTGTTCTAAACACCAGAAACGTGCCCATTTACAGGCATACTATAGACACCCCCCAGGTACAAAATTTAAAGGAATATTACACTTTTATTGTTTCACTTTAAGCATTATTAAAATCACTGCTCCCGAAAAAAAGGCAGTTTTTAAAACTTTTTTTGCATTGATCCATGTCCCCTGGGGCAGGACCCAGGTCCCCAAACACTTTTTATGAAAAATACCTTGCATATAAGCCTTTAAAATTAGCACTTTTGATTATTCATGTTCGTGTCCCATAGACTTTAACGGTGTTCGCATGTTCAAACAAATTTTTTGCCTGTTCGCAAGTTCTGGTGCGAACCGGACAGGGGGGTGTTCGGCTCATCCCTAATAGTAAGCATTGTAGTCTTACAGCATTTTCAGATACTGTATCTCTGCTTGAGGGGGTGGCAAATGTTGTTTTGGAGTGCCTGAAGGCCCTGTAACAACCCAAACAAAAACAAAGATTATTGTAATCCATGCATAAATTACATCTTGCCAATTTAAAGCAATTTCACATATTCCAGCAACGGATGCAGGAGCAGGCATGACTCCAGCAGAAGGATCCAGTGGAAATACTCTGGATGGCTTCCTTCATGCCCCATTAACATGGCACACTATATCTGATGCACACTTCTGAACCTGTATGGAGGGACATGGCTATTGACCCAACGCATTAACTCTATTGGCAAGTTTTTCTCAGAGCCTCTTTTCTGAGAGACAGAGGTCAGCAAGGACATGGCCCTCCAGAGTCTAGGAAAGTGTTAGACATACTGTATGTCTCTGCAATTGTCATGTTCTGCTTGACTCCTGATCACCCTTGATGGCCCCCTCTTCTCAGCTTTTAGAAAGGCTATTTGAAGGGCCCAGCCATTTATCTTTTTCCTTCCAATTCACAATTATGTGCCCCTTTATGTTGATCTATCACATAAAATCCCAATAAAATATATCTATGTTTTTTGTTGTAACATGACAAAATGTGGAAAATGTCAAGGGGTATGAATACTTTTTCAAGGCACTGTATATATTATGCCCAGCCAGGGCCTTTTCCTCCAGGGACTTCAGATGTCTGGTCAAGCCATATGATGCTGTAGACTGTTGATCCTGAAGGTGGTCAGAGGCATGGCTTGCAGACCCACACGCGATATAAAAGGTAATGTCAGCCTTTATTTTGCAGAATCCAGTGCCGTGACGTGACTTCAATTCTACTTCTTTCTGAGAGTAAAATCAGCCAGTGGGTTCCTGAAAGCAACCACACCCACAATGGAAAGTTCTTTTGATGTGTTTTCAGAAAGTTGGTTTATTGTGGGTGCAAGGCATCAAGACGAAGTGGTTTGGACAGAGAGCAGCAACCTCAGTGTCCCTTTCCTCTATGTGGGAAGTTTCTCTGTATAACCTATCAGTTCCTCAGGCATCCAAATGTGTATGTGGGTCATACCATGGTTGTCCAGGATCAATAGGCATTTTGTTTGGCTTACAATAAAATCCAATAGATTTGTGCTGTTATTTTTATAGTATGTCACTATTGGTGTTCCTATGCATTATTGTGGTATGTTCCCTAGACATTGTATTGTATTGATTATTGTGGCTGAGTGCTTCACCCAGAAAAAAAAAGTGTACTAAAGCTGTGCATACACCATTCAATATTATTGTGTCATCTCTGTACAATAATTTTTAGAATTACTAAATGCAATAACAGGACAAACCTACACAATTACTTGCATTTGTATCAAATCAGGCAAGTCTTTGCACTACATAACTGACGGTAGATTGTACAATTAGAATAAATAGTGTATGGTCACCTTAAACTTTTTTTCATTTTGGACAGAGCAAGGGGGTTACAACCCCTGTCATGTTTTTTTTTCACCATCTGTGTTCCATTGCAGAGATTTCCCTTCACTTCCTGTCCCATAGCCAAACAGGAAGTGGGAGAAAATCCCTGCATTGTAAGAGAATACCTCGGGGAACCCCAGGTCACCGGAACTAGTGTCCCTACTTTTCTGGGGAAAACCCAAAATGTGGGATTTTGTTTTACTTTCACTAACCACAAAAAGAACCACCTTAGTTGGACTTTACTGGTACCAGAGAGGGGCAGCCACACAAAATTTGTAAAAGTAATAATTGTATTCCAAAAATTATTAAAAGATTATATAGAAACATAAAAGGACAATCCTTTTTATACGATAGTAACCATGGTGATGAACCATTACAACACAAACTTTGCTGTTATATCCAAGAGGTTGATGAGTTTCGCATCACCCAGCTTCCTCAGGAGTCAGGACCTCCTTATGTTAGCAGCAAAAAGTAATGGTACATTGCTTAAAAGGTGTAGCCTGAAGATGGTGGCACAGTATGCAGTGTAGACAAATTATTCGCTTGGCTCAATGGTGCAGCATTTTACAGATGGACTTTGATAAGAGAGTAGACCTCCAAGCCAATCTATAGGGTTTAGGGAAAACCCCACCCCAACTGGAAGCAGTATTGTCCTATCCATGATATATTTATATATATTTATCCTTGGTTGGGACAACCAATGATAAATGTGAAAGTGTTCAAAGTTATGTCTGTGCAGTGCTAGTGGATTATCCTAGCGGTCCTCTGTTTTGGAGGAATACATACGATTGCTTTGATGATTAATCATGGGATCTTGATGACTGCAGGTTGCCACACTTGGAGAGCGCGGAGAAGAACCGAACACTGGGAGAAGAGGCTGGAGAGTGCGGAGAAGAACTGGAGACCAGGAGAAGAGGCCGGAGAGCGTGGAAGAGACCGCTGAAGTCAGAAGAAGACCCCAGGAGCTGCCTAATAAATTACTTTAAAAACCTGTCTAGTGTGTTTTTTCTTGACACTTTTTTCCCCCAGGTGAATGGGTAGGGGTACCATGTACCCCATACTCATTCACATAGGGTGGAGGGCCGGGATCTGGGGACCCCCTTATTAAAGGTGGCTCCCGGATTCTGATAAGCCCCCATCCGCAGACCCCGACAACCAACAGCCAGGGTTGTAGGGAAGAGGCCCTTGTCCTCATCAACATGGGGACAAGGTGCTTTGGAGTGGAGCGCAGCACGCCCCCCTTCCCCAAAGCACCCATCTCCCATGTTGAAGGCATGCAGCCCGGTACGGTTCAGGAGGGGGGGGGCGTTTGCTCGTCCCCATTCTCTTTCCTGACCGGCCGGACTGCGTGCTCGGATAAGGGTCTGGTATGGATTTTGGGGGGGACACCCACACCATTTTTTTGGCGTAGGGGGTTCCCCTTAAAATCCATACCAGACCGAAGGGCCTGGTATGCTCTTGGAGGGGAACCCATGCCAGTTTTTTATTTAAAATTTGGTGTGGAGTTCTCCCTCAAGATTCATACCAAACAGTGCCTGGCATTGGCGCGGATCCAAGTCAGATCCCTGTGCTTGTCGCTCATCGGGAAAGAAAAAAAATGTTTTCCTTTCCTGATGAGCGAGCCAGCTCAGCGCTGCTATCCGCAGCTGACACAGTGTACTGCGATTACCTGCGGTTATGTGAGGATAGCTGCACTAAATTGCTCCTGAACGCAGGCAGTTCTATTTTTTCTATCCGCACCATCCGCATGTGATCAAAACACAGCTAAATGCAGTGTGTGAAAGGGGCCATAGGAAAGCATTGTGTGAGTTTAGCTGATGTAGAAAATGCAGCTAAAAGCACAATTCTATCCATCTGTGTGAAAGGGGCCTTCAGGTGCTATAGCGCCTGAAAAACGCCCTAAAGAAGTGGCTCCATTCACTCCAGTGCGAAAGCCTGAGGGCTTTCGCACTGGAGCGGTGCTCTAGCAGGACGGTAAGGCCCCTTTCACACTGGGGTGGTGGGGGCATCTGCGGTAAAGCGGCCCTATTTTTAGCGCCGCTTTACCGTCGGTTTAGTGGCGTTATTTGGCCGCTAGCGGGGCCGTTTTAACCCCCCGCTAGCAGCCGAAAAGGGGTTAAATCTGCCCGCAAAATGCCGCCAGAGTGGCGTTTTGCCGGCGGGATCACAGCCGTGCCCCATTGATTTCAATGTGGAACAGCAGTGAAGGAGCGGTGAGTTCACCGCTCCAAAGAAGCTGCTGGCAGGACTTTTTGTGATGCCCTGCCAGCACACCGCTCCAGTATGAAAGCCCTCACTGGAGTGAATGGAGCCGCTTCTTTAGGGAGTTTTTCAGGTGCTATTTTTAGCGCTGTAGGGCATGAAAAACACCTCAGTGTGAAAGGGGCCTAAAAAAAGTCCTGCTAGCAGCATCTTTGGAGCGGTGAAGGAGCGGTGTATAAACCGCTCCTGCCCATTGACATCAATGGGACAGTGCGGCTATACAACCGGCAAAATGCCGCTGTGGCAGCATTTTGCAGGTGGATTTAACCTCTTTTCGGCCGCTAGTGGGGGTTGAAACCGTTAGCGGCCGAATACCGCCGCTAAAACCATGGTACAGCGGCACTAAAAATAGCGCCGTTTTACCACCGCCGCCCACACTGCCCCAGTGTGAAAGAGGCCTAAGGCCCCTTTCACAAGGACGGACCGTTCAGGTCCGCCACTCCATAGACCTCTATGGAGAGTCGGATGTCAGTGGTGACATGTCCGCTGACATCCGACTCGCTCCAATCCGAAAAAGTGTAACGGAGGAAAAACCTATTTTTCCATCCGTCTGCGGATCGGATGACGACGGACTCCATGGTCCATCATCATCCAATCCCCCATAGAGGAGAGCGGCACTCTGACAGGTCCGTCCCTTCACGGTGTGCAGAGACAGACCTGTCATCTGCCTGCTTAGCAGGGATCGACGGAGCAATCCCCCGCTGAGCAGAGCGGGCTGCGTACATGGACACGTCCGTGTGAAAGAGCCCTAAGGCCAATGCCCTTTGTGCAAAAATCCACGGGAAAGTTTGTACAAAGTCCCATCGTGTGCATGAGGCTTAAACACCAGAAATTCAAGTTTTCATATCTTTAAAGGTCACCATACACTGGGCAATGAGTTAGATCTTCCATAAATTAGATTCAGTGCAAGAGCCTGTTTGATTTTCTACAATTAGAAGTAATTCTTACAGTGCATCTTTCTATTACAGCTTTAGCCTAATGCTCTGTTTCCACTATTTCAACCCCAAAGTTGCGTGATTTACAATGTGCTTTTTTGGCTTGTTTTCCACTATTGCGACTTGTCATGCCACATGGGACTGGAAAGTTGCATCTCAAGTTCTACCCTATGATTTACAATGAGTATCGTTCATATGTGTGCGACTTCATATGTCTGCACTACTTTGGTCCCACTTTGATGCGACTTGAGGTCCATAGACCTCAAAAATACACAGGCATTGCTTCAAGTTTTGGCAAAAAGTTGCAGGAAACTCGCGGCAAAAAAACACGCGACTTTGGGCTTGCAATAGTGGAAACCGAGCCTTAATGCCATGTCATGCAACTAGTTCAAAACATCTGAGAAAAAGTCGCACTGAAGTTGGAACAAAGTAGTGCAAGAACTTTTTTTGGAGTTGCACCAATTAGAATGGGGGAACATTGAAATACATGTGTTTTGACTTGTCCTGCGACTTCACATGTGTCAAGTCGCACAACAACTTGCAGTAGCGGAAAGAGAGCCTAAGGCCACTTGGGACTGAAAAATTGCATCACAAGTTGTACCCCATGATTTAGAATGAGTACCGTTCATATGTGTGTGACTTGCTTACACCCATGCGCACATGCCGTATACACAGCGGGCACACATCTTTATTACAGAAATCCATATTTTGCATGGAAATTAACCACTTGCTTACTGGGCACTTAAACCCCCCTGCAGACCAATTTTCAGCCCTGATGCACTTTGAATGACAATTGCGCGGTCATACTTAGCCAAATGTTTTTTTGTTTTTTTTTAATTTTCCCACAAATAGAGCATTCTTTTGGTGGCATTTGATCACCTCTGTGGTTTTTTTCTTTTGTTCAAAAAAAGAAAAGACAGATTTTTATAAATAATTTTGTATATTTTTGGATATTTTTTATATTAAATTTAGCAAACAGGTAATTTTTCTCCTTCATTGATGTACGCTGATGAGGTGGCACTGATGGGCACTGATTGGTTACACTGATAGGCAGCACTGCTTGGGACCACTGGTGGGCATTGATAGGTGGCACTGGAAGGTGATACTGGTGGGCACAGATGAGCCCGTCCTTTGACAGCCTCCCAGAAATTCAGGTCCATGCTGTGGCAGTCATTTGTCTATAGCACAGACACCAAATGGTTAATAGAAAAACAGATGCAGATTTCTAGGACTGGCCAAAAATAATGTTTAGAGTCAAAGGCAACTGATGACGTTCTATTAAAGGTCTAAATGGGCCATTGACATGCATCACAATTGAACTTAGGAATGTGTCTTTGCAAAGTTAAACTAATTAAAATCCTTTCTTATTTTTGCTTGGGGATAGACTGCAGAGGGATTAGAAGTTTTGTCAGATGTCTACACCCCTGATAGGGTGAAGACAACTCCCAACTTTTGCCAATTTCTCATTTAAAATTATTCACTTCCTGTCACATAGCCAAACAGGAAGTGAGGGTAAAACCCTACCAATGTATGTCCTTGGCGACACAGGTCAATCTAAATAGTTTCCCCATTCGGGAAATTGCACTCTAGCATTTTGCCATGTACATCCCAAATTATTATGTATCTTGGGGTTTATTTACTAAAAGGTAAATTCACTTTGCACTACAAGTGCACTTAAAAGTGCAGTTGCTGGAGATCCGAGAGGGACATGCAAGGAAAAGAAAAAAAACAGCATCTTTGCCTCTACATGATTGGATGATAAAATCACCAGTGCTTCCCCTCTGATTTTCATCAACTACACTTGTATTGTAGAAAGGATTTGCCTTTAATAAACCCCAAAATACCTAATAATTTGGGGTGCACACAACAAAGTGCTAGAGTACAATTTGCATAATGGGGACACTAGTTAGATTGACCTGTGTGTCCCCAAGGAAAAATATTGTTAGGGTATACTCTCATTTCCTGTTTGGCTATGTGACAGGAAGCAAAGCCAATTTTAAGAAAAGGGACACAAAGCCCAACCTAAAAAAAAAAAAAAAAAAAAAAAAATTCTTGATTTCCCTCAAATGTCCACAATTAGAATAGGATTGTCTTGAGCTTGATTTTAGTTCAGTGCTCTAAATCAGTGCTTTTCAACCCTGTCCTCAAGTACCCCCCAACAGGCCATGTTTGCAGGTTTTCCTTCATCTTGCACAGGTGCTTTAAATCAAAGTCAATGGCTTTGTATTTTGGACAGCTCTTTTAGATAACATAAATTTCCTAAACATGTCCTGTCGGGGGGGTACTTGAGGACTGAGGCTGAAAACCACTGCTCAAAAAGAAAATTGAATACTTACCACTTTGAAATGTTACTTTTCTGGTCACTATCCATGCATGTGCTACCATGAAGGCACCAGGAAAGTAACTTAAAACCAAAAAAAAATAAAAAAGGGATTTGTCTAAGACATGCCAATCAGCCTAGTTAAGCTGCAGCTGGGAAATCTGTTGCATGAAAAGAACACACATAAAACATAAAAAATTTGAAACAATTTTATTGGTCAAAAAAAAAAAAACAGGACTTGGAAAAGAAGCAAGGAAAGCAAAATACACACATGTATGTTAACCACTTGAGGACCAGCCTTGTTTTGGATTATAGGTGTTCACATGTTTAAAACAGGTTTTTTTGCTAGAAAATTACTTAGAACCCCCAAATATTATATATGTTTTTTTTCTAACATCCTAGAGAATAAAACGGCAGTCATTGCAATACTTTTTTTTGCACCGTATTTGCGCAGTGGTCTTATAAGCGCACTTTTTTTGGAAAAAATTCACTTTTTTTAATAAAAAAACCCTAGTTAGACTTACCGGTAACGGTATTTCTACGAGTCTTTCAGGACAGCACCTGAAGAGAGAGCAGCTCCACCCACTTTTCCCAGGAAACACTGCAGTCAGTTTTTTCTTTAAAGACCGGACGCTTCCACCATGGCCTCAGTTGTTCCCAGAGTACCTCCAGCCATGCTGAAATTAGATAAGCCAAACATAGCAATAACACCACATTTTATAAAACAATTAGGGCGTGTCATCGGCGCTGTACTGAAAGACTCGTAGAAATACAGTTACCAGTAAGTCTAACTAGGGTTTTTCTCCCCTCGTCTTTCAGGGACAGCACCTGGAGATGATAAAAGAGTACTTACTCTAGGGTGGGACCACTGCCTGCAGGACTTTCCTGCCGAACGATTGTTCCGATGCTGATAGCAAGTCCAACCTGTAGTGGCGGGTGAAGGTGGAGAAACTTGTCCATGTGGCCGCTTTACAGATCCGACCTGGAGAAGCCCCTGCTCTTTCCGCCCAGGACTTTGCTACTGCCCTTGTTGAATGGGCCATTACCCCTGTGGGAGGATCTGCCCCTGAAGCTCTATAGGTTTCACTGATAGCCATTCTCAGCCATCTGCCTATAGTGCTTTTGGAAGCACTATAACCTTTGCGTGATCCAGAGAAAAGAATAAAGAGAGAATTTGACTTCCTGAAATCTCTCGTGATTTCTAAATAATGTAACAAACACCTTCTCACATCCAGAGTATGGAAAGACTTCTCCTTAGAGTTGGATGTTATAGGGCAAAAGGTAGGTAGAATTATTTCTTGTGCCCTATGAAAAGCTGTTGCAACTTTTGGCAGAAAACCCGGGTCAGTTTTTAGCACTACCCGGTCTGGAAATATATAGCAAAAAGGTTCTATTATAGATAGAGCTTGCAACTCGCTTACTCTTCTAGCTGAGGTAACTGCTACCAATTGTCGCTTTTTCTGGAGGTTCAAAAGGTCTTTTGATCAAACCCTGTAGAACCAATGATAAATCCCATTTAGGAAAAAATTTAAAAGGTATTGGCCTAGCTCTGGCCAATGCCTTGAAAAACCCAATTATAAGTGGTTCTTGAGATAATTGTCTGTCAAGAAAAACCGATAAGGCGGCCACTTGGACCTTTAGGGTACTGGCTGCCAAACCCATTTCCATTCCTTCATGGAGAAACTGTAATATTGAAAGCACTTCCTGTGGTGAGAATTTTTTAGTCACACACCAGGAATTAAACCGCTTCCACGTCTTGAAATAAATAGCTCTGTTAACCTTTTTTTGGCTACTTAGAAGGGTAGAGACCAGTTTGTCTGAGAGGCCTTTTCTTTTTAGGATCTGCTCTTCAGTAACCACCCTGTCAGTCTGAGGTGCACGATATTTGGATGCTGAAGGGGTCCCTGGATTAAGAGATCTTTTCGAAGTGGAAGACCCCAGTGAGGTTCCACCGCCATCCTCTGTATAGTTGCAAACCAAGCCCTCTTGGGCCAAAAAGGAGCCACTGGAATCATACTCGTGGTCTCTTTTTGTAGTTTCTTTAAAACTAAAGGGATCATTTGAAAGGGGGAAAGGCGTAGCACAAGTGGAAGTTCCACGGTTGTGCCAGCGCATCCAATCCTCTCGCTTGATCTTGCCTGTTTAGTGAGAAATAGGCCTTCACCTTTGAATTCTTCTGGGATGTGAACAGATCTATTTGAGGAGCTCCCCATTTTTCTGTTAATTTTTGGAATACCTCTGTGTTTAGACTCCACTCTGCTTCTAGTATCCTTTCTCTGCTCAGAAAGTCGGCTACTAGATTCAGATCTCCCTTTAAGTGTACAGCTGTTAGGGACCTTAAGTTGTTTTCTGCCCAGGATAAAATCTGAAGGGACGAAGCTAGCAAGACCTTGCTTCTCGTGCCTCCTTGCTTTGTAATATATGCCACTGCTGTGGCATTGTCCGATAGAACTTGGACATGGTGACCCTGGACTTGTTTCTCGAAAGCCCATAGCCCTTAGTTCCCCCCAATTGGAGGATCTCCTGGCTTCCCTGTTCGTCCAATTCCCCTGAGCCATCTGTCCTTCCAGGTGGGCGCCCCAACACCAAGAACTTGCATCCGTTGTCAACCTCCTCTCCAGGGGGAAACAACAGAGCAGGCCCCTGTCCAGATTTGAGTGGCTCCTCCACCACCAGAGCTTCCTCTGAACCTGGGCATTTTTATCATTTTTTCCAGGGACTCTCCATAGGACCAATTTCTCAGGTTTGCCTGCTGGAGATCCCTTGCGTGGAAACATGCCCACTGTACTGCTGGTATTGATGCAGTAAGGAGCCCCAAGACAGACATAGCTGCCCTGATGGAAATTGGCAGGTTTGTCTGGGTTCTGGGTCTTTTTTACCGCATTCTGAAGTTTTTCTATCTTTTCTTCGGGGAGGAAGATTCTCTCCTGTATGGAATCAATGGTATAACCTAGGAATTTTATTATCTGCGATGGAATCATGTTTGATTCTTCCTTGTTTATTATCCATCCGAGACTCTCCAGATGTCTCTTTGTCCTTTCTAGATCCTTCCCTAACATGTCCCTTGTCCTGGCAAATATTAGAAGATCATCTAAATATGGGACAATCGAGATTCCCTCTACTCTGAGTGGGGCTAAGGCCTCTGCTAAGATCTTTGTGAATATCCTCGGAGAGGATGACAGCCCGAAAGGGAGAGCTCTGAATTGAAGATGTAGGACAGACTCTCCCCTCCTGATTGCAAATCTGAGATGTTTTTGGGATGCTGGTGCTATAGGCACATGGAGATATGCATCCCTCAGGTCTATGGATGCCATAAAATAGTTTGGGGTCAGGAGACCCTTTACTGAAAAGATCGTGTCCATCTTGAATCTCTTGTACCTGACAGATCCGTTGAGAATCTTCAGGTTCAGAATTAATCTGAATTTGCCCGAAGGCTTCTTCACCAGAAGGGAGGAACCTTTATGATTACCTTCTCCTGAATTAATTCCGGTAGGATTGTACTCATTACTGTAAGCTTCTCTGGGTCTTGGGGAGCCTGAGTTATATAAAACAGAACAGGTGGGGGTTGGGAGAACTCCAGTCTGTAACCCTCTATTATCGTTTTGAGGATAAATGGACTTTCTGTTATCCTCTGCCACTGTGAAAAGAAGGTTTGTAACCTTGCTCCCACAGTCGGAGGACAGTCACTGGCTCTTTGTATTTGGGGTAAGGGGGCGAAATAGTACTCCTGACTTGCCCCTGCCTCTCTGAGACCTCCATAGTCTTTTATATCCTGTCTCCTTTGTGTCTGAGGTTTTCCAAAAAGGACAAAAATTTTTGTTGCCTTGAGGGATCACCTTTTTCTTTATAGGGAAGGCCTTTTTCTTGTCAGCCGTTCTTTCAAGTATGGCTTCAAGACCTGGGCCAAAAACCAAATCTCCCTCAAAGGGCAGACCACATAACTTGGTCTTTGAGGTTGTATCCCCCATCCATGTCTTTGACCCACAGAGCTCTACGAGTTGAATTTATCAATGCAGAGGATCTGGCTGACATTCTAACTGATTCAGCTGAAGCGTCTGCTATGTATTCTACTGCCTTCAGTAGCACCGGCAGAGTCTCTAAAAGATCTTTACGAGGAGTTCCTGCCTCGCTATGAGGTTTTAGTTGTTCCAGCCAATGCTCTAAGTTTCTGGCCACAACGGTTGAGGCCATGGCTGGCTTTAAATTTGCTAGGGTGGAATCCCAAGCTTTCTTTAAAAGGGAGTCAGCCCTTTTATCCATGGAATCCTTTGTTCTTCCTCTTCTGAGTCACTGCCCCCTCTGTATGCAGAAAGATGATTGGGAACTAGGTACTGAGCTGCTACCTGCAGCTGGGAGTTTGTCAAGATAAGACCTGAATGTCTCAAAGGTATTGGCCAATTCCTTTCTGAAGGAGTTCAATAATTCTTCTTGCTGAGCCACCGATGTAGTAGGAGTGGTCTCCTCTTTAACTAAGTCTGCAATGCAGGCTCTGCATAATACCTTTGCCCAAGACTCTTTAAGTACATTTTTACAAGATGGACACTTCCTTTTAACAGGAAGGGAGAAATGTTTGGTCTTTTCTTTAGCTTTCTGAAATACATAAGAAAATAACCGTATATTTTTATCCTTACAAAAAAACCATAGCATGCTGAAAAAAATGGAAGAGCTAACACTTTAACCCCTCTATTTGAGATCAGCCAGTAAATCCCCCCACAGATTTACTTTACAACAAAACACACCTATTTCCTGATTCAACATACAGGAAGAGTGTTGCAGGCTCTTAAATTCCCAGAATTTAAAAAGAGGGAGAATAAAACATGCCCATAGAGTAAGATACAGAGACCGTTGTCCCCGCTTACCTGGGCCTGGCTGACTTGTGTGGCTCCTGCTCCTGCCACTGCCATTTGATCCTCCTCTATGCTGCAAGGTTTCACAATGGGGTTTGGTGCTTTTTTATTTTAAATTTCCCGGCCCGCTCGCCGCTGCGAGGGCTGGAAATGAAGTCAGCTGGAAGAGGCCGTCCTCTCCTCCTGCGTTCCAGCGGCCAGAACTAGAAGCTGTGTCGCACCGCTAGAAGTCCCGCCCCTGGCTGTAGTGACGTGCTCGCCACTGGAACCCAGAAGGCTGAGGCTTTGGGGATGAAAGAAGACACCGCTCCTCCTTAGCCTAGCCGCCGGTCTAAAGGAGCGGGGACCCCAGCAGCCTGACCCTCGCCGGGTATAAAGAGGGGAGGATGCCGGAGCCACCCCCACATGTAAGGGAGGAAGCTGGGCTGGCCTGTCAACAAACCTTTAACCAACTAACCAGTATGCCTCATACTCCGTCCACCTGGAGAAAGCGTAGCACACCCCTGGCTCCCTGCAGCGCTTCCACCATGGCGGAGGAAACACTACAACTGAACTTAGGCCATGGTGGAAGCGTCCGGTCTTTAAAGAAAAAACTGACTGCAGTGTTTCCTGGGAAAAGTGGGTGGAGCTGCGCTCTCTTCAGGTGCTGTCCTGAAAGATGAGGGGAGAAAATAAGAAGAAAAGAGTAAAGTTAGCCCAATTTTTTTTCTATTGTGAAATATAATGTTACGTCAAGTAAATGGATACCCAACATGTCACGCTTCAAAATTGCGCCCGCTCGTGGAATGGCGTCAAACTTTTACCCTCAAAAATCTCCATGGGGGGCCCCTCTCCCACCACCGATAAAAGTGATCTTGCGGTGAATCCGCCGCAGGGACCACTTTTGTGAGAAAGCCGGCCGCCTCACGAAAACGTGGATACCAGGGTTATGGCAGCTAGCTGCTGCCATAACCCCGGTATCCCCCTTCAAAGTTTGGATGTACATCGTCGTGTGGTGGTCCGGAAGTGGTTAATTTGAGACACTAACATGATATGTTTGAGGTTTGACCCTTTTGCAGTGTAAATTAACAGGAGTTAAAAGGAGTGCACCCACAAATGGACATCTATTAAGGATTAAAACAACATTAGGCACAACATCTTGAGAAAGAATTTTAAAAATAATGCAGCACAGACAGTTAAATCAAATTGAACAACGTAAAAACAACAAACATTGCCAACATAAAAAAGATTTCATGGTAAAATAATCACCACCCAAAAAAATACAACAAACCAAAGTAACAAATAAATTGCATTAAAACACATCTGTTTTGCAGCAACATAACAAACAAAATACAAAGAGAAAATACATGTGTTAGAAACTCGATAAGGACACCCAAATGTACCCGCTTTTTTTTAAATTCCACTTCAGAAAACTCTCGAGAGACTATTCAGCTTGACGCTCATTCACTGTCTCCAACAAGGTCTTGCATCATCATGGAAGAGACTTAATTTTTAATCAACATTCTCCATTTTTTTAAACTTCCAGATGCCTTCGGTATCCACACCCTTCTTTTTATCCAACACGAAAAAAAAGTATAACTTGCTTAGCCATAATCCTATACATTGTTTACTGTCTAACGAAACATTTTTATATACATACAAGTTGCGTGCATCCCACAACACTTCCTTTAATGCACATAACACTAACTACAATACTCTCTGTTTATCTTTTTCCAGTTTCCCCAAGCCATACATCATAATTTTCCACTCACTCACCTTCACTCCTGTTATTTCTTTCACCAGATCTTGACTCTTATTGATCACATCTTTCGCTACACAACACCCCCAGAACACATGCTCACTGTCTTCTACACCCCCACAATTCATTCTCGGACAAATATCAGACACACGCGAATCCCTCCTTTTCATAAATAGCCTCGTAGCTAGACATTCATGCAAACTCATCCATACTATCTCTCTGCACATTTGTCACCCCATATATACTCATTTTCTTCCATACTTCCCAAGCCACTGATGCATTAACTCCCTTAAGGTTACACACATACTCCTTCTCTATCAACCATTTTCTCACCCTTACTTTATCCCTCTCCCCTTCTCCTAAATCTGCCAACTTAAACTCTACCCTAAATTTTTGGCCTTTGGCTCTTTTCAGGGCAAAGTAAAGAATGCTATCCGCAAGCTTTATATAACATAGGTTTGTGTGCTAATGAGGCAATTGCAAACACATGCACAGTCCATGCAAGTTTACCCAATGTAGAGAGAACTTCAAAGTGGGTACACCTGTTAAGGATGTCCTTAAATTACTAACCCAAAAAATACACTCTGAGCATGCCCAGAAACATCCAAGTGCTATTCACACACAAAAAGCACCAAAAAAAAAAAAAAACAAAGTCCCTGAGCATGCCCAGACCAACCAAAATGCATTTCACACACAAAAAGCACCAAAAAAAAAACAAAGTCCCTGACCATGCCCAGGACAACCCAAATGCAGCTAGCACAAAATAAGCCACCCCCCTGTCCAAAATTAGCACATCATCCAGCATGCACCAAAATTACAGATGGGACAAATCACCCCCCCAGTCCAGGGCGGCAACTAAAGAGCCTAACATGTGCAAAAGTTATACAACAAATACCATTGCAGTCTAAGGGAACTAACTTGGTAATTTTACTAGTCCCCACTTGGCTGGCTTATCTTCTAGTTATTGGCCTTAAAATGGGCATGGGGGCTCAGGTCCCACCCTAAGGCTCATAAACCAATGTCACCAATTGGACAACCCCAAAAAGCAAACAAGGAGAAATGCCTTTAAATATGCCAAATTGCTTAAGGGCCAGTTCACGCCAGTGCAGTCCAGTGCATATTTTATGCATCAAAAATGCATGGAAAGTCATTTATATGGTTTTCAATGGCATAGTTCACACCAGTGCTTGCAGTTCCAGTGCTTTCCAGTTCCAGAAAAAAAAGTAGAACATGCTGCATTTTTTGTGCACTGGACTGTACTGGAAAGCTGTAAAACACATCAAAAACGCACTGAAACGCACCGGAACACACCTAAATGCACCAAAAATGCACTGCAACACACTTGTCCTTATTTAAGGTTAAGAAAAAAAGAGGTGGGAAAAAAGCAATGGACTGCATCAAAAACGCACCAAAACCGCATCAAATACGCACTGGAACGCATCAAAAACGCACCTACATGTACCAAAAAACACACTGCAACACACTTGTCCTTACATAGTTACATAGTTACATAGTAGGTGAGGTTGAAAAAAGACACAAGTCCATCAAGTCCAACCTATGTGTGTGATTATGTGTCAGTATTACATTACATATCCCTGTATATTGCGGTCATTCAGGTGATTATCTAATAGTTTCTTGAAGCTATCAATGCTCCCCACTGAGACCACCGCCTGTGGAAGGGAATTCCACATCCTTGCCGCTCTTACAGTAAAGAACCCTCTACGTAGTTTAAGGTTAAACCTCTTTTCTTCTAATTGTAATGAGTGGCCACGAGTCTTATTAAACTCTCTTCTGCGAAAAAGTTTTTTCTCTATTGTGGGGTCACCAGTACAGTATTTGTAAATTGAAATCATATCCCCTCTCAAGCGTCTCTTCTCCAGAGAGAATAAGTTCAATGCTCGCAACCTTTCCTCATAACTAAGATCCTCCAGACCCTTTATTAGCTTTGTTGCCCTTCTTTGTACTCGCTCCATTTCCAGCACGTCCCTCCTGAGGACTGGTGCCCAGAACTGGACAGCATACTCCAGGTGCAGGCGGACCAGAGTCTTGTAGAGCGGGAGAATTATCGTTTTATCTCTGCAGTTGATCTCCCTTTTAATGCATGCCAATATTCTGTTTGCTTTATTAGCAGCAGCTTGGCATTGCATGCCATTGCTGAGCCTATCATCCACTAGGACCCCCAGGTCCTTTTCCATCCTAGATTCCCCCAGAGGTTCTCCCCCCAGTGTATAGATTGCATTCATATTTTTGCCACCCAAATGCATTATTTTACATTTTTCTACATTGAACCTCATTTGCCATGTAGTCGCCCACCCCATTAATTTGTTCAGGTCTTTTTGCAAGATTTCCACATCCTGCGGAGAAGTTATTGCCCTGCTTAGCTTAGTATCGTCTGCAAATACAGAGATTGAACTGTTTATCCCATCCTCCAGGTCGTTTATGAACAAATTAAATAGGATTGGTCCCAGCACAGAACCCTGGGGAACCCCACTACCCACCCCTGACCATTCTGAGTACTCCCCATTTATCACCACCCTCTGAACACGCCCTTGTAGCCAGTTTTCAATCCATGTACTCACCCTATGGTCCATGCCAACGCACCTTATTTTGTACAGTAAACGTTTATGGGGAACTGTGTCAAATGCTTTTGCAAAATCCAGATACACCACGTCTACGGGCCTTCCTTTATCTAGATGGCAACTCACCTCCTCATAGAAGGTTAATAGATTGGTTTGGCAAGAACGATTCTTCATGAATCCATGCTGATTACTGCTAATGATATCATTCTTATTACTAAAATCTTGTATATAGTCCCTTATCATCCCCTCCAAGAGTTTACATACTATTGATGTTAGGCTAACTGGTCTGTAATTCCCAGAGATGTTTTTTGGGCCCTTTTTAAATATTGGTGCTACATTGGCTTTTCTCCAATCAGCTGGTACCATTCCAGTCAATAGACTGTCTGTACAAATTAGGAACAACGGTCTGGCAATCACCTGACTGAGTTCCCTAAGTACCCTCGGATGCAAGCCATCTGGTCCCGGTGATTTATTAATGTTAAGTTTCTCAAGTCTAATTTTAATTCCGTCCTCTGTTAACCATGTAGGTGCTTCCTGTGTTGTGTCATGAGGATAAGCACTGCAGTTTTGGTTACTGAAGCCCCCCGATTCACTCGTGAAGACTGAGGAGAAGAATAAATTCAATACCTTTGCCATCTCCCCATCCTTTGTAACCAGATGTCCTTCCTCATTCTTTATGGGGCCAATATGGTCTGTCCTCCCTTTTTTACTGTTTACATACTTAAAGAATTTCTTGGGATTTTTTTTGCTCTCCTCCGCTATGTGTCTTTCATGTTCTATCTTAGCCATCCTAATTGCACCCTTACATTTCTTATTGCATTCTTTATAAATTCTAAATGCTGTGGATGATCCCTCAACCTTGTATTTTTTGAAGGCCTTCTCCTTTGCTTTTATATGCATGTCCTTATTTAAGGTTAATAAAAAAGACGGGGAAAAAAGCACTGGACTGCTTCAAAAACGCACCAAAAAACGCATCAAAACCGCACTGGAATGCATCAAAAACGCACCTACATGCACCAAAATGCACTGCAACACACTTGTCCTTATTTAAGGTTAAGAAAAAAGAGGGGGAAAAAAAGCACTGGACTGTATCAAAAACGCACCAAAAACACACTGGAACGCATCACAAACGCGCATGCAGAAAAGCACCTGGAACGTGTCCGGACTGCGTTTCTATGATGTGAACTGGCTCTAAGCCCTTAGGGCCAGTTCACACCATAGAAACGCAGTCTATGGATAACTGAGCGGTCAGAGGTGTTTAACCACTTCAATACAGGGCACTTTTACACCTTCCTGCCCAGACCAATATTCAGCTTTCAGCGCTGTCTCTGTTTGAATGACAATTGTGCGGTCATCCAACACTGTGCCCAAACTAAATTTTTATCATTTTGTTCCCACAAATAGAGCTTTTTTTGGTGGTATTTGATCACCTCTACGTTTTTTTTTTGCTAAACAAATAAAAAAAGACCGAAAATTTTGAAAAAAATAAAAGTTTTGCTTTTGTTTCTGTTAAAAAATTTTGTAAATAAGTAAGTTTTCTCTTTCACTGATGGGCACTGATAAGGCGGCACTGATAGGCACTGATAAGGCAGCACCAATGAGGTGGCACCAATGAGCGGGCACTGAGGGGCACTGATATGCGGCACTGATATGCGGCACTGATGGGCACTGGTAGGCAGCACTGATGGGTGGCATTGATATGCAGCACTGATGGGCGTTGATAGGCGGCACTGATGGGCACTCATGGGTGGCACTGGGTGGCACTGGTGAGCACTGATGGGCACTGATAGGCAACACTGATGGGCACTGAAAGGCTGCAAAGATGGGTTCTTATGGGTGGCACTAATGGGCACTGATAGGCGGCACTGCTGGGCACTGATGGACACTGATAGGCAGCACTGCTGGGCACTGATGGGCACTGATAGGCGGCACTGCTGGGCACTGATGGGCACTGATACGTGGCACTAATGGGCACTGATACGTGGCACTGATAGGCATCCCTGGTGGCACTGGCAGTGGTAGGCATTGTGAGTGGGCACTGATTGGCAGCTGCCTGGGCATTGATTGGCAGCTGCCTGGGCACAGATTAGTATTTCCGTGGGGGTCTAGGGGCCCTACCTGGTGGTCCAGTGTGGATGGCTTCCCTGGTGGTCCTGGGCAGCTTCCCTGGTGGTCCTGGGTGGGATCCGATGGGGGGCTGTGCTGATAAACAATCAACACAGACCCCCCTGTCAGGAAAGCAGCTGATCGGCTCTCCTCTACTCGCGTCTGTCAGACGCGAGTGGGGAAAAGACGATCACCGGCTCTTCCTATTTACATCGTGATCAGCCGTGATTGGACACGGCTGATCACATGGTAAAGAGTCTCCTTCAGAGACTCTTTACTAGGGATGAGCTTCGAGTTCAAGTCGAACTCATGTTCGACTTGAACATTGGCTGTTCGCAAGTTCACCGAACAGCGGCAAAATCGAATTTGCCGCAGAACACCCTTTAAAAGTCTTTGGGAGAAATCAAAAGTGCTAATTTTAAAGGCTTATATGCAAGTTATTGTCATAAAAAGTGTTTGGGGACCTGGGTCCTGCCCCAGGGGACATGGATCAATGCAAAAAAAGTTTTAAAAATGGCCGTTTTTTCAGGAGCAGTGATTTTAATAATGCTTAAAGTCAAACAATAAAAGTGTAATATCCCTTTAAATTTTGTACCTGGGGGGTGTCTATAGTATGCCTGTAAAGGGGCGCATGTTTCTTGTGTTTAGAACAGTCTGACAGCAAAATGACATTTCAAAGGAAAAAAGCCATTTAAAACTACTCGCGGCTATTGCATTGCCGGTCCGACAATACACATAGAAGTTTATTGATAAAAACGGCATGGGAATTCCCCACAGGGGAACCCCGAACCAAAATTTAAAAAAAAAATTACGTGGGGGTCCCCCTAAATTCCATACCAGGCCCTTCAGGTCTGGTATGGATATTAAGGGGAACCCCGGCCAAAATTTAAAAAAAAAATGACGTGGGGGTCCCCCTAAATTCTATACCAGACCCTTAAGGGTCTGGTATGGATTTTAAGGGGAACCCCGCGCCAAAAAAAGAAAAAACGGCGTGGGGTCCCCCCAAAAATCCATACCATACCCTTATCCGAGCACGCAACCTGGCAGGCTGCAGGAAAAGAGGGGGGATGAGAGAGCAACTCCCCTGAACCGTACAAGGCCACATGCCCTCAACATTGGGAGGGTGCTTTGGGGTAGCCCCCCAAAACACCTTGTCTCCATGTTGATGAGGACAAGGGCCTCATCCCCACAACCCTGGCCGGTGGTTGTGGGGGTCTGCGGGTGGGGGGCTTATCAGAATCTGGAAGCCCCCTTTAACAAGGGGACCCCCAGATCCCGGCCCCCCCTGTGTGATATGGTAAGGGGGTACCTATCATTTCACTAAAAAACTGTCAAAAATGTTAAAAATGACAAGAGACAGTTTTTGACAATTCCTTTATTTAAATGCTTCTTCTTTCTTCTATCTTCCTTCATCTTCTTCTTCTGGTTCTTCTGGTTCTTCCTCCGGCGTTCTCGTCCAGCATCTCCTCCGCAGCATCTTCTATCTTCTTCTCCTAGGGCCGCTCCGCACCCATGGCATGGGGGGAGGCTCCCGCTCTTCTCTTCATCTTCTTCTCTTCTTCATCTTCTTCTTTTCTTCTCTTCCTCTCTTCTTCATCATCTTCTCTGGGCCGCTCGGCATCCATGCTTGCATGGAGGGAGGCTCCCGCTGTGTGACGGCGTCTCCTCTTCTGACGGTTCATAAATAACGGGGGCGGGGCCACCCGGTGTCCCCGCCCCCTCTGACGCACGGGACATGACGGGACTTCCCTGTGGCATTCCCTGTGACGTCACAGGGAAGTTCCGTCAAGTCACCATGCGTCAGATTATTTAAGAACCGTCAGACGAGGAGACGCTGTCACACAGCGGGAGCCTCCCTCCATGCCACCATGGATGCCGAGCGGTCCGGAGAAGAAAATGAAGAAGAGAAGATGATGAAGAAGATAAAGCAGAGAAGAAGATGAAGAGGAAGATGAAGAAAAGAAGATGAAGAGAAGAGTGGGAGCCTCCCCCCATGCCATGGGTGCGGAGCGGCCCGAGGAGATGCTGGACGAGAACGCCGGAGGAAGAACCAGAAGAGCCAGAAGAACCAGAAGAAGATGAAGGAAGATAGAAGAAAGAAGAAAGAAGAAGCATTTAAATAAAGGAATTGTCAAAAACTGTCTCTTGTCATTTTTAACATTTTTGACAGTTTTTTTGTGAAATGGTAGGGGTACTTTTGTACCCCCTTACCATTCCGATAAGCCCCCCGCCCGCAGACCCCCACAACCACCGGCCAGGGTTGTGGGGATGAGGCCCTTTTCCTCATCAACATGGGGACAAGGTGTTTTGGGGGCTACCCCAAAGCACCCTCCCAATGTTCAGGGCATGTGGCCTTATACGGTTCAGGAGGGGGGCACTCTCTCATCCCCCCCTCTTTTCCTGCGGCCTGCCAGGTTGCGTGCTCGGATAAGGGTCTGGTATGGATTTTTAGGGGGACCCCCACGTAATTTTTTTTTAAATTTTGGCCGGGGTTCCCCTTAATATCCATACCAGACCTGAAGGGCCTGGTATGGAATTTAGGGGGACCCCCACATCATTTTCTTTTTAAATTTTGGTTCGGGGTTCCCCTGTGGGAAATTCCCATGCCGTTTTTATCAATGAACTTCTATGTGTATTGTCGGACCGGCAATGCAATAGCCGCGAGTAGTTTTAAATGGCTTTTTTCCTTTGAAATGTCATTTTGCTGTCAGACTGTTCTAAACACAGGAAACATGCGCCCCTTTACAGGCATACTATAGACACCCCCCAAGTACGAAATTTAAAGGGATATTACACTTTTATTGTTTGACTTTAAGCATTATTAAAATCACTGCTCCTGAAAAAACGGCTGTTTTTAAAACTTTTTTTTGCATTGATCCATGTCCCCTGGGGCAGGACCCAGGTCCCCAAACACTTTTTATGACAATAACTTGCATATAAGCCTTTAAAATTAGCACTTTAGATTATTCATGTTCGTGTCCCATAGACTTTAACGGTGTTCGCGTGTTTGAACAAACTTTTTTCCTGTTCGCATGTTCTAGTGCGAACTGAACAGGGGGGTGTTCGGCTCATCCCTACTATTTACCTAGATCAGTGTTGAGGGGTGTCGGTCTGACACCCCGCAACAACGACCGCTGCGATGCGTGCCCCCGGGGGTGCACAGCGGCTCAATATCCTGCGGACTACATATAACATCCAGTCAGGTTATTGAAACCACTTTGGCGCCGTCATTCTGCTATATGGCGGGTGGCAAGTGGTTAATTGCTCAGTTCTCAGCCTTGGCGATGGCAGGGGGAAGATGCAGGATTGCATCAATGCTGCATTCACCTAAGTATGATTTAAAAAAAATGGCATAATTTTCTTTTAACCATACCTTGTTGAAAATGGCAAAAAAAAATGCAATTTTTGGATTAAAAAAAGAACACTGTCTCTGAACCGGTTCCCGACTGGCTCACGTAGATTTACTGTGGCACAATGGCACCTCTGTGCAAAACCCCTTGCGGGTATGGGGTCCCCTTTAAGAGCCACCAGAGGGCGTGTGCGCACACCTCCAGCAGCGGGCGTGCGCACCTCCAGAAGGGCGCTCATGCCCTCTGGCGGCTGCATTCAATGCGAGTGGCTGGCAGGTGGGATAACCGCAGGCCACGCAGATCACTTGCACGAGAGCCAGCATGGCTGGCGTTTGTGTGTTTACACACACAAATCCCTGTTCTGTCAGGGGAGAGGAGACATATCGTTTGTTCCTACTAAGTAGGAACAATGATATGTCTCCTCCCCCAGTCAGTCCCATCCCCATGCAGTTAGAACAAATCTAGAGAACACACATTTAACCCCTTGATCGCCCCCTAGTGTTAACCCCTTCCCTATCAGTGACGTTTACACAGTAATCAGTGCATAATTATAGCTCTGATCACTGTATAAATGTCAATGGTCCCAAAAATTTGTCAAAAGTGTCCGATCTGTCCATCGCAATGTCGCAGTACCACTAAAAATCACAGATCACCGCCATTACTAGTTAAAAAAATAATAATAATAGAAATGCCATAAAAATGCAATTAATCTTTCCCATAGTTTGTAGATGCTATAACTTTTGCGCAAAGCAATCAATATACGCTTATTGTGATTTTTTTTTACCAAAAATATGTAAAAGAATATATATTGGCCTAAACTGATGAAGAAATTTGTTTTTTTTTTTAATTTGGGGGGATATTTATTATAGCAAAAAGTAAAAAATATTGTTTTAATTTTCAAAATTGTCGGTCTTTTTTTGTTTATAGCGCAAAAAATAAAAACTGCAGAGGTGATCAAATAACACCAAAAGAAAGCTCTATTTTTGTAAAAAAAAAGGACACAAATTTTGTATGGGTATAGCATTGCATGACCGCGCAATAGTTAAAGCGACGCAGTGCCAAATTGTAAAAAGTGCTCTGGTCAGGAAGGGGGTAAAATCTTCCGGGGCTGAAGTGGTTAAAGAAAATATTGAAGCCCTCTTTCACATTCTTTTACTGTGCCATTACTGGAATGTGAAGCACTTCAATTTATGCATAAACCTAAATACTATATTCTTGTCCTTGCACACAATATAGAGTCTTCAGTCTTCCACAGGTTCTATTATCAGACTGCCAGTCAACGCAATGAGTCCTGTGTACCTTCCACAGCATTTCCCTGACAGGAGCAAAATGTGCATCCACTCAGAGAGTGCAACGTGACTCGCGCATGCACAGTGCGTGCCCGGCTGTGAAGCCGCAAGCTGTCACAGCCTGGGTGCCCACAGTTTCAATGGAGGCACCGCGGAGAGGAGGGGGAGAGGAGCGAGGCTCCGTGCGGCCGCATCGCTGGACCATGGGACAGGTGAGTGTCTGTTTAACCACTTGCTTACTGGGCACTTAAACCCCCCTCTTATCCAGATCAATTTTCAGCTTTCAGCGCTGACGCACTTTGAATGACAATTGCGCAGTCATACAACACTGTACCCAAATGAAATTTTTATCATTTTTTCCCCACAAATAGAGCTTTCTTTTGGTGGTATTTGATCACCTCTGCGGTTTTTATTTTTTGTTAAAAAAATGTAAAAAGACTGAATTAAAAAAAAAAAAAAATTTATATTTTGTTTTAAAAAATTTAAAACAGGTAATTTTTCTCCTTCATTGATGTACGCTGATGAGGCGGCACTGATGGGCATCAATAGGGGGCAGTGATGGGCACTGATGGGTGGCAATAATGGGCACTTATCAGTTACACTGATAGGCAGCACTGCTAGGTGGCACTGATTGGCACTACTGGTGGGCACTATTAGCTGGCACTTGTGGGCATTGATAGGTGGCACTTTGTGGGCATTGATAGGTGGCACTGTGGGCACTGTTAGGTGGCAATGGCAGGTGGCACAGATGAGGCAGATGTGCCTCTTCCACTTCAGCACTGATGTCCCTTGCAGCTGAGCCGGTGATCAGCTTTTTTTTCTACACACGCTATCAGCGTGAGTAGAAAAAAAACAAAAAACGATTACCGATATTTTGTTTACATCATGTGATCAGCTGTCATTGGCTGACAGTTGGTCACATGGTAAGGAGCCGGGACCTGTCCCTTACTCGGATCTGTGATCACCTGAGTCTCAGTGACTCGGTGATCATATCGCGCTCGGCGCGCGCCCAGTAAGGCGCACGCAGGGTGCGTGCACAGGGGAGGCCGCCATATGACGGCCTCCCCGAAATTCAGGTCCGCGCTGTGGCTGTCATTCGGCCATAGCGCAGATGTCAAGTGGTTAATAAAAGTCAGGAGCTACACTTTTTGTAGCTGCTGACCTTTAATAAACAAAAAAAAAAGCCTGGAACTCTGCTTTAAGGAGGAAGTTAAAAAGTCAGATTACTATCGAAGCTGGTCATACCATGTTAGGTTTTTTTTTCATTAAGTCAGAAACAAACAGATTCTTCCTTTTTGCATAAACAAGATAGATAAAGAAATAATGTCCCCATGAATTTTTATTGAAGGGGAGGACATCATATTCGGACAGCAGGGGAGAAAGCTACCCTGTTGTCAGAATACACTGATCAGCAGCTGCAGCAGATTGGCTGTAACTGCTGATCAACAATAATTTTTCCAACATGCGCCTTCAACAAAAGTTGATCAAATGATTGACTTCTGCGGAGTGGGGATGGCCACACACTGATCAAAATTCACCCAGATCCTTACTGAATTGTTAGTGTATGGCCAGCTTAAATGTTTAAAAGGGACCAAAAAGCCCTCCACTAGTAAAAAGTATAGTATAGAACCTCCTACCTTAAATAGATGGTGTGTCTGTGTCATCACTATTATTATAAGCAAAAAAAAAGAAGTCCAAGTTTCCTTGCAAAGTAAACAGTCTATTTGCCTTTAGTAAATCAACCCTCATGGCTTCAATTTAGCAGGGCTTAGGAAAACCTAGATAGGATAACAAGCCGAATTATGATGAGAAAGCCAACAAATTAAAAGGCCATCTCCTAGAGCAGTGATGGTGAACCTTGGCACCCCAGATGTTTTGGAACTACATTTCCCATGGGAAATGTAGTTCCAAAACATCTGGGGTGCCAAGGTTCACCATCACTGTCCTAGAGGTATTGTAAAGGTTAGAACCATCTAAAACAGAAACCTTTAGGTATGCCACTATAATGTATGTGAAAATGTTTATCATTTCATGGTTTAGTGTTTGTTTTGTAAATAAACTGCACCTACTTTAGGTGTCCTTTTATGAAACTGAGATCAGCGGCGATCCCGAGTCTCACCGCTGATCTCAGCGCTTTACCAGTTTATGAAACTGAGATAATCAGCGGAGAACATGTTCTCCACTGATTATCTCAGCACAGTGAGAATTCACAGAAACGGCCAGTTTATGAAGGTGCGATCTCCACACCTCACTGGCGATCTGTGACAGAATTCTCACTTTCTGATTCACCATTTCAGAAGTGGAGAATCAGAGTGAGAAGCCTGAAACTGGCTGATATTCTGGAGAAAGAAAGAAGTCTTTTGACTTCTTTCTTTCACCAAACAGTCAGAGCACACCTTCCCCACCATTACACACCCCAAAACCAGCAGGATAGGAATTTATAGTGTATATATATATATATATATATATATATATATATATATATATATATATATGTATATATATATGTATATGTATATATATATATATATGTATATATATATATATATATATATATATATATATATATATGTGTGTATATATATATATATATATATATATATACATACATACATACATATATATATATATATATATAGCTATATATAGATACATATATATATATATATATATCTATATGTATCTACATATAGATATATATATATATATATATTTTTTTTAGATGTTCACGTCTCTGGCTGGGTTCACACTTGTGCGATGCGTGAACCAGCGTGATTCCTGTGCGGGTTTTCACATCGCACCTACATTGACATCTGCGCACCACTGCGGGTGTCAATGTAAAGTTAATGACACCCCCAGATCATTTCACAGATCGCAGTGCGAACTATGTAATGGTGCAGGAATCAGATCGCATGGGTGTTCACACCCATGCGATCCGATTCCAGTGCGGACCAAATAAAGGGTCCTGTACCATTTTGGTGCAAATGCAATATGATTTAGGGCCAGTTCCCACTGCTGCGGTGTCCGAGATCGGATGTGATTCGCACCGCAGTGCAAAATCACATCCGATCTCTGTGCGATGCGATTTCAGCCATACAGATAGTATTGCTAAATTTGCATTGCCCTCGGACCAAACTCTTACAGGACCCTTTTTTTGGTCCACAGCAGAATCGGATTGCATGGGTGTTCACACCCATGCGATTCGATTACTGTCCGAGTTTGCAGATCGCACTGCGATATGCGAACTGATTTGGGGGTGTTAACTTTTAGGCCCAGTTCACACTTGTGCGATGCCGGACATCGCACAGGCATCGCATGTTATTTGCAGCACACTGCCATTCACATTACATGCGATGTCTGTGCGGTGCGATATCAGCTGTACAGATAGTATGGCTGATATCGCACCGCATTCGGTGCAAACACGCACAGGACCCTTTTTTCTGTTCGGACCAGAATCGGATCGCATGTGTGTTCACACATATGCGATCCGATTCATGTCCGAACTGTCAGTTCGCAGTGCGATATGCAAGCTGATCTGGGGGTGTCCTTAACAATGTATTGACACTCCCCAGCGATTCGCATATGGCAGTGTGAACTGACATGCGAGTCGGTGTGATGCGGGAACCCGCAGTGGATTCGCAGTGTTCTCGCATCGCACCAGTTTATCAATTTTTATGTTTATCTATAATTAAATATATTTTATTTTAATTTATTAATAAATATTTATACTTGTATACTTTATTAAAATTATTTTTTTAATGATTATAAATGTATTTTGCATTTATATGAATGGTGTATAGCTGCAATACATATGTGCATTACATTCATTTACTATACACCATTCACATTTAAATAGGAACATGTATGATCTTTAAATATTGATAAAAACAATGTTTTTTTTATAATTAGGTTAATGTATATTGTGTAGGGGGAATTTATCTTTATTATTTTATTAATATGTTGGGGAATAATGTGTGCTGATTTGTGTTAAACTTTTGTATTTTATGGTTCCTCATACTGTAATCCCGCTATATCACACGAGATTACAGTGAGAGGAGCCATTCTCAGAAGTTCCCGGCGTTTGTAGATCGCTCCTCAACTCAACATGAGAAGCCATCTACACACTTTCATAAACAGGCACTCAGAGGAGAGCGATCTCCTCTGAGAATGCCTGAGAACTGAAAAGCGGTATTTTACCGCACTTTCATAAAAGGACACCTTAACCATTTAGTGATTGCCCACCAGCAATGTACTGTGGACGAGCAGCTGCTGTAGGCAAAGCGATACACCATGACCCATACAACACTGCCTACTTCGTGGTTTAGGGAGCGTGCATGTGTGCCCCCCGCCCGGCACCCATTGTGTTTGCACACAGCGGGAACCTGTCAGCAAGTCCTGGCCAATGTTTCACGGCTGGGACCTGCTGATCAGCTGTGTGCAATCACAGTCCATTGCACTTGGTAAACAACACAGAGCTCTGTACAGATGGAATGATCCATCTGTCTCTGAGACTAAGCAGCACACAGTACACACATTCAGGCCCGGACTGGCCATAGGGCACACCAGGCATTTGTCCGGTAGGCCAGGGCCCCCGGGCTGAATGTCCTAGGGATGGATGATCAAACTCCCTGCCATGCTTCTCCCCCCTCCCCTGCCACACTTCACACACATGGCACAGATGGACATGAAGCAGTGTGCCAGTGCCATAGTCAGCTGTCAGTGTATGCTAATATGCAATCTCTATAGGTGGGCAGTGTGTGTTCTCCGGGGCAGTGAATGAAATGTCAGTGTACAAACACCCCGCACCGCCAGGCAGCCTGTAAGCCCAGGCCTTGTATGTCCCTATGTGGCATCCTCCATCCCTGACATTGATCTGAGGCATGCGCCGCCATATAGGGCAGGATCAGCTCTCCTCCATCTGTGTGTGTGTTCAGCCAGAGCATAGCCAGCCATAGAGGACATGGAAGAAGAGCCAGGGTAGAGGGAAGGAGAGCTCCAGGACAGCACCAAGACTGACATGTCCTTGGGTAGGAAATCAGGGATTCTATACACCTGTGATTGCATTTTATACAGAAAAGTTACTAATCTGATGATTGCAGAGCCTATAGTGTTTTTGTCACATATTGGAGAATTGTATCCTTGAAGACAGTCTATTCTGTGGGGCTCATTCACACTTGCATGTAGGCGATTCTCAGAAATTTTTATTTGTGCGTTTTTTCCTCACATATTTAATTGTTAAGTGCCATACAGGAGTTTCTAAGGCTCATAGACTCTTATTATGGGAGCACCTGAAAAACACACCTTTTTTGTTTTAACGTTCTTCTATCGATGTCCATGAAACCAAAAATGCCCCATTCTGCTTCAAAAGTAACTTATGTACTGTTTTAAGATTCAGGTGTTGAGCTACAGAAGACTGAATGCTCAAATGTGAACAGGGACCAGGGGATCTGGTTCACTGAGGGTTTTGAAGCTTAAGACCCCATTCACACAGGGGCAACACGACTTGCAGGTCGCCTCAGCGAGGCGACCTGCAAACGACTGCCCGGGCGACTTGCAAAACGACTTCTGTATAGAAGTCTATGCAAGTCGCCCCAAGTCGCCCCCAAAGTCGTACAGGAACCTTTTTCTAAGTCGGAGCGACTTGCGTCGCTCCCCTTAGAACGGTTCCATAGCACAGAACGGGAGGCGACTTGTCAGGCGACTAGGTCGCCTGACAAGTCGTCCCTGTGTGGATGGGCTCTTAGGCTCCATGCACACTGAACGTTAAAATAACATTATAAAAACGGCAGTAGCTTTGCAGTGAGTCGTTCAACGTTTTAACGTTTTGTTTTTTTCAATGGATCAAAAAGGTTAAAAAACGCTGATGAGCCACGTTTTTGAGCGTTTATCGGCGTTTATCAGCATTTATGAGCGTTTGCCGTTTTTTGTAGTCAGAAAAACTACTCCTGAACGCGATTTTATGGCGTTCAGAAAACAGCCCATAAACTCCACTGCTGATAAAAGTTCAAAAATGTCCATGTGTGCATGGACACATAGGATAACATAGAGTGAAGTTTATGGGCTGTTAAAAAAAACTCCCTAACTCCAAAAAATGGCAGTTTATGAGCTCCAGTGTGCATGGAGCCTTAAGCTATGAAGCAGTCAGGAATGGGGCACTAGAAGCTGATTCACACCAGATGCATTGTGCTGTTCTGAGCAACCCTATCTAACACAGGTGCAATGCATAGACAAGAAAAAAAAGCCATTACCTATAATGGCAGTTTATACTATCACATTGCAGTGGAATGTGTTGAAAAATATGTGCAGCTTTGGGGCTCATCAGGCCCAGACTAGCCAGAGGGCACACAGGGCCATATGTCAGGGGCAATAGCCCCCTGGCCTGCTCCAAAAAAAGATATAAGCAAAAAAATCCTATGTGCTACAACTTTCAGCCAACTATGGGATAACTTGTGTTAAATATGAAGCAGCTGCTCACATTGCTCAATGTGTCCCCATACTCTAGAAAAATAAATAAGGAATATAATGTGGCACTTGCTTGTGCAGAAAGTTCAAAATAAACATAAGCTAACAAAGCAATATGTGCTAACCCTACTGGGTACTAAACTCCAAGTGTCAGTACTGCAAGGAGCAAATATCGCAAATAAATATACAATCTGAATCTACACTACCCAGTAGGGATATTATTTTATTGATTGATGTTGTTATGAAACTAAGATTGTATATTTATTTGCAGTATTTGCACATTGAGCGAAAGCTCCTTGCAGCTCTGGCACTTAGAGTTCAGCAAGCACCACATTATATTCCTTATTTATTACTCCAAAAAAAGACCTCCACTTCACTCACAGTACTGGTCCCTGCCAAAACCTGGTTCTGCTGGTTCCACGGCTGGCCGCCACTGTCCACTGTCTGGTTTCTAGGACTGCCTGGCATCTAGAAACCAGTGACGTCACGTAATGCAGAGGGAAGCCCCAGCATTCAGACCATAGGAGGATGTAACTTCCTCCACCTTCTACTGTTCAACTCCACTGACCTCCTCCAGCCTCTGTGGTGGCGGGCCCCTGATCAGAAAAAGGAAGGGAAGTGGATTTGAGAGTCTGAGGGGAGGCCAAAGATGGAACCTGTTGGGCTGGCATAAGGGACCTGGGTATAGATGCAGAGGCAGAGAGGATGGCAGCTGAGCTGGTGCTTGATGACAGATGACACCCTCAGAGGGATAGAAAGGGGAGGAGGAGGTCACATCCTTGGATCTCAGAAGTGAAAGACTGCAAGTTCCAGCATGAACCCATCAGAACTGAGGATGTGAAACCCCCCCAAATAGTAAAGTCCCAGCATGGACACCTGAGATCTAAGGGTTCATGCTGGGACTTGTAGTCCTTCACTTTTTGGGGGTTCAAATCCTTAGATCTCAGGGTTCATGGTGGGACCCCTCCAAAAGTGAAGGACTACAGGTTCTAGCATGCACCCCCCAGAGCTGAATACATGACACTCCCACCTTAATCAAAGAGATACTGGCTGCCACAGAGGGGATGACCCCAGACCCCCCCAGGCACAAGAGATGCGGGGCAATTGCCCCAGGTGCCCAAACTAGTCCCCCCCACAAGGAATGTTAGTGGAGCCAAGCTCCAGCACTGGGTTCAAGGAAACAGAGTTGCTTAACAGTAGGCTGGTAGCCTAGGCAACCGGCAGAGGAGGAATAAAGATGTATCAGGGTATGTACATTGCCTAGAATATGCAACATGCTTAGGATACACTATGGACGTAGCCAGATATTGTCTTTATCCTTCTTCTCTACTTCTGTGCTGGTCTGCCACCCTCCAGTAAGCCCACATGGGGTCTTAGTCCTACTCTCACTGTAAGGTTTTGGTTTAAAAAAAATGGGCTGCTAATATGCTGCTAATATCTAAAATGCCCAAATCTATTTTTTGTCCCAGTCTGGAACTGCACACATTACACATAGTTTGGCCTCCTTGATGACCCTAAATGTTAAACCCTTCCCAACCAGTGTCATTAGTACAGTGACAGTGTATAGTTGTATCACTAATCACTGTATTAATGTCCTTGGGATGTCAGTGGCAGTTAGTCAGTTCCCCCCAGCATCAGTTAGTGTCAGGTAGCCCCCCGCATCGCAATCCCATTATAAGTCATTAATTACCACCATTGGTAGTATAAAAAATAAATAAATACAGTATATACATTATGGTTTGTAGGCGCTATAACTGTCACGCAAACAAAATCAATATACACTTATAGGGATTTATTTTTAAATCAAAAATATGCAGCAGAATACATTATGGCCAACATTTATAAAGAAATTACATTTTTTACATTTTTTATTGGATATGTTTTATAGCAGAAAGTAAAAAATATAGTTTTTTTTGTTTAATGACCCGTACACAAGATTGGACATTGATCAGACATTCCGACAACGAAATCCATGGATTTTTTCCGACGGATGTTGGCTCAAACTTGTTTTGCGTACACACGGTTGCACAAAGTTGTCGGAATTTCCGATCGCCAAGAACGCGGTGACGTGAACCATGTATGACGAGACTAGAAAAGGCCAGTTCAGAACCAAACGCGGCACCCTTTGGGCTCCTTTTACTAATCTCGTGTTAGTAAAAGTTTGGTGAGAGATGATTTGTGCTTTTTCAGACTTGTGGTTTTCAGATCGTTTTCTGCTGTTCAGTTTGTGCTTGTGGGTTTGTATCTGCTCTTCAGTGCGTGCAGCGAGTTATGCGTGACTCTTGTCATTGTGTTCTTGTTCATTCGTTACTGTTTTTCAGGTCGCGCTTCACAGGCCTTGCTGTTCTTCAGTGCGTTCTGTTACTTCGTTCTGAGCAGCCGACCGTTTTCTAGCCATGTTGCGTATACGTACTCCTCGTAGAGTTCGTGCTGTGCGGGGGCTTGGTGTTGGGGTCCTTCCCTTGACACAAGTCCAGTCCATGAACAGGGTGGGGAGGAGTTCATGGACCAAGAATTGGTTGCTCCAGCGTGACCAGTTCTGTCATATACCTTTGCTCCGTGAGATCCGTGAGAATAATCCTGATGATTTCAGGAACTTTCTCCGGATGACGGACCCCGTATTTCACCGTTTGTTGGCTTTGCTGACCCCCTATATCAGCAGGCAGGATATCTGCATGAGGCAAGCCATCACTCCGGAAGCAGAGTCTCATCACCACCCTGCGGTACTTGGCGACAGGGAGAAGCCTGCAGGACTTGAAGTTCTCAACTGGCATCTCCCCCCAGGCTCTGGGGATCATTATCCCAGAGACCTGTTCTGCCATCATTCAGGTCCTGCAGAAGTAGTATATTAAGGTAAGATTTATCCTTTAATATCACATTTTATTGTATTTAATGTTTGATAATGTATTGTATTTCTTTCCTCGTTCCCTAATTACCATGATTGGAATATGCTGTGAATGTCTCCTTTGTCCTCATGCATGCTGGATTTTTATGTAATTATTTTTTTCTCCTTCATACATATTTGTCTTCACTTACCTCCCCAGCATGGTCTCCTGGCCCTATATTCACCTCGTGTATTCACTTAACAGTGTATTTTATCAGCTCCATAGTAGTGCTTTACCCCAAATACCCCCTAAAATGCTTTAAAATGTGATTTGTGCTTTAAATTCAGGAAGAGTGCCCAAGGCTTTTTTTTGGGGGGTCCCCAAATCATTTGGAACCCTCCCTCCCCCCAACTACTAACTCAGCTGATACCAATCCTCTATCTGCTGACTTTGCCAAACCCATACACACTATACCCATCTCTTTAGTGGTCAGATTTATGGATGAATTCCCCAAAGCATGTAGTGCAAGGGCCTGCCTGTATACTTTCAAATGGTACTGTTTAAAGTTTTTGTATACTATTTAGTGGGACTGCTTCAGCAGTCCCACTATTGTTATTTGTTTTTATTAGTGGGACTGCTTTAGCAGTCCCACTATTGTTATTCGATTTTATTTATTTTTATTAGTGGGACCGCTTTAGAAGTCCCACTATTGTTATTCGATTTTATTTATTTTATTTATTATTTATTATTTAATTTTATTCCGTACGTTTTTTGGCTCTGCGTAACTTCGGCATACTTTTAGCTATTAAAACCAGTGGCAGTTTTGATGGGGCAATTCTGATGGGGCAGTTTTGATGCTGGCAATATGATGGGGCAGTTTTGATGGGGAAATTCTGATGGGGCAGTTTTGATGGTGGCAATATGATGGGGCAGTTTTGATGGGACAATTCTGATGGGGCAGTTTTGATGGTGGCAATATGATGGGGCAGTTTTGATAGGGTAATTCTGATGGGGCAGTTTTCATGGGGGCAGTTATGATGGTGGCAATATGATGGGGCAGTTTTGATGGGACAATTCTGATGGGGCAGTTTTGATGGTGGCAATATGATGGGGCAGTTTTGATGGTGGCAATATGATGGGGCAGTTTTGATGGGGACAGTTTTGATGGTGGCAATATGATGTAGCAGTTTTGATGGGGCAATTCTGATGGGGCAGTTTTGATGGCAGTATGATGGGGACAGTTTTGATGGGGGCCGTTGTAGCAATTCAGCTATTCAGCATTCCCATGCATTTTCCCCAGGAAATGCATTTTCTAGTTTTAATTTTATTATTTAATTTTATTCTGTAATCATATTATCCTGGCGTGCTGTGTTCTACACAACTTTTTACAGCAACATTCTGCCAACTATGCTGGCTCAGTTGGGCCTGGGGCCAGAATTCTAAATGAAACAACCCTGACGGTGCTTGAAAGTGGCCGTCCTGGCTTGCCCCCCCTGAGTGCCCGTGATATCCGGCTAAGATACCTTGAATTATTTGCGGGTAGAAGGGCTATTAATATGCCAGACAATGTCTGAAACCTTTTTCAAATAATAAAAAAACAAATAACTACTCAAATCTTTGGTGACATTTACTGCTTGTGTTTCTTTTAGCTGACCCCGACAGAAATGTGGTGAGTCCTGTAAATGGCGTGATTGTGTAACCTTACAAAGCACTGTTGGGTGTTATTTACTAAAGGCAAAGACACTTTGCACTACAAGTGCACTTGAAACTGCACTTGTAGTGCAAAGTGGATTTGCCCTTAGGAAATAACACCCATTGTCACAGAAAACACCAATTAGAGCACCAAAAAGTGTTGGAGCGTTGAGACAATAATCCACACATTCTTGATTTACAATCTTTTTAATACCAGCACAATCACATGTGCATTTAGAAAAGGTTTTTAAAACAAACCAACATGTTTGTTGTGTAACAATTTTTGGGATCACATTAGAAAAAGTAGAAATGTCCATTTAAGATAAAACAGGCATGTTTTAAAACCAACAAGAAAGACACAAATCTTGAACTTACAAAGTTCACATTTGGTAGAACTTGAAGGCAATATCAGACATGAGTATTAACAAACTGTGTTTGGTATTGCGTTCAGATGGGGTGAAGTCACCCCAGGAAAAGCCATATCAGACATGAGTATTAACAAACTGTGTTTGGTATTGCGTTCAGATGGGGTGAAGTCACCCCAGGAAAAGCCAAATTTTGAAGATGAACACAAAATGCCCGAATGTCAACATGTGCTGCCATCATGGGGGATCAAGGGACGTGTTTTTGGGGTGCAACCCCTTCCTCACAGCTACTTTATTATTGAGGAAGGGGTTGCACCCCCAAAACGCGTCCATTGATCTCCCGTGATAGCAGATAGCACATGTTGACACACTGTGTGCATCTTCAAAATTTGGCTTTTCGCAAATATGTCAAAAAAAGGTAAAAATTTTTAGCACACAAAAAACCCAAGGGATTTGGAGGGGTTTTAAACTCTCCCTAAAACATCAATGATGTTCTTCATTTTTTGTGGAACATCATTGATGTTTTTCAGGATGTTTTCCAAGTCCCTATTACACCCCATGATTTCCCCGATCAGGATCTGTGCACTTTCCGAGGTGAAATGCCCTGGATCCACAACATCACGATCACCTAAAAAGATAGAAACAAAAACACACCATGTATTATAAATATGCTGGCATCCATCTCTTACCTGAGCCTGTGGTCGCAGACACTCACCTGTTGTGGTGCCAATTTCCACCACGTCTTCCTCCTCCTGCTCTGCTTGGCTTGGGTGGATTTCCCCTTCTTCCAGAGGTGGGGGTCTGTGGTTTCCTCGAATGAGGGGTGTCCTCCGAGTCTTTTCTCCCCTATGTAAAAAAAATAGGTATACTTAGCACACAGATATTTGATGTCAGAAATAGGAATATGAAACATTACTTGGAAGTGGGGTACAATTGTCTATTTTGGCAGAATTCCAAGATGTAGAATTTTTAGTGTCCTTTGTCAAGCTTCAATACTTTACCTGTTTTGTACAAGCTTCACAGATGGAGACACCCCTATAGTATACACTGGAGCACCTGTGTGGGCCCCCTAATAAAAAGGGTGTTCTTGTGTCCCACACTAGTGCTACAGCGTCCAGATGTGTAAACAGCTGCTGAGTGTCCTCTCCTTACACAGAATCTAGTTTGCATTTCATTCTAGTTACAAACCCATCTACACAACCAAATTATTTTCTGATAAGTAGGCCATAAAAAATGTGGGCAAATGCATATGGCCAAAACAATGGTGTTTTCTAGGCCGAACGAACAATGTTTTATATAAACGAATAATGTGCCCATGAACATGAAAGGCCATTTTAAACTGGATAACAGTTAAGAAAAGCACATGGAGCAGCACAAACGTAATAAACATAAAGAATAGGAACACAGAACAACTACTTACTTTTTTGCAGCACTCGCCAGATCTTTCTGTACTGCTCGTGCTCTCTTAATTTGAGGTCCGACCACCGTTTCCTGAGCTGATCTTCCGATCGTCGTACCCCGAAATTCCGGTGCAGACTCTTGACCACTTTCGCCATGATCTTGGCCTTTCTGACATTGGGGTTGGGGTAAGGTCCATACTTCCCGTCATAGTCAGCCCTCTTCAGGATGTCCACCATCTCCAACATCTCACCAAAGGACATATTTGAGGCCTTAAATCGTCTCCTTCTGGATCGTGACGTTTCTGGCTCTGGGCTTTCCTCCCCCTCCTCCTCGTTGCTGTAATTAGCACGCATCTGCTGTGTCTCCACCATGTGCTCTTCTCCCACTGCGCCGAACGAAAAGGGGCGGGGAATAGAATAGAAAGAATGTCAGGGGCGGGCGGAGTTTCATGCATGCGCAGTGTGTATAAAGCGTAACACGCGTGTGTAGTACGTACGATTTGTGAGCGGAGGAAGGAGTATCGGAGGCGCCGATCATGATAACGAAGGTAAGATCTAAACTTGGGCCTATACTGCTTCTAGATTGAGGCCTATATTGTAACAAGATTAGGAGAGTTTTGCCTGACATTAGGGTTTGTCTCGTGTTGTGTCTTGCAGATAGAATGGATGGCTTCAATGACCACAACTTCCTCCCCCTGTTCATAGACAAGTACAGGGAGCTGCCCTGTCTGTGGCAGGTGAAACATCCACATTATAATAATAAACAAAAGAGGCAGACAGCGCTGGAGAAACTGCTGGAGTTGGTGAAGCCGGTGGTCCCCACAGCAACCATCCCCTATTTAAAAGCCAAAATTGGTGGCCTGAGGAGCACTTATCTTAGGGAGCACAAGAAGGTCACGGATTCCCAGAGATCCGGAGCAGGAGCAGATGACATTTATGTCCCCAGGCTGTGGTACTATGAGAGGCTGCGATTTCTGTCAGACCAGACTGGAGTCAGGGAATCCCTCTCAACCCTTCCTTCCACTCTTCCTTCAACCCCACCTGAGGCTTCCGATGTCCAACCTGGAACTTCCACCCAGGAAGAAGTGGAGGAGCCCAGCTTGAGCCAGGTATAGCATTCTTCTACAGATTTCTGGTCAATAAAGAAATGATGTTTACTAGATGTTATTATATGCTGATCTAATAAAAGCGTTTACATATCAATAGACAGTAGTGGGCAAAAATAATTGGGACAAGAATGAAAAATGCTGGGCTCAGAATGATAGTCTTTTATATTTGTTAACATTCAATTTGCAACAGTCATGAGATGAAAATTGTGTGTGACTGATGAAGTAAAAACTAAAACTATGTCCCTTTTTCATACACAGGAAGACCTCAGCCAGGACGAGGCTCTGGAATGTGGCACACAGGAAGAGGCTGTGGAATGTGGCAGCCAGGAGGAGGCAGGGGTTAGTGGCAGCCAGGAGGAGGTGGGGCTAAGTGGCAGCCAGGAGAAGCCTGGGCTCAGTAGGAGCCTGACCGAATCGCAGGTTCCTCCCCTCTGCCTTCCAAACAAAAGACCCAGGAAGGGGAGTCACGTGCAGGATTCAGCTCTCAGGCTCATTCAGGAGGCTTCTGCATCCCTCAGAGCCACCCCCACTCCTGAAGAGGCCTTTGCCTGCATGGCTACCACCAAACTGCAGGGCATGCAGGAGGGCCAACGCCAGCTGTGTGAGGACCTTCTTTATAAAGTCTTAACTAAGGGGGTGAGGGGCAAAATCACACCCAATACCCACCTGAGTGAGTTGGAACATCCTCCTCCTCCTCCTGCCACAACTCCACCACCACAGCCACAGCGTGGAAGGAAGCGTGGAAGACCAGAGAGTGATGACCCTGGGTTCAGTCTGGTCTGACAAAAGATGCAGTCTCTTGTATGACCACAGCCTGGGGACACAGATGTCATCTGCTGCTTTCAGGATTTCTGGAACTTCTGGACCAGACTGCACTCCCTTAGATATGGACTACTCAGGCCACCAATTTTGCTGTCAAATAATTGATGTGTTTCCCTGGGGGTCAAAGGCTTCACCAAGTTCTGTTGTTTCTCCAGCGTTGCCTCCCTCTTTGTTTGGTTGTGAGCCCTTAATAAAGGTTTTTTGGTTTCAATTAGACTCGCCTATGTGTGTTTTCCTTCAAAAAGGACAGTTTGTTTCTGAGGAGGCAGGTACATTTCAAAATACAATGTGAAATTAACAAGAGATTAAATAATACAAGATAATAATGGTGTTGTGGTAACTTGACACACAACACACACAAAAATATTCTGGATGTTAAATAACTAAAAAAAAACAAAAAAAAAACAAGATCAGCCTTGAAAAAAATACAAACCAAAAAAATAAAAAAAATCACATCAGGCTTGAAAAAAAAAAAACACAAAAAAATGATATAGATTTTTGGCCAGATGTGACAAATCATAATATATTGAGGGAATCACGATAAATAAGAAAGAAAGAAGTTTGTGAGAACTCTGTGTGAATATCAGCAGCAAAACTACTTTGTTCTTCCTGCATTATAAAGAAGAAGAGAGTGCGCTGTATTAAACACTTTTAAAGATTGCAGCCTGACGAAAGTGCTCTATCCATTCCGAACGCTAATTTTACCAGACCGAGCTGTTCCGTCTCGGAATTTCTTCTGAGCATGCGTGGCACTTTGTGCATCGGAATTGTCCACACACGGTCGGAATTGACGCGATCGGATTTTGTTGTCGGAAAATTTTATAGCCTGCTCTCAAACTTTGTGTGTCGGAAAATCCGATGGAAAAAGTCAGATGGAGCCCACACACGGTCGGAATTTCCGACAGCACACTCCGATCGCACATTTTCCGTTGGAAAATCCATCCGTGTGTACGGGGCATACGTCTCACAAAATAAAAAAAACAAGTGGTGATCAAATACCACCAAAAGAAAGCTCTGATTGTGTGAAAAAAAAAAATGAGAGATGGGGATAGATGTGTAATGATAATCTGGGGATGATGATTACAAAATGTTGTTTGGATATAGCGTTGCCTGACTGCACAATCACCATTTAAAGTAGCGCAGTGCCGAAGAGCAAACAATGGCCTGGTCATGAAGGGGGTAAAATCTTCTGGATCTGAAGTGGTTAATACATGAATACATGAGACACAGCAGTGCATAGTACAACGGTCAGCAGTATCACATTTTATCTTTTTTTCAGTAGAGCTTCTCAATTATGATTTGGTTTATTTTGTGTAACAAACCAAAGAGCGACTGTGTGTTTTCTGTTTGGTTCCTATTCTCAATATGATGTCTATTGTATCTATCATGTGAACAGTGCAACATAATCTCAATTGTTACATTGCAGCAATCCAATATTATTATGTCTGCATGAAAACATACATATTGCAAAAATGAATCTTATAGAACAACAAAAAAAAAAAAATCTGCCGTATAAGCCTTTTGCCAGCAGAGGGCACCTTCATGCAAAGTACTGCATTATGTTAAACAAACCCGTAGAGCTCTGAATATCTATAAAATGTAATAGAATTATGTTGATTTAATCCACTAGTTTATTTTATTGTATTTCCACTTAATCATATCTGAGCGAATTGCTGTAGCATTAATGGTCCATCCCAAAGATGCTTTTAGAACAGAGAGCTATATACACAGGGAAATCGACCAATCAATCACTTGGTGATGATTTCCCAGTTAATTTTGCTTTGTACTTTACGCTGAAAGATTGCTTGAAATTCAAATCAAATTTGCCTTATTTTCATCCAGCAATGATGAGCCTAAAAACCCACATGCAATACGATGAAAACTGCAGTCAATTTACACGCTGTATACAGCAAAAAGGATTTTTTTTCAAGCTTCTATAGTTAAAAGATTACGCATATGGGTACAAAGCATGTTTATAGAGATAACAGAGGAAGGTTTACAAATAACAAAAGTCCAAAAGCCTCTTGTCAATAGTATAAGCAAAGTCGTAGCTATGCATAATGATGCCCCATAGCGAAAAACATTAAAAAGGACCTTCCCCTTTCCCCTCCTGCGAGAAAATGACAATATTATATAACAGAATGTACATAAACCAGTACACTTACCTATGTCTGAGCTGCATTTTTTCTTGTGGTTCCCTTTTCAGGCTGCTTCTGTGCAGCCAGTGTCCCTGCTTCCATGCCGCCATTTTGAAAATGTACTATATATCCTCCTATTCATGCATAAGATAGAGCATATGACATCATTACATTACACTAGTCTGTTTTAATCACTTCACCCCGGTAGACATCACATGACCTAGGAATTAAGTGGTTATATTGGGATGATGCCTGCACCTAAATATTATTTCACAGGTAGGTTAATACATACTCTCATTTACAGATCATATGCTGTACATTATAGTGTGTTCTATGAGTTTATAAATATATACATATCTATACACAGAAGAAAAATAGCGGTCTTGGTATTTGTGCTTCTGTGCTCGCCCACAATCTTTTTCCATGATGCCCCATTGCGGCTGTATGTTTGCTACTGGTGAATTTTGGGGTGAGTGTTCCCACACTGCTGTGATTAAAGTGGAGTTCCACTCATTTTTTTGTTTATTAAAAATCAGCAGCTACAAAAAGTGTAGCTGCTGACTTTTAATAAACACACACTCACCTGTCCCACAGTCCAGCGATGCACCCACCCGAAGCCTCGCTTCTCCCCCCCTCCTGTCCACAGCACCAGCGTTGCAAGTGTCGGCACTCGGCTGTGACAGTTTGCGGCTTCACAGCTGGGTGCGCACTGTGCAAGCGCAAGTCGGGGTACCCACTCCCCCCCCAAAAAAAAATGACATGTCAAATGTGACATGTCAGGGGGTCAGAAGTGCTTAAAGCAGAAGTTTAGCGGAAGTAAAAAGAAAGAACGCACCGGTGAGCTCAGCAACACCAAAAGACCCGGAAGACCACGGAAAACAACTGTGGTGGATGACCGAAGAATTCTTTCCCTTGTGAAGAAAACAACCTTGGCAACAGTTGGCCAGATCAAGAACACTCTCCAGGAGGTAGGTTTATGTGTGTCAAAGTCAACAATCAATAGAAGACTTCACCAGAGTGAATACAGAGGGTTCACCACAAGATGTAAACCATTGGTGAGCCTCAAAAACAGGAAGGCCAGATTAGAGTTGCCAAACAACATCTAAAAAAAGTCCAAAATACAGTCACATAAATAGAGACAGGACAGGGTACAATCGCTAATGCGTTTCACATCATTGGATGCTTACTCATAGCTAAAATAGACAAGAATAAGAAGTGTATAAATAGGAAAAGGGGTAGGGTAAGAAAGCGCAAAGAACCACCAATCAGCACCTCTCACTTAGGTTAACACCCTTTGCATACAATTAAAAACTTGTAATCCCAGAAAAACCAAGGAACACCTGTGGGTCAAATGGAGAGAGACCCAATTAGACCCAGAATATAGTTTGAAAGAATATAAACACATATTTCCAATGGGCAATGGTCAAAAATAATAAACACTTATATAACTCATCATGGTGTTAACATACAAATGGGATAATAGAAGTGAACAACACTAAAAAGAAAAAAAATATGAAGAAAAAATCTATGCATGGGCACATAAAAAAATGCATAAAGAAAATATACTGTACAGACCCTCCTAAATAAATAGATAAGTAAATGGATGGGGGTAAAGAATGTAGAATAATGGATATGCAATTAATCATGTCAAAAATCGACTACAGAAATCATGACAGCAAGTCATGAGGGTATCCAAAAGAACACAATGAGAAACAGAGCAAAAATGCCCCATATTAGTTATTAATATGAATTCACTGGGTCATTGTAAGGATATTTACTTAAAGAGTGTTGTAATCTGTTGCAAAAATACATAATTGTCAAAATTACAGCTGAGCCCTAAATTAAATACAAATTAACCTCTGCCGGATAAGACAATATAATGCCCCGGTCAAGAAAGAAAAAAAGGGAAGGTATACCTCAGACAATAAATGTAAGAACAGAATTATATAGCCGAAACCCTATTTGCTCTAAAAAAGAAAAAAGAGATGTACGTGAAAAATATATGAGGAAACAAAGATGAAATGTATGTAGAAAGAAAAACGATGAATAAAGAGAAAGACTAGAACTCACAACAGAGTGAAGTAAGAAAACAGGCTAGAGACCACCAGAAAAAGGACAACAGGAGCTGACTAGTATGAGGTACTGAAAAAAAAAAAAAATATATATATGTGTATATATATATATATATATATATATATATATATATATATATATATATATATATATATAATGAACACATGTACAGTCAAACACAGAATCTCACTCAGTCCACTGCAGTCTGCCACAACTGCTATTGTGAAGGCATTGAATGAATGAGATTAGGCAGAGTAGCGCCTAGTCTACTGGACAGGTGCAAAGCGAGGCACAAAGTCTCGCTCCTGCCACTGCAAAAAATGAAAAACTGGAATACAAAATTGGACAATAGATCAAACAAACCAAAGGGTAGATTGTACTTGCACAAGGTTACAAATTGGCTCTATGTAGATATATATAGTGAAACTGAGAAGACTAAAGGGCTCACTTCACCCGCTACTAGTTAAATGTAAAGTCAGACACAAAGTCTCACTCCGTTCGCTGCAGTCCACCACAGCTACTGTTGTGAAGGCATTGAATGAATGAGATTAAACAGAATTGCGCCCGGTCTACTGAACAGGTGCAGAGCAAGGCAGAGAGTCTTGCTCCTGCCGCTGCAGTAGAAAAATAAAAAACTGGAATACAAAATTGGACAATAGATCAAACAAAAAAGGTGAGCCTAGAACCACAGAGTAAGTGTGTGGACTTATGATAACATCAGGGTGGATATGACTATACAAAATTACAAATTAATGCAAAGTAGATATGTATAGTAAAACTGAGAAGACTAAAGGGCTCGCTTCAACCATTACTAGTTAAATAGCACATACAGAGGGGAGAATAAAGATGCAGACAGGCTCAGGAGGGGACGTAGCCTAAAACATTAAACATGAAATCGTGATAACCTATTGATAAAAATGTGATACTTCCCATTCGAAATTGAGTCCAAATGGTCATCTGGTTTTGAAAAAGAAAATCCACCGAACTTCATGTTTACATAATACATTAAACTTGTTGCCACCCCTAGGTGGTGTCACGATTTTGTCAATACCTTAAATAACAAGGCTAGAGGAATCTTTCTGATGAAATGCATTCCAGTGTCGTGCAATATTAGTGGTATGATCCTTTTCGATATCGTAAAGGTGGTCATGCAGACGATCTTTAAGTCTGCGGCAGCTTCCCTATCGAAGTCTGATTCTTTACTGCAGATTCTTCTAAGACTAAGGAACTGCCCAACTGGGATGTTTCTAATAGTGTGCCCCGGATGGTTTGAGTCAGCCCGGAGGAGTGTGTTACTTGCACTAGGCTTCCTATACAAATTAGAAATAATTTCATTATGGTCCCCCGTAAGTATGACATCTAGAAACTCAATGGACTTAGAATCAAGTTTGCCTGTAAAATTCAAATTTAGATCGTTGTCATTCAAATAGCTTAACCATTTTTCCATACTAATATGAGGATCTGACACAATAAACAAGAGACCGTCTATGTATCTGCAATAAAACACTGTATCTTTTCGACGGGGACTACAGTCCCAAAAATGCAGAGCCTCTCCCACCATCCCATGTATAGGTTAGCCAGGGACGGTGAAAATTTGGCACCCGTGGAGGCTCCACATTTCTGGAGGTAGTACTCCCCGTCAAACATGAAAAAATTGTGAGTTAACAGATACTCCAGGCACATGATAATAAATTCCTGCAAAATCAAAGAGAAAAATCCAGACTTCTCCAAAAAGAACGCTACAGCTTTAAGCCCCAAGTTGTGTGGAACAGAAGAGTACAAGCTAGAAATGTCACATGCAATCCAACGAAAATCTTCATTCCATGTCATTCCGTCTAGTTTGGATAGCAATTGTTTAGTGTCATGTAGGTATCCTGGTAAATTAATTACCAAGGGTTGTAACTGCTGGTCCACCCATTGTCCTAACCGTTCATTGAGTGAGTCAATGCCTGCTACAATGGATCTTCCTGTGAGGGGTGTAAGCCCATTATGTAATTTAGGAAGATGATGGAAAATAGTCATGACTGGAAAGGCAGGGATAAGCATTTCTTTATCTTTGGAGATAAAAATACCTATGGAGATAGCTCTATCCAAAAGAGACGAGAGTTCTTTTCTAAAAGATTCATTGAAATCACCTTTAAGTTTGTGGTAAGTAGTTTGGTCTGATAAAAAAGCCTTCACAGTTCTGGAACAATATCCTATGGACAGATGAGACCAAGATCAACTTGTACCAGAGTGATGGGAAGAGAAGAGTATGGAGAAGGAAAAGAACTGCTCATGATCCAAAGCATACCACCTCATCAGTGAAGCATGGTGGTGGTAGTGTCATGGCGTGGGCGTGTATGGCTGCCAATGTAACTGGTTCTCCTGTATTTATTGATGATGTGACTGCTGACAAAAGCAGCAGGATGAATTCTGAAATGTTTTGGGCAATATTATCTGCTCATATTCAGCAAAATGCTTTAGAACTCATTGGACGGCGCTTCACAGTGAAGATGGACAGTGACCCAAAGCATACTGCGAAAGCAACCAAAGAGTTTTTTAAGGGAAAGAAGTGGAATGTTATGCAATGGCTAAGCCAATCACCTGACCTGAATCCGATTTAGCATGCATTTCACTTGCTGAAGACAAAATTGAAGGGAAAATGCCCCAAGAACAAGCAGGAAATTAAGACAGTTGCAGTAGAAGCCTGGCAGAGCATCACCATGGATGAAACCCAGCATCTGGTGATGTCTATGCGTTTCAGACTTCAGGCTGTAATTGACTGCAAAGGAATTGCAACCAAATATTAAAAAGTGAAAGTTTGATGGATGATTGTTAATCTGTCCCATTACTTTTGGTCCCTTAAAAAGTGGGAGGCACATATACAAACTGTTGTAATTCCTACACTGTTTACCTGATTTGGATATAAATACCCTCAAATAAAATCTTAAAGTTTGCAGTTAAAACACATCTCGTTAGTTTCATTTCAAATTCATTGTGGTGGTATATAGAGCCAAAAAGATTAGAATTGTGTCGATGTCCCAATATTTATGGACCTGACTCTCTCTCTCTCTCTCTCTCTCTCTCTCTCTCTCTCTGTATATATATATATATATATATATATATATATATATATATATATATATATATATTTATACCTTGATAATATACCTTGGAGTGATTTCTTCTCATTTCCTGTTCTAGTAACATCTCCTCTCCTACAGTATAACAATTTATCCCAAGTCTATCCAAAAGGGACACAGCAGTAAAAACTTGGCTGGGATTCTTTCCCCTTTTGCCCTGTATCCAAAACTTGGCTAAAACTTTTGGCTGAAGTGGGGTTTTAACAAAATTTTAGGTTTCATTAAAATGTTTCACATTGTGCAAATAGAAAATCATCTTGTTTAAACTCACATTTCAATTCATGTCAGTAGCTATTGCACAAAATAATTACATATTAACTTTTTTCACCTATTATACTATGTATGCTAATGTTGCTGAGCTGCTTTTAGCAGTGACAGTAAATGCTTTAGTTTGCATTACCTCTAAAAATAAAATTACAGTAAAAATACAAAGTTAGATTTTAAAATGCGAGATTCTTTTAGGGGATGGGGACTTATTCTGCTTGTCAGTCGTTATTTTTATGGCTACTAACCTGGGCTGATTGATCTTCTTTCAATTGGGTTTACAGAAGAATGCTGTACAATTGAATGCTAATAGTCCCTGATGGATAGTTTTAGTGGAAACTGCTTCTATCCTGCATTAATGAGAGGTTTACATACTAAATTGCATTCTTATTTGCATTCATAGCTACAGGAGATATTCATCTTTCAGTGGATAGGCCATATGTACATTTAGTTGGTAAAAATATATATCATGTGGGCTTAGACATGGGATTTACAAGTGCTCTCTTTACTACAGGTGTATAGATTTTATGGAATGTAATTCTATACCAACTGAAAACAACAGCAAATAATAATAATAATAATATTAATATACTGACTGATGCATTCTTGATCTGAAATAGAGATTTTTCACTTTAGACTAAAGCTAAGCTTTGGTCAGTTACAATAAAGAACACAAAAAAAACCCACATATATATATATATACTACTGTGCAAAAGCTTTAGGGGTGTGAAAAAAAAATGCTGTAAATTAACAATTCTTTTTAAAAAAATAGAGGTATTCCTATTTATTTTTTATCAATTGCCAAAATAGAAAGTAAATGAACAGAAAAGAAATCCAGATAAAATCAATATTTGGTGTTACCACCCTTTGACTTCAAAACAGCATCAAATCTTCCAGGTATATTTGCACACAGTTTTTAAAGGAACACGACAGGTAGGTTGTTCCAAATACTAACCACAGATCTGTAGATGTAGGCTGCCTCAAATCCTTTTTTCTTTTCATGTAATCCTAGACAGACTCTGTGATGTTGAGATCATGGCTCGGTGGGGGACAAACCATCACTTCCAGGACTGTTTGTTGTTCTTTACTCTGAAAATAGTTCTTAATGATATTGGTTGTATGTTTGGGGTCATTGTCCTGCTGAAGAATAATTTGGGGCCAATTACACTCCTCTCCGATGGTATGACATGATGGATAAGTCTCTGCCTGTATTTTTCAGCATTGAAGACATCATTGATCCTGGCCAAATTTCCAATTCCATTTGCAGAATTGCAGCCCCACTGTTGCCTGCAGACACTCATTATTATGCCACTCTCCAGCCCTTCAGTGAACAAACTGCCTCCTGCTGATGTGTCTTTCACCACATGTTGGTAACAACCCATGCAATCCATACGAACAAAGAAACCAAAACAAATAAGTTCAGAAATTAACCACTTCACGCCCACGCTATAGCCGAAAGACGGCTGCAGCGAGGATGCTAATTGCCGGGAGGCCATCCCTGGACGTCCTCCTGTTTACTTCAGCACGCATCGGGGAAGTTCTGTGCTGGCCATGTCCCTTGGACACAGCCAGTCACAGATCGCTGAAAACGGCCAATCATAGTGGCCGTTTTCAGTACGATCGGCGGTGCCAATGAGAGATGATCTCATATGTAAACATATGAGATCATCTCTCATCGCCGGCTCTCCCTCCTCACACAGAGACAGCGTGTGAGGAGGGAGAGTGAACCGCTGCAGGGGTGAGTAAAAAAAAAAAAAAAACGAAAAAAAGTGATGTCAGTGCCATCTGTCCCCACTGCCATCTGTCCCCACTGCCACGTATAAGTGCCATCTGTCATCAGTGCCATCTGTCATCAGTGCCACATATTAGTGCCATCTGTCATCAGTGCCATCTGTCATCAGTGCCACATATTAGTGCCATCTGTCATCAGTGCCACCTGTCAGTGTCACATGCCATCTGTTATCAGTGTCACGTGTCATCAGTGCCACGTATCAGTGGCATCTGTCATCAGTGTCATGTGTCATCAGTGCCCCATATCAGTGCCATCTGTCATCAGTGTCACGTGTCATCAGCGCCACATATTAGTGCCATCTGTCATCAGTGCCACGTATTAGTGCCATCTGTAATCAGTGCCACATATTAGTGCCATCTCTCATCAGTGCCATGTATTAGTGCCATCTGTCATCAGTGCCATCTGTCATTAGTGCCACGTGTCATCAGTGCCACATATTAGTGCCATCTGTCAGTGCCACGTATTAGTGCCATCTGTCATCAGTGTCACGTATTAATGCCATCTGTCATCAGTGCCACGTATTAATGTCATCTGTCTTCAGTGCCACATCAGTGTCATCAGTGCCATGTATCAGTGCCATCTGTCATCAGTGCCATGTCAGTGTCACGTGTCATTGTCCTGGTGCTCCAGGGCCTTCAAAAATGTAATGGGTAGTCAACAAGTTAGATGTGTAATTTATGCTCCTAGAACATGTGATGGTGCTCCCTGCATGTTGAGCCTCTGTATGTGGCCAGGCTGTGAAAAAGTCCCACACATGTGGTATTGTAATACTCAGGAGGAGTAGCTGAATGTATTTTGGGGTGTTATTTGTGGTATATACATGCCATGTCAGAGAAATAACCTATTACAATGACAATTTTGTGGGGAAAATTTTGCAAAGAATTGTGGGAAAAAATGACAACATCAAAAAGCTCACCATGCATCTTACTAAATACCTTGGAATGTCTACTTTCAAAAAAGGGGTCATTTGGGAGGTATTTGTACTTTCCTGACTTGTTCGGGTCACAAGAAATGAGATAGGCCGTCAGTACATCAGGTGTGATCAATTTTTTTATGATTTGCACCACAGCTTGTAGACTCTCTAACTTTCACAAAGACCAAATAATATCCACTAATTTGGGTTATTTTTACCAAAGATATGTAGCAGTATAAATTGTGGCCAAAATTTATGAAGAAAAATTAATAATTTGCAAAATTTTATCACAGAAAAATGCGTTTTTTTTCAAAATTTTCGGTCTTTTTTCATTTATAGCACGAAAAAACAAACAAACCAGAAGTGATCAAATACCACCAAAAGAGGGGTCGCATGCGTGGCAGCTTCCAAGATGGCCACCAGCATCTGAAGCTCCGTGCCACCGCAGCCTTCTCAGTTCCCTGTGAGCCGACAGAGTGCTCATCCGACGGTTTCAACGGCACTGCAGGGTAGGGGAAACCCCCGGGAAGCCTCCTATGTCCTCGGGCACCGCCAGAAGGAACCTCACTGGCCAGATGACGTCCGCGAACGGACCCTTCAGCTATGCCAAGATGGCCGCCGCACATCCAAACTGCAGCATGGCTGCTACTGCTGAGGACACTATAGCAGACCAGGATCTCCTCTCCCCACATACACCAGGTACTGTGCACGGCCCGCAGCCCCAGGATCATTCCCCAGCCTCCACCGAATCACTCCTCCTAAGCCTACAAACTGGATTACCATCTACCCCATGATGGATCCTCAGACAGGCCTCCTGTTGTCAGTCAGCGAAGCGCAGGAGGCGGCCCCCACCCCCACAGATTTCCCCTCCATGATGGAAGCTTTTGCTCTCATGCTTTCAAAAAGCCTAGCTCAGAATGCAGCTCAAATTACATCCTCTATTCACGCTGACATGCAGCAGTTTGGCCTCAGATTAGACTATATTGAACAAAAAGCAGACCAAGCTGGGGCTCGCATTAACCAGAATACGGCACGTATTCAAGAAATGCAGGATCAACTCGAGACGGCCTTTGCGAAGATAGACGATCTCGAAAACAGATCGAGACGTTACAACTTCAGGGTACGGGGGCTCCCAGAAGCTGAACAAGAGGTACAGTCTGTGGTCAAAGACCTTATCAAAGATCTCATCCCAGGGATACCTGAATACCGCCTGGAGCTGGATAGGGCTCACAGAGCACTACAACCCCCACGCAAAGATGGCCTCCCAAGAGGCATAATTGTTAAACCTAATTTTTACGCCATGAAGGAGGAGGTTATGCGGAAAGCCAGAAATATAAAGGATCTATCTATTCACGGACATAAAATTCAGATTTTTGCCGATCTGTTCCCCTACACGGTCCAAAGGAGGAGATCCCTTAAACCATTGCTACTATTGCTGCAAGAGAAAGATATTCCCTACAGGTGGTCATTTCCTCTGAGACTAAACTTCACATATAAAGGCAGAAATTGTGCCTTTTCCACCTTTCCAGAGGGCGAACATCTATTTCTACAATTGGGCCTAATCAATCAGAATCCTTCCTCGTCTCATACAAGCAAAGGGACCCCTTCCTCAACCAAGAGACCCCCTCCGGCAAGTCCCCTTCAACCTTCCTGGATGAAACAAGGCTCCAAGAGATCTAAGGAAAAAATCCCAACGTGAATATTATCTCTTTGATGGTGGTTTGAAACTCAGCAGTAGTTGGTTGGTGGCTAATCCTAGCATTTAGGAACCCGGGGAAAATTCATCCTGGTTCTTTTTTGTTCTTTTTCACTGGTCCTCTCCAGAGACTCTTTTGGATGCTATAGAGGACAGTTAGCATGGTTACCACCTAAAGGGGGCCAGAAACTTTTCTATTTTATATCTGACTGTATTTATCGGCCAGGGCTCCTAGGGCAAAGTTTATGTTTTTTTTCTTTTTATTAATTGTTTTTTTTTTATTTTGTCTGACCCAGAGGCTCTGGAAGGAGAAAGGGGGGCTCCCCGGGAGGTAATACCCACGATCGAGCCCGGTTGGGCTTGAGGCGACCTAGACTCCCATCTCTTGTGAGGGGGAGCCTGGTTCGCCACAATTCTCAGTGTCTTATCGCATTTTTATTATTACCCTTCAGTTTATAAAGGTTATTTATTCATTTTGAACGCTCTGTCACAGGTTTTTGATGGACCCATTTGAAGTCCTCAATCAATAGGGCTAGAAGGGCTGGGGTGGACCCAGTGCACTGCTCCTAGTTCCCAAGAGAACTTCTGAGTCCCTTGGGATCTTAGTTGCACCCCTATTTTTGGGCTGCTCTAGTGCAACTGGATGCAAGGGAGGGACTGACCTTTCACTCCCTCCCTTAGGGTCGTTTGGGGTATGAGACCCCATCCCATTTTTGTACAATCTACTGTGATAGGTTTGATCTCATGGTTGTTTATATTGCAATGTTCACCATTTTTTCATCTTTTTCATCTTTCTCTCTTCCATTTCATCTCTTTTTCCCATCCCTCTCCCTCTACTTGTCTATTCTCGATTGTAGGCTCTTCAGGACTTAAAGGGATTCTCTGGCTCAGCTTCCCAGGTCGGAGCACTCCAGGTATCGCAGCTGCGGGTCCTCGCATTACTCTTGATTCTCCAGGATACGGTAAGGCTCAGATATTCCAAATAGTTATCTCCCCTCTGGATTATGGCTAACACCTCAGAGCAAATTCACCCCCTTAGAATTTTCTCACACAACACGCAAGGCCTTAACTCTCAGGTACAACGTACAAAGGTTTTCCAGACATATAAATCCATGCATGCTGATGTCCTTCTGCTCCAAGAAACACATTTCCCGGCTAGCTATAAACCCTCATTCATACACCAACATTACCCCCAATTTTTTCCTAGCTTCCACGGAAAACAAAACCAAGGGAGTAGCGATCTGCTTCGCTAAACATATAAATGTTTCTCAACCAGAGATGGTTGTTGATCCGCATGGTCGCTTCTTGCTAGTTTCGGGCAACATAGATGGTGAACTCTACACCTTCGTTTCCTATTATGCACCCAATAAGGGTCAAAGACAATTCTTTGATTCGATGCTCAAAAAACTTCATACTCACCTGAAAGGCACAGTGTTTATGGGAGGTGACTCAAATATCGCCTTTGACTCTGGACTTGACAGACTTGCAAGTGGACATTCCAGACCCAAACGCCCAACTAAACAAAGTATGAAGATTGCAGCTCTACTGTTTATGGAGGGATTGATAGACATATGGAGGGAAGCTAATCCACACAAAAAAGATTATACACACTTTTCCGCCCCCCACAACTCATACGCCAGGATAGACCACATCTTCTCAGGCTCCCGCACTATCCCACTTATCATGAACTCAAAAAGTTTGGATTCCCCTTTGTCAGACCACGCAATAGTTTTGGTAGTAACCCAGAGAGCGGGTCCCACTAAGGGACCTCCTCGATGGAGACTACAGGAATCACTCCTCAGTGATCCTATACTTTGCACGGATATTGAAAAAGCCATTAAAGACCATTTCAATATCAACCAAACGACGGATGTCTCCCCGACAAGCATTTGGGCAGCACACAAAGCAGTCCTCCGTGGACACTTCATTAGTTTATCTTCCCAACTAAAAGCAGCACACAGAGCGGAAGTCCTCAAATTAACAGCTGACTATCGTACTGCGGCAAGGGTGCACAAGAACCTTCTTACCGCTGAGTCTCTGAACAAACTAGACAAATCCTGTACCCTCCTCAATCTTGCTCTGACCTCGGCGGCAGAAAAACACCTAAGATGGACTGGAGCCACGTTCTACCAACAATCTGATCGCATAGGCTCTACACTAGCGACCAAACTTATCCCTAAACCACGCACATTAGCTATGTCCAAAATTAAAACCCTGGCAGGTGACTTGACCCAAAAACCGATGAAGATTATGGAGGCCTTTTCTCAATTTTACACTAAGCTTTACAGAGCAATTGACCACCCCCCACATCCACAACGTGACGGCTTCTTAGACAATCTTCCACTACCTAAACTGTCTAAAGAGCATAGAGAATTGATGGAAGACCCTTTTTCAGTGGAGGAAGTACTAGCTATGATCCGATCCTTAAAGAAGGGTTCGGCCCCGGGACCGGACGGTTTTTCTACGGGCTATTACAAAAAGTTTGTCCCATCACTGGCCCCTCATCTAACTAAATTTTTCAATTCCCTTAGGGATGGAGCCCCCCTGGAACATGAGCTCAATACAGCATTTATAACTGTAATCCCAAAGCCTGGGAAAGATCCTAGTGAAATAGCCAACTAGAGGCCTATATCGCTTATTAATAATGATATTAAAATCTTTACGAAGATCTTAGCGAATAGGGTAGCAAGCTTTATTCCAACTTATATTCATAAGGACCAGGTGGGCTTCATCCCGGGGAGACAGGGGCCAGACCAAATTCGTAGAACAATTGACGTTATCTCCCTGCTCAAGTCTGGGTGGGACGGAGGCCCCCATCAAAAAGGTTTCCTCCTTTCCATCGATCTACATAAAGCTTTTGACTCCGTACACTGGGCCTACATGACTGATTTACTTCACAGATGGGGGTTTGGCCCCTGTTCCCTGAACACATTTAAGTCCCTGTACTCTACCCCCTCGGCCCAGATCAGATCCGGCTCTTAGGGAGATACTCAGAGAAATTTGCAATTGGGAGGGGGACCAGACAAGGATGTCCACTTTTTCCTCTCCTGTTTGCGATCGCCATCGAGACCTTGGCGATCGTTGTCAGGACGAATCCAGATGTTAGAGGAGTGCGCTGTGGAGATCAGGAGCATAAGTGCACGCTTTACGCAGATGACCTCCTCCTCTATATCATTTCCCCCCTCACCTCCACCCCTGTGATCTACAAAATATTACAGAATTTTGGCACGGTCTCTGGCCTAAAGGTCAATTTATCTAAACCGATAGCCATAAACCTTTCGGTTCCGCAAGATATTATAACACAACTATCCACCAGCTTTACTTTTTCTTGGGCTCAAACTGAGATTCCATACCTAGGTATTAAAATAACACCAGATTTACTCAACCTTTACAGCGCAAATTACCCCCCTTTGTTTAGAAAGTGCAGAGGGGACCAGGAAAGATGGGCTAGATGTGGTCTGTCCTGGCTGGGTAGGATTCATGCGGTAAAGATAACTCTCCTCCCGCGCCTCCTTTATCTATTTCGCTCCCTCCCTATCCCGATTAGGAAACAAGCCCTCCACAAATTTCAATCGGAAATTCTCCGCTTTGTTTGGGGTCATAAAGGTTATAGATGTCCATCCAGCATTTTCTACCGTCTGAAGAGTCAAGGTGGGCTTGGACTGCCGGATCTATGGGGATACTTTCAAGCGGCTCAACTTTCGCAAATCTCGGTAGTCTTCACAAAAGGCCCAAAACCTAGCTGGGTATCTATGGAATGTCAGACCACCCCGCTAAACACTATAGATTTCCTTCTATGGTGCGACCCTAAAATTAGACCAGTCATCATGTCCCCAACCCTCTCACATTCTATCGCCCTTGGCACAGGCCTTTTTAAAAATCACAACCTGATTTCCCCTATGAGACCGCTATCACACCTGTTTCACAATGCAGACTTTCCTCCTGGGATGGACATTAAGGCGTTCAAATGGTGGACAGATAAAGGCCTCTATAGAATAGGACACTTTCCTTCTCATAAGGGCCCGATCACACTGTCCCAATGTAGAAAAGATTTAGAAATGCCAGATTCGGAGAGATTCAGATTCTCTCAAATTTCCCACTTTCTACACTCAACTTGGTCACGTAACCCTGACAGCACCTCATTGACTCCATATGAACAATGGTGTTCCAACACAATAATCCAGAGGGGAGGAATATCTCTAATCTACACAGCTTTAAAAATTAATGCTGAAAAAGCTGCCTATGCTCCAGCCTGGGAAGAGGACACAGACAGCGTCCGATCTTTACAGGACTGGTCGATCGGATTCATCAGATCTTATAAAGGTATTCTAAACATCTCCCTGATAGAAGCTAGTGTTAAAGTTATAACTCGTTGGTATTATGTCCTAGCTCGCCTGTCAGTCATTTTTCCGGGGACCTCCCCTCTATGCTTCAGGGGGTGCAAGCTTCAGGGCACAATGATGCATACATGGTGGTCATGTCCGCGTATTAGATCATACTGGCAGAAAGTGTTCCTGATTATTAGCACCGTATCACGGAAAGTAATCACCCCAGACGCCATTATCGCTCTGCTTAATGGGAGGATTAAGGATATCTCTAAATTAACTCAGAAGCTGATATTCTTCATCCTCTTAGGGTCTAAAGTTACCATTGCAAAAGGTTGGAAAAAATCTGGAGTATCGATTCTCGGTTTTAAGAGGAAGGTATCATGGATTATGGCGCAGGAACAAATTGTGGCCAAACTGAATGACAAAAGTAGTAATTTCTTTGATATATGGGAACCTTGGGCCAGATACTGCGGAATCCCTCTGTTCCCAGGCATGTCTTTGGAGCCTGTGACTGGAGGGTCTACTCAGTGACGCTGCTACCCACCCTCCCCCTCTTTTTCTCTTTTCACACCTTTCTCTCTTTCTCTGATAGAGACTCTCTTGTCTCCCATGTTGGCTTTTATTAACCAGCTAGTACCATGTTGCCTACTGACACAAGAAGTTCTGGATCAGTTAGCCATTTCTCTGTTGTTCTCCGAATTCAGTTTTGGTTTTGACTACCTCTACAAACTCCAAAACCTGAATACCGGAACCTCGGATTTAGGGTTCTGCAGGTCTATGGAGGGGCGGTTTTCTTTTTTTCTTTATATGTGAGGCCTCAGAGTCTCAACAGGAGGGCGATCCAACCGGACCAATAAGGGCTTTCACAGCTTGCTCCCACAGGGGTGGAGAGACATCGGTTGGTTGGATCTCATAGGCCTCTCCATAGTGTGTTCTGGGTGATTAGCCTCCCGTCTTTTTAGAGTAGGAGGTAACACTTCAAGATTACCCCTAGAGTTGCACAGTAGTTTGATTTGTAGAGCTTATCTGCCTCTAGTCAGTTCGCTCTTTATAGTCATTTTGCATACAGTTAACGTATAAGTAATGTTTTGGTCTAATTTGTCTATGTCAGCCTTTTGTTTTCATTTATATACTGTATTTGTATATCTTCTCTTTTCAAAAATAAAATTTATATTGAGGGAAAAAAAAAAAAGTACCACCAAAAGAAAGCTCTATTTGTATGAAAAAAAGGACAAAAAATTAATATGGGTACAGTATTACATTGTCATTCAAAGTGTGAGAGCACTGAAAGCTAAAAATTGGTCTGGGCAGGAGGGGGGGGTTTAAGTGCCCAGTAGGCAAGTGGTTAAGTTATGTGTAATAAAATGGAATGACACAGGGGAAAAGTATTGAACACGTGAAAAAAGGGGGGTGCAAAAAGGCATGGAAAGCCAAGACACTAGCTTAAATCTATCAGTATTTAGAAAGCATTCCTTCCTCTTGTCAGTGCAAATTAATATCAGCTGGTTCAGTCTAAACTAATAGCCTATAAAAAGGTGTCTCATTACCAATGTGTCACACAAGAAACATCTCATGATGGGTAAAAAACACATCAAAAAATGAAACTAATAAATACAAATAAACGTAAATATTAAATGGTGCTGACCAGGTGACTTTGTTCACCCATGAGGTTTCAGTAGGGACAACTAGGCACCAAAGAATATATAGTAAGGAGATGGAGAAAAGAAAAGAGGTAAAAGGAAGAGGGAAATTAGAGTGAGGTATTTGGGATTGCCAAAGCATTGGTATCACAAAAATGTATGAAAGATTAAATGTCTACCAATATCAGGGTTTCAAAAATGAAGCATCAAAATCTGGGGGTAAAAAAATTTCCACCCAAGGGTGCCAGAATTTAATATAATTCCCAATTCTATCTTGGAGGGTGGCTTCCATTTTGGCATGAATTGGCTCCTGGGTGATTTGGTGTTTTGTAGCTAAAATACAAAGTGTAGGTGTTTTAGGACATTGTAATTGTCTGGTAGTTAGGGATGAGCCGAACGCCCCCTGGTTCGGTTCGCACCAGAACCTGTGAACGGACCGAAAATTTGCACGAACGTTAGAACCCCATTGACGTCTATGGGACTCGAACGTTCAAAATCAAAAGTGCTCATTTTAAAGGCTAATTTGCATGGTATTGTCCTAAAAAGAGTTTGGGGACCCGGGTCCTGCCCCAGGGGACATGTATCAATGCAAAAAAAACTTTTAAAAATGGACGTTTTTTCGTGTGACGTGATTTTAATGATGCTTAAAGTAAAAAAAAAAAAGGGAAATATTCCTTTAAATATCGTACCTGGGGGGTGTCTATAATATTCCTGTAAAGTGGCACGTGTTTCCCTTGCTTAGAACAGTCCCTGCACAAAATGTTTTTAAAGGAAAAAAAGTCATTTAAAACTGCTTGCGGCTTTAATGTAATGTCGGGTCCTGGCAATATGGATGAAAATCAGTGAGACAAACGACATGGGTACCCCCCAGTCCATTACCAGGCCCTTTGGGTCTTGTATGGATATTAAGGGGAACCCCGCAACCAAATTAAAAAAGGAAACAGCAGTATACAGGCTCTGTGCTCTGAACAGCAGTATACAGGTGGTGCAAACAAGACAGGGACTGTAGGTTTGTTGTTAAGTAGAATCTGTTTGTAATTTTGAACTGGTACATTTGTAATGTGTTTAGCCCCAGCCAAAAAATCTATTTTAAGCTTTTTGGAAAACATAGGGAAGGGTTATCACCCCTGTGACATTTGTTTTGCTGTCTGTGCTCCTCTTCAGAAGATTTCACCTCACTTTTTGTCCCAATGACAAATGTTTTTTGAAAATTTGGGTTTTTTGTGAAACAAGGATTGGTGATTCATCTCACTTCCTGTTGTCTCCTTCCGTTTGCAAGTAGGAGTCGTTTGTAAGTTGGATGTTTGAAAGTAGGGGCCTGCCCTATATACTCAGCAGAAATTTGGGCCTTAGGTGTTGTTGTGGCCACAACACTGTAAGCCCTCACAGGGCCCTGCTGTGAAATATTAGATCAAGAATTGTAATTACATGCTCCTGTTGAACAGGGGCAGAAAAATTGGGCCTTTAGTGGTGCTGGTGGTGCCACAACACTGCAACCCCTCACAGATACTCTAGTTGGAACGCAGGAACGAGCCCTTCTGCAAAGTATTGCATCAAAAATTGTAATTACACGCCCCTGTTAAACAGGGGCTAAAAAATTAGGCCTTAGGCACTGGTGCTGGTGCCACAACACTGCAACCCCTCACAGATACTCTAGTCGGAATGCAGAAACGAGCCCTGCTGCAAAGCATTGCATCAAAAATTGTAATTACACGCCCCTGTTAAACAGGGGCTGAAAAATTAGGCCTTAGGCACTGGTGCTGGTGCCACAACACTGCAACCCCTCACAGATACTCTAGTTGGAACGCAGGAACGAGCCCTTCTGCAAAGTATTGCATCAAAAATTGTAATTACACGCCCCTGTTAAACAGGGGCTAAAAAATTAGGCCTTAGGCACTGGTGCTGGTGCCACAACACTGCAACCCCTCACAGATACTCTAGTCGGAATGCAGAAACGAGCCCTGCTGCAAAGCATTGCATCAAAAATTGTAATTACACGCCCCTGTTAAACAGGGGCTGAAAAATTAGGCCTTAGGCACTGGTGCTGGTGCCACAACACTGCAACCCCTCACAGATACTCTAGTTGGAACGCAGGAACGAGCCCTGCTGCAAAGTATTGCATCAAAAATTGTAATTACACGCCCCTGTTAAACAGGGGCTGAAAAATTGGGCCTTAGGCACCGGTGCTGGTGCCACAACACTGCAACCCCTCACAGATACTCTAGTTGGAATGCAGAAACGAGCCCTGCTGCAAAGTATTGCATCAAAAATTGTAATTACAAGCCCCTGTTAAACAGGGGCTGAAAAATTAGGCCTTAGGCACTGGTGCTGGTGCCACAACACTGCAACCCCTCACAGATACTCTAGTTGGAACGCAGAAACGAGCCCTGCTGCAAAGTATTGCATCAAAAATTGTAATTACACGCCCCTGTTAAACAGGGGCTGAAAAATTAGGCCTTAGGCACTGGTGCTGGTGCCACAACACTGCAACCCCTCACAGATACTCTAGTTGGAATGCAGGAACAAGCCCTGCTGCAAAGTATTGCATCAAAAATTGTAATTACACGCCCCTGTTAAACAGGGGCTGAAAAATTGGGCCTTAGGCACTGGTGCTGGTGTCACAACACTGCAACCCCTCACAGATACTCTAGTTGGAACGCAGGATCGAGCCCTGCTGCAAAGTATTGCATCAAAAATTGTAATTACACGCCCCTGTTAAACAGGGGCTGAAAAATTGGGCCTTAGGCACTGGTGCTGGTGTCACAACACTGCAACCCCTCACAGATACTCTAGTTGGAACGCAGGAACGAGCCCTGCTGCAAAGTATTGCATCAAAAATTTTAATTACACGCCCCTGTTAAACAGGAGCTGAAAAATTGGGCCTTTGGCACTGGTGGCGGCGCCCAGAACCAAAAATGTTCTTACAAGCTATCAGCGTGATCATTGAGGAGGAATAGGATAATTACTCAGGATAGTCACTCAGCATCAGCATAGGCAGTCTTTGAAGGGATCTGAGATTTCAAAAAAAATGATTCGGTTACATCAGCATCAGGTGCTTGGTAGCTGGTGGTGATCCAAGACTGATTCATTTTTATGAAGGTCAGTTACCGAGTCGGTGGACAGACGCACCCTGTGATTGGTTACAAAGCCTCCAGCAGCACTGAATGTGCGTTCCGAAAGAACGCTGGATGCAGAACAGGCCAGTAGCTCAATTGCATACTGTGCAAGCTCTGGCCAGTGATTCATCCTCAAGACCCAGTAACCCAGAGGATTTTCGGTGGGAAAGGTGTCCAAGTCAGATCTTGCCCCTAGGTATTCCTGCACCATGTAAAACAGATGCTGGTGATGGTTGCTGGAACCGATCATACCTTGGGGCTGCGGACTAAAAAATTGTCTGAACGCATCGGTTAGACGGCCACCTTCTCCACCGCTCCTTCTTTGACTGACCGAAGCCTCAGCAACACGTTGTCCAGAAACAGGAGTTTGTAACCTCCCAGTCTCTGGGAACGCATTTCACAGACCTTTCTGCAAGGCTTCCCGAAGATGTTTCATCCTCTGCTCCCTCTGCGACGGCAAGATAAGGTCCGCAACCTTACCCTTGAAACATGGTTTAAGGAGGGTCGCCAGCCAGTATTGGTCCTTCTCCTTGATACCTCGAATACGAGGATGCTTACGCAGGCTTTGCAGGATCAGGGAGGCCATGCAGCAAAGGTTTGCTGAGGCATTCGGTCCGGAGTCCTCTGGGTCACTAAGGACGACATGGTCAGCAGCCACCTCCTCCCAGCCACGTACAAGTCAATGTGTTTGTTGGGACTGATCCCTTAAAGACTGCTGCTGATGTTAAGTGCCAGGCTCCACCTCCATACTGACACAATCCTCCTCCTCCTCCTCCTCCTCGTCCTCTTCCTGTGTGATCGGCAGGCACGCAGGAACACTGTCTGGATAAAGGGGGCCTTGAGAGCTAAGAAAGTCCTCCTCTTCCTGCCTCTGTTCTGCCTCAAGTGCCCTGTCCATTATTCCACGCAGCGTGTGCTCCAACAGGTGGACAAGGGGGACAGTATCACTGATGCATGCACTGTCACTGCTCACCATCCTTGTGGCCTCCTCAAATGGTGACAGGACAGTGCATGCATCCCTGATCATGGCCCACTGGCATGGAGAAAAAAAACAAGCTCCCCTGCCCCTGTCCTGGTGCCATAGTCACACAGGTACTCATTGATGGCCCTCTGCTGCATGTGCAGCCACTGCAGCATGGCCAACGTTGAGTTCCACCTGGTGGGAATGTCACAGATTAGGCGGTTCTTGGACAGGTTAAACTCCTTTTGGAGGTCTTTAAATGTAAGAGAGGGGCATTGAGGCCATTGTATGGTCCTCAGGGACTTTTAACGGTGCTTGAGTCAAATGATATATCCAACATATCATAAAATCATATTTTATTAAACAATCTTATAAAAGGAAACAAACATGATAAAGGACAATATACAAAACAGAAAAAAAGGGGGAGGATAACCCTTTGATACACAAATTAATACCACTTTCTCAACATGTTTCGCTTGCATAAGCTTCTTCAGGAGATATATTTGTGATATTAAGGTCAACTGTAGAGAAAGGTCTACAATTCACATGAAAATTGCGTAATGGCAAAATGCTTCCTCCTCGATTCTCACCTCACTAGGGAGGCATGCAGAGAGAGATAAAAATCTTTAAGCATAAGCTCTTCTCAATAGAATCAATTCAAGATAAAAAGAAGGCTACATCCAGGAGATGGTAGATTGCAAAATTGCTAACAGAAGTAAAAGATGGTTCTGATGTTGCAGTGGAGTAGCAAACACAGAGGGGGGCGGTATACATCCATACACAGCTGATGGCTAAGCTGGACCTGGAGGTATTGCTGCAAACTAACCACAGAGAACTGTGATGATCAAAGTTCAATTAGAATGGCCCCATGTGTCAAACAGGAACTGAGTTTGACACATGGGGCAGTGAGATCTCCCGGACGGGCCATTCTAATTGAACTTTGATCATCACAGTTCTCTGTGGTTAGTTTGCAGCAATACCTCCAGGTCCAGCTTAGCCATCAGCTGTGTATGGATGTATACCGCCCCCCTCTGTGTTTGCTACTCCACTGCAACATCAGAACCATCTTTTACTTCTGTTAGCAATTTTGCAATCTACCATCTCCTGGATGTAGCCTTCTTTTTATCTTGAATTGATTCTATTGAGAAGAGCTTATGCTTAAAGATTTTTATCTCTCTCTGCATGCCTCCCTAGTGAGGTGAGAATCGAGGAGGAAGCATTTTGCCATTACGCAATTTTCATGTGAATTGTAGACCTTTCTCTACAGTTGACCTTAATATTACAAATATATCTCCTGAAGAAGCTTATGCAAGCGAAACATGTTGAGAAAGTGGTATTAATTTGTGTATCAAAGGGTTATCCTCCCCCTTTTTTTCTGTTTTGTATATTGTCCTTTATCATGTTTGTTTCCTTTTATAAGATTGTTTAATAAAATATGATTTTATGATATGTTGGATATATCATTTGACTCAAGCACCGTTTAAAGTCCCTGAGGACCATACAATGGCCTCAATGCCCCTCTCTTACATTTAAAGTGAATACTTGGGATGTGGTGCTATTGAATTTTCTTCTTTTTCCGTAATCTTCCTTTTGGAGGTCTGCCAGCCAAGCACTGGCATTATATGACCTGCGGAAATGCACACAGACTTTCCTGGCCTGCCTCAGGACATCCCGTTAGCCCGGGTACCTGCCCAAGAACCGCTGCACCACAAAGTTAAGGACATGAGGCAAACAGGGCACATGGGACAGATGTCCCTGTCAAAAGGCAGAGAGGAGGTTGGTGTCATTGTCACAAACCACCAATCCTGCCTTACATTGGCGTGGCGTCAACCACCTCTGAACCTGCCCCTGCAGAGCTGAAAGAACCTCTGCCCCAGTGTGGCTCCTGTCCCCCAAGCACACCAGCTCAAGCACCGCATGGCATCTTTTGGCCTGCATACTTGCGTAGCCCCTTGAACGGCTACGGAGCATGGCTGGTTCCGAGGACAAAGCACAGGAAGAGGCCATGGAGGAAGAAGAAGAGGAGGGGGTGGAGGAGAGAGGTGTGTCACAATCATTAGTAGTGGCATTTTGGAGGCGTGGTGGCGGAACAACCTCCAACACTACTGCACCTCGTCCTGCATCCTTCCCAGCTGCCAGCAGAGTCACCCAATGCGCGGTGAAACTTAGGTAACATCCCTGTCCATGCCTGCTGGACCATGAGTCAGCGGTAATATGCACCTTACCGCTGACCGCCCTGTCCAGTGAGGCATGGACATTGCCTTCCACATGCCGGTAGAGAGCCGGAATCACCTTCCATGAGAAAAAGTGGCGTTTGGGTACCTGCCACTGAGGAACCGCACATTCCACAAACTCACGGAAGGGGGCAGAGTCTACCAACTGAAAAGGCAGCAGTTGAAGTGCTAGCAATTTTGCCAAGCTAGCATTCAACCGCTGGGCATGTGGATGGCTGGGAGGGAACTTCTTTCGGCGGTGCAGCAGCTGGGGCAGGGAAATTTGCCTGGTACAATCTGACGTCGGTGTACCGAAAGCAGATTGCCCACAAGTACTTGGCTGTGACACACCTAATTCTACACCTTCATTCCTCTCAGTGCAGGTCTCAGAGAGGACTGAAGGTATAGTGGGGTTGGAGATCTCAGCTGATGAGGAGCAAGGAGAGGTCCTCTTTGTTCTTTGGTGTGGGTCTTTTAGATACACTTGCCAACGAACTGCATGGCAGGTCAACATATGTCTGGTCAAGCATGTGGTGCCCAAGCGGGAGATGTTTTGGCCACACGAGATATGCTTGAGACATATGTTGCAAATAGCAGCGGTGCGATCTGATGCACTTGTCTCAAAAAAGCCCACACCAAAGAACTTTTGGAATAACGCGCAGACACAGCAGCGCCCTGCACATACTGAGCTTTGGGGTGTGATGCAGCCAGTGTGCTGCCCTTAGGCTGGCCCCTGGAGGGCATCCTGTCTCATTGCTGATGTGCCTCCTCCTCCTCCTCTCTCCTATCAGGCACCCAGGTTGAGTCAGTGACCTCATCATCCCCTCCCTCCTCATCACTGGAGCAAACCTGGCAGTATGCTGCAGCAGGGGGAGCATGACTGCCAGATTGCTGTCCTTCTTGGGCACCCCCTCTGTCCGTGCTCACGTTACTGCCTTCATCTAGCTCAGTATCATCATCAGAGGCTTCTAAACGCTGGGTATCCTCCTGCCCAGAAGCAGCACCAGCATTTACATGGTTCCGCATATAAGAAAATAGTGAAATGACTTCTTAAGCAGGTGAAGTTCTCAATACGGTGATCCTAGTCATTATCACTTGTGCACCACATACCAAGAAGGTCACCATGTGAGTAACGGTCAGCTGGGAATCACTAGGAAGAAACAGCGCGGTTGTTTGAATTACACAAGCGGCTTCCTACACAGCGGACTGGTGACTACGCTACATTATATTAATTGCTCAATTGTTTTTATAAGCTAGTATGTATATTTTGTATGGGGGGCATTTGGCCTAAATAAAATTTGAAAAGCAGGTTTATGCTATGTGGCATTTTTACTTTCTTATATGATCCTGTTGTACTGGAGCCATTTATACTTTCACCCTGACAAAATTTGTGGATGACTTGCCCTTAAAGTGACAGCAAAAGATTACTTTAAGGCGTATGGAATATTAACATCTGGTGAGTGTATACCCTAAGGGGAGTGTTACTCACGTGGTAGGGTTCTTGGTATGTGGTGCACGAGTGATAATGACTAGGATCACCGTATTGAGACCTTCACCTGCTTAAGAAGTCATTTCACTATTTTCTTATATGCAAAACCATATAAATGCTTGCCACATATGGATGAACTGACATGAGCGCTGCTATGGCATTTTAAGGACATAAGATGTATTGGACTTCTTAAATGCTATTGGTTTTATTAAGTAAGTAGTATGCCCTGTACACATGGTCGGATTTTCCGACGGAAAATGTGTGATAGGACCTTGTTGTCGGAAATTCCGACTGTGTATGGGCTCCATCACACATTTTCCATCAGAATTTCTGACACACAAAGTTTGAGAGTTTGCTATAAAATTTTCCGACAACAAAATCCGTTGTCGGAAATTCCGATTGTGTGTACACAAATCCAACGAACAAAGTGCCACGCATGCTCAGAATAAATTAAGAGACAAAACCTATTGGCTACTGCCCCGTTTATAGTCCCGACGTACGTGTTTTACGTCACCGCGTTCAGAACGATTGGATTTTCTGACAACTTTGTGTGACCGTGTGTATGCAAGACAAGTTTGAGCCAACATCCGTCAGAAAAAATCCATGGATTTTGTTGTCGGAATGTCTGATCAATGTCCGACTGTGTGTACAGGGCATAAGTGTCTGAGACATATGGAGAGTATAAGTGTTCGAGACACATTGATGACATGCAAATAGGGTAATTCAATCTAATGTATTATTAGAAAAAATGGGAAAAACGCTATAAAGTTTAATTTGTTTAGTACAGCAAACACTTATACTTATAGTATTGATCTTACTAAAAAACATTAACTATGGAGAGTAGGAATTTGTAAAAGGGCTGTAAAGCCTCTCTATAATGGTTAACAGGAGAGAAGATTGTAGGTTAGAAACAATGGCAATTCTATGGTTCTGTCTTGTGAAGTCGCCCTATAAGGTTTAATAGGAAAGTACACTTTAGTGGTTGCAAAGGTTTTTTTTTTTTGCATTAAAATAACAAAGATGCCTATACTTACAGTACCTTCTCTGTGCAATGCTTTTGCACAGAGCAGCTCAGATCCTTTTCTTCTGGGGTCCCACACCGACGCTCCAGGCTCCTCCTCTTCATCGGGTGCCCCATGGAAAGCAGTTTTCTATGGGGGCACCTGTGTGGGCTCGCTCCTGAGTCCTGCAGTTGCATCCATTGACACAGACAGTGGGACTCACCCCCCCCCCCCCTCGGCTCCCATGTCAGAGGAGTTGATTGACAGCAGTGGGAGCAAATGGTATCAATCTGTCCAATGAGGAGAGAGAAAGTGGCTGGAGCCGCTGAGCTCATGCATATCACTGGATTGTATCGGCTCTGGTAAGAAAAAAAAGGGGGGTAGAGGGGCGCTGCAGCACAAATGGTCTTTCATCTTAATGCATAGAATGCATTAAGGTGAAAAACTGTAAGGCTTTACAACCACTTGTGTGGATAGTGTAGATGATAATCATAATGAGATATTCTGAAGGTTAGTTGTAGTACAGTATATGGTTTCAGAAGTCACCAGTTTGGTTAAGAACTGAAAGACTATCAACCTGTGAATTTGATAGCCTCAGAAGACTTTAACTACAGAGTAGGAGGTTTGTAAAAGGGTTCATTTAAGTTCCTTGAAACCACGTGAGAAACAAGGAAAAGCTCTCAAACAAAAAAAAGGGGAGGAGGGTAAGAAGGCAAGGGAGGAAGATGAAAGGTAAGGGGAGGGGGGTAGTAGTGTAATTTTGGGGGGTAATGGAATGGTAATTCCATTAATGGTTTTTAATGCGTACTGTTAGACAGGTCAATTGGATTGTCTGCGAGCTGGTGGTAAGTAGGCTTTGTTTTTTTCCTGGGCATTCCCCAGGCTTTGTTTGCATCTATTTGTAGCCCCCCAAAGCTGCTTACTGCGATAGCCAGCTATAAATGAAGGCGGTGGCAAGTTTTTTTAGATCACCTTGATGTGTTTATTGGTCCAGAAATGCACCAGCACCTTTGCAGCCATAGTGCTATTTGCTGGGTGTTTGGTGTGCTTGTGCACCTTTAAGAAGGGATGGGCTGCCCTTCAGTCCACCTGTCAGCATTTATCCATTAGAATGCATGTGCCTCCACTGTGGGGACACTCATATTTTAGTGTTAGGACCACAGATATCAGGGTGCCGTGACGAGGCTCTGTGGCTTACGCATGCATTTGCAAATGCGTGCGGACTAAACCCCTGTTTTTAACGCGTACTGTTAGACGGGTCAATTTGGTTGTCTGCGAGCTGGTGGTAAGTAGGCTTTGGTTTTTTTCCTGGGTATTCCCCAGGCTTTGTTTGCATCTGTTTGTAGCCCTCCAAAGCCGCTTACTGCGATAGCCAGCTATAAATGAAGGCGGCGGCAAGTTTTTTGCGATCACCTTGGTGTGTTTATTGGTCCAGAAATGCACCAGCACCTTTGCAGCCATAGTGCTATTTGCTGGGTGTTTGATGTGCTTCTGTACCTTTAAGAAGGGATGGGCTGCCCTTCAGTCCACCTGCCAGCATTTATCCATTAGAATGCATGTGCCTCCACTGTGGGGACATTCTTATTTTAGTGTTAGGACCACAGATATCAGGGTGCCGTGACGAGGCTCTGTGGCTTACGCATGCATTTGCAAATGCGTGCGGACTAAACCCCTGTTTTTAACACGTACTGTTAGACAGGTCAATTTGGTTGTCTGCGAGCTGGTGGTAAGTAGGCTTTGGTTTTTTCCTGGGTATTCCCCAGGCTTTGTTTGCATCTGTATGCAAGACAAGTTTGAGCCAACATCTGTCGGAAAAAATCCATGGATTTTGTTGTCAGAATGTCCGATCAATATCCGACCTTGTGTACAGGGCATAAGTGTCTGAGACCTATGGAGAGTATAAGTGTTCGACACACATTGATGACATGCAAATAGGGTAATTCAATTGAATGTATTATTAGAAAAAATGGGAAAAACGCTATAAAGTTTAATTTGTTTAGTACAGCAAACACTTATACTTATAGTATTGATCTTACTAAAAAACATTAACTATGGAGAGTAGGAACTTTGTAGAAAGGCTGTAAAGCCTCTCTATAAGGGTTAAGATTGTAGGTTAGAAACAATGGCCATTCTATGGTTCTGTCTCGTGAAGTCGCCCTATAAGGTTTAATAGGAGAGTACACCTTAGTGGTTGTAAAGGGTTTTTTTTGCATTAAAATAACAAAGATGCCTATACTTACAGTACCTCCTCGTGCAATGCTTTTGCACAGAGCAGCTCAGATCCTTTTCTTCTGGGGTCCCACACCGGTGCTCCAGGCTCCTCCTCTTCATTGGGTGCCCCATGGAAAGCAGTTTTCTATGGGGGCACCTGTGTGGGCTCGCTCCTGAATCCTGCAGCTGCATCCATTGACACAGACAGTGGGACTCACCCCCCCCCCCCCCCTCGGCTCCCATGTCAGAGGAGTTGATTGACAGCAGTGGGAGCAAATGGTATCAATCTGTCCAATGAGGAGAGAGAAAGTGGCTGGAGCCGCTGAGCTCATGCATATCACTGGATTGTATCGGCTCTGGTAAGAAAAAAAAGGGGGGTAGAGGGGCACTGCAGCACAAATGGTCTTTCACCTTAATGCATAGAATGCATTAAGGTGAAAAACCGTAAGGCTTTACAACCACTTGTATGGATAGTGTAGATAATAATCATAATGAGATATTCTGAAGGTTAGTTGTAGTACAGTATATGGTTTTAGATGTCACCAGTTTGGTTAAGAACTGAAAGACTATCAACCTGTGAATTTGATAGCCTAAGAAGACTTTAACTACAGAGTAGGAGGTTTGTAAAAGGGTTCATTTAAGTTCCTTGAAACCACGTGAGAAACAAGGAAAAGCTCTCAAACAAAAAAAAGGTGAGGAGGGTAAGAAGGCAAGGGAGGAAGATGAAAGGTAAAGGGAGGGGGTAGTAGTGTAATTTTGGGGGGTAATGGAATGGTAAAGTGTGCTTTAATAGAGGTAAGAATGGTATGTAGGTATAGTTAAAACCACTTCATTAGGGAAGGCAATATAGAAAGGCTCTGAGAATCCTGGAGAAATGTTCAAGCATTAGGGGCTCTAGAGGATCCTGAGCTCATAGGGCTGTGTTGAGGTGCATGTCCCTCTTGATTATGTGAAGGTGGTTTCTTGTTGGTTCTTTGTGGGGGGCATCATAAGGTTGAGTTGAGGAGCCTCTTGGTAGATGATTTCCATAAAGAATTTGTTACTACAACATTTCATTTCTACATTATTCACATGCAACAAAGCTTATTGCACTAGGAGTACCTTGATGATCCTTAATGTTCATTTGTTTTATAGAGTTCCAGTAGCTTCCCTCCAGCTGACATTGGTGCTGCTGGGCTAAACTTTAAAGTGTTTGTAACCCCCCGAAAAAAAGGATCCTGTTCCCTTAAAGCATGCATAACAGCACAGTGCTTGTGCTGTGTAATTTGGCCCCTTGTATAATCTAAAATATCTGGTTGATCCTGCCTGGTTCTGCCCTCCCACCTGTAAACTGACTATGGTTTATCATGGCTGCTGAGCCCTGATGCCACGGTCAGTTTATGTTTCTCCATCATCCACAGCTCTCCTCTGTCCTCCTCTGCTCCTCCCTCCCTGCCTGTCAGCTCATGCCAGTGCCGCTCTGCTCCCCGCCCCTTCCCTTCCTGCTGCTATAAAAACTATGTTATGATCATACAATAGCCTCTGTTAGATAACATATGCCCCACTGTATGTGCATTATAAAAAAATATGGCAATTTCTACCTTATTTTAGAGCACCTTCCGGCGCTCTTGTGACTGCCCGCCACTCTCCACCTCCTTTCCCCTCCTGGGTGCCGTCAGTGGGAGTTCTCAGCCCCTCCCGCTAGAGCTGTCAGACTGGGAGTGGAGAGCAGCGAGCAGTCACAGGTGCTCTGAAATATGGTAGAAATCTGCATATTTTTTATAAAGTACATACAGTGGGGCACATGTTGTTATCTAACAGAGGCTATTGTATGATCATAACATAGTGGCTGTACAACCACTTTAAGTAGAGCCAGACATTTGGCTAACATAACTAACCCCATTCGTCCTTGATATTCCATTGACCCCTTAAGTACAAGCTATAGTATTTTTTGGCTGTATGTGTTGTCTGGTTTAGGTCCTATAAGGAGTTAAGCATGCACATGGATTTTTTCTGTTTTCACTTTGCAAAGTAAATTTTCACTTAGCTTAACTGCTTGCTGCCCGCCCACCATCAAATGATGGCGGGGTGGTGCGGCTCTTGTTCTGGGACGACGTCATATGATGGCGTCCCAGAACGGGCTCGCAGCACAGCAATCGCGGCTGCGCCATGTTGCTAGGACATGGCGCGACCCCGATCTCTGTAAAGAGCCGTGTCCACGGCTCTTTAACTATGTGATTGGCTGTGTCCAATCACAGCCGATCACATGTAAACAAGGAAGTGCCGGTAATCGGCTCTCCTCGCCTTCTACTGACAGAGTGTGTGGCGAGGAGAGCCGATCAAAGGAATCTCCACGCAGGGGGACATCTAGGAATGTAATCAGGGCACTGATCATCAGTGCCCTGATTACAATATTGCAATATAGTGTCACAAAACAGTGGCCACCATTGCCCACCAATGCCAGCTATCAGTACCCACCAGTGGCAGCAATCAGTGCCCACCACTGCCCACAAGTGCCACCAATCAGTGCCCATTAGCGATGCCAGTTGGGGCTGGCAATCAGTGCCGCCTATCAGTGCTGCCCATCAATGCCCATCACTGCTGTCAATCAATGCCCATCAGTAATGCCCATCAGTGACACCCATCAATGCTGATCAGTGCCCATCAGTACTGCCTATCCATGCCACCTATCAGTGCCCACCAGTGCCGCCTATCAGTGCCCACCAGTACCGCCTATCAGTGCCCACCAGTGCCACCTAACAGTGCCCATCAGTGTCACCTATCAGTGCTCATCGGTGCCACATATCAGTGTCACCTATCAGTGCCCATAAGTGGGGCATATTAGTGCCTCCTCATCAGTGCCACCTAATCAGTGCCCATAAGTGTCACCTCATCAATGCCCACCAGTTCAGCCTATCAGTGCCCATCAGTGCTGCCACATCAGTGAAGGCGAAAAATTACTTAGTTACAAAATTTACTTACAGAAAAAAGTAAAAAACATTTATTTTGGTCTTTTTTTGTAAAAAATAAAAAACCCAACAGTGATTAAATATCACCAAAAGAAAGCTCTATTTGTGTGAAGAAAATGATAAAAAAAATTTTTTGAGTACAGTGTAGCACAACCACGCAATTGTCATTCAAGGTGCGACAGCGCTGAAAGCTGAAAAATCGATTGGGCAGGAAGAAGGTGTAAGTGCCTGGTAGGCAAGTGGTTAATGAATGAGGTGAAGTTTGGTGAATTTTCACTTTGCAAAAAATACTCAATCATGTGACAACAAAAGCAAAACAATTTAAAATAAATAAAGGAAGCAAGAAGCAAAAGCAAAAAAGGATTTCTGCTCAAACCTGATTGGGTGATTGAAGTCAGCACACATTTACCTTATTCACTAAGTTGAAGTGAATATTCACTTTGCAATACTTTGTCACAAAAATGCTGTTTTTTTAAATGTCTTTGCACGTGATTTTGCATTCTTTGCAAAGTGAATATTCCTTTAGCTTCATGAAGCTGAATGAAAAGTCACTTTACAAAGTTGCTGGAATATTGGAACCAGAGCCGGCCCTACCATGGGTCCCGGTGGGTCCATGGGACCCAGGCGGTAGCTTGAGCAGGGGCAGCCGCTGCCCGGTGGCCCCGCCGCCACCTCTATATGTTCCGACTCCCGCTGGCGAAAATGCAGTGTGTGTGTGTTCAGTGGCATTGCTGGGGGGGCAGGACACCATCCTGAGCATGGCAGAGGGTCCTGGAGGCAGGGATCTTCAGCCGGAATTTACCGGCACTACACTAGCCCAGCGTGAGACTCCCTCACTCTGACTGCTGCCTCCTGACCTGTCACAAGCGCACTGCTGGAGAGTGACAGTCTGAGCAAGCAACTCTCTGGGCGGGTGCACACCGAATCCTCTCTCTGCCTGCCACCAAGGTGCATGGGGGGAGGGGGGTCTGTACTGATTGGGGGGATTTATCCTGGGAGGGGTCTGTACTGATGGAGGGGGATTTATCTTGAGGGGGTCTGTACTGATGGAGGGGGATTTATCTTGAGGGGGTCTGTACTGATGGAGGGGGAATTTATCCTGAAGGGGGTTTGTACTCATTGCGGGGGTCTGTACTGATGGAGGTGGAATTTATCCTAAGAGGGGTCTGTACTGATGGAGGGGGATTTATCTTGAGGGGGTCTGTACTGATGGAGGGGGGATTTATCCTGAAGGGGGTTTGTACTCATTGGGGGGGCTGTACTGATGGAGGGGGGATTTACCCTGAGGGGGGTCTGTATTTATGGGGGGTTATGCTGAGGGGGTTCTGTATTGATGGAGGGGGATTTACCCTGAGGGGGGTCTGTACTAATTGGAGGGGGGGTTATGCTGAGGGGGTTCTGTATTGATGGAGGGGGGATTTATCCTGAGGGGGGTCTGTACTAATTGGGGGGAGGTTATCCTGAGGGGGGATTTATCCTGAGGGGGTCTGTAGTGATTGGGGGGTTATCCTGAGGGGGGTTGTATTGATAGAGGGGGGATTTAATCTGAGGGGGGTCTGTACTGATTGGGGGGTTATCCTGAGGGGGGGTTGTATTGATAGAGGGGGGATTTATCCTGATGGGGGTCTGTACTAATTGGGGGTTATCCTAATAGAGGAGGGGGTGGTTTGTCCAGAGGGGGTCTTTACTGATGGAGGGGGAATTTATCCTGAAGGGGGTTTGTACTCATTGCGGGGGTCTGTACTGATGGAGGTGGAATTTATCCTAAGAGGGGTCTGTACTGATGGAGGGGGATTTATCTTGAGGGGGTCTGTACTGATGGAGGGGGGATTTATCCTGAAGGGGGTTTGTACTCATTGGGGGGGCTGTACTGATGGAGGGGGGATTTACCCTGAGGGGGGTCTGTATTTATGGGGGGTTATGCTGAGGGGGTTCTGTATTGATGGAGGGGGATTTACCCTGAGGGGGGTCTGTACTAATTGGAGGGGGGGTTATGCTGAGGGGGTTCTGTATTGATGGAGGGGGGATTTATCCTGAGGGGGGTCTGTACTAATTGGGGGGAGGTTATCCTGAGGGGGGATTTATCCTGAGGGGGTCTGTAGTGATTGGGGGGTTATCCTGAGGGGGGTTGTATTGATAGAGGGGGGATTTAATCTGAGGGGGGTCTGTACTGATTGGGGGGTTATCCTGAGGGGGGGTTGTATTGATAGAGGGGGGATTTATCCTGATGGGGGTCTGTACTAATTGGGGGTTATCCTAATAGAGGAGGGGGTGGTTTGTCCTGAGGGGGTCTTTACTGATGGAGGAGGGGGATGGTTTGTTCTGAGGGGGGTCTGTACTGATGGAGGGTGGGTCCATACTTTGTTGGGGGGGGTCTGTACTGAGGGAGGGGGGTCTGTACTGAGGGGGCGACTATAGTTGGTGGAGGGGGAGTGACACCATGTTTTACCACACCGGTGACACCAACGCTAGTGACACCACTGTGTGTGTGTAAGAAAAAGAGAAGAATTGCTAATTGCCGGTGACACCAACGCTAGTGACACCACTGTGTGTGTGTAAGAAGAAGAGAAGTATGTATCGCTAATCAGCCTCAGTGTTTCGGCCACCGCCCGGGGGGTACAACAGGCAGTCAGCATTAAAATACACAGCTGGCATGGTACAGTCTCTGCCTCCAGTCTCCAGACCAACATACAGTGTCTGTGTCACCTCCTCCCCTCCTGCTTCTGTGTACATTGCTGCTGGGGAGCAGGACAAGAGGCATTGGTTTGGAGCGGCGTGGGGTGGGCATGGCTTGTGCGGCGGAGCCAGAGCGGTGCATGGGTTAGGGAGTGTTGCAGAGCAGGTTTCCAGGCTTGAAAGGCCTGGAGCACATCACATGACAGCATAGCACAGCACAAGTACCCGCTCCTCACTGACACCACCAGTGCTGCAGGATCATCTGTGGCCACACACCCTGTTACCTGCAAATTTCCATACCAAGTTTAAAAGGGTTAATCCCTTGGGATAGACCAACTATCTTTGATCTTCCCTCGTTTAAAGGTATCACACTGATACCACGTTAAGTAACATTGGTAAACTAAGAGAAGGATTGCACAGTCCCCTTGAAATTTATCGTCAGCATATGAAGTGTGCGTCTTTGAAAGGATATAAGTATCAGTTGATCAATTTGTTAACTTCATATTATTAACAGGGTGTGGTTGCGGGGTTATTGTTCCCCCCTATTTTGTGGCACACAGACACCTCATTGGACCTCTTGGTGGGCCCTGAGGATTCTTCGGAACTGTGATCATTTTGAAGGGGTGAGAGTGCATCCATCAGACGATCTATATGTTATGCTAATTATGTAACTATATGATTTGTTGAACCTGATAGAGATCTCTTAAAGTCCTTCATATGTATTAATGTTCTGTATTTACTGAAATGTAAAAATTTTTTATTGTCTTTTATTTTAGTGGTACTGTATTAAGGTCCTACAAAAGCTCCAGAAGAATCCATGATTGTGGTGAAACATGTAGAGGCAACCATTCTTTTGTATTGTGACCATAGGGCTCTAGTTACCCCCTTTTTTATAACTATTTTCTTCCCCTTTTTAATTATGCTTATGTAATAAAATGTATATATTATTGTAATATCAATTTTCATTGATTTTTTTGCACCTTAAAACTCCAAATCTGCTTGGTATTTTATTAAAAATAGGTGATTATCATCATCTCATTTATCATACACTGGTATTCAGTTGAGCTGTTTATAATTTATTTAATATTTGTTTGATGTTGTCTGTACTTATTGGGGTCAGCGATGTATGAAGGGTAGATATGACTGCATGTAGATATCAGTATGTCAAAGTATGTAATCATTACATACTTTGACATACTGATATCTACATGCAGTCATATCTACCCTTGTTAACCCCTCCCCCCCCCCCCCTTTTGTTACCATCACCACTATGGAAATATTCATACATCGCTGACCCCAATAAGTACAGACAACATCAAACAAATATTAAATAAATTATAAACAGAGTTATCCTTTTTTTCAAAAAGTGACACATGATACATATATCTCTATCCGTGCTAAACAGGACGCACTGATAGTACAGTTGTCTGTTATTTGATGCTTTGGCTGCAGGTCTCGCTCGCTTGCCCCCACGCTCCTCCCCAGTTTTGGGAAATATCCACTTGGTGTGACTCCTTGTAAGACACGCATGGACGAGTAACCCCCCTTTTTCCCCTGCTGACGTGGTGGACGGCCGGGGACCCCTGTCGGGACCCGGTGGGGGAGACGTCGGAGAATTATAAGCTCAGGAGAAACTGCTCAAACACAATGTGATTGGTAATTATACTGTTAAACATATATATATTATATTATATTTTTATGGTCACATCCATGAACTCTAATACGCAAATTTTGTCACAGCGCCTCAATCCTCTGAAGATGACCCAACGGGGTCGAAACGCGTCAGTATTATCACCCTATTATAGCGCTTGATCATTGTATAAACTTGTGCCAGCTTCATTTGTGTTATCTCCTGTAGCACAGCTCTTATTTTAACCATCACGGTTAAGTCCCACTAATTAAAAAACCCTTTCAAGTAACAACTTATTATTTTCATAATTTTTTGCTGCTTTAAAACCCCACGGGGGATATCTTCTTTTTCTTTTTGACATTAGTCGGGGTGTGCAGCACTCTATATCTTCTCAGTATGTGTCTCTCCCCTTTTCATGATTAATTTATTTTTCTTGTTTGACTCCACAGTTTCCTTCCAACCCACAGGAATGGCAGACTGTGGCCTCCCACTTTGCCCAGCGGTGGGACTTTCCTAACTGCGGAGGGGCAATTGATGGAAAACACGTCCACATCATCCCACCACCCAACTCGGGGTCATACTATTATAATTATAAGGGGTTCAATAGTATTGTGATGTTGGCAGTGGTATCGGCTACTTACGAGTGCCTGTATGTGGACGTGGGGAAGAATGGCAGGATGTCCGATGGTGGAGTCATCACCCAGACGGAGTTCTACAGGTGTCTCCAGAATGGAAGCTTGGACTTGCCACCTCCAGAAGACAATGTGGAAGGACTCCCATTCGTTTTCATTGCTGATGAAGCGTTTGCACTAGGGGACCATCTTATGCAGCCATTCCCTATGAGGACCCTCACCCTGGACCAGAGGGTTTTTAATTACCGGCTGGCCAGAGCCAGAAGAGTGATGGAGAACACATTTGAAATCATGGCCAGCCGGTTCCACCTATTTCTTACAACCATACACATGGTGGAGTATAAACTGAATCACATCATCCTGGCGTGCTGTGTTCTCCACAACTTTTTAAGGTGAAATTCTGCCAACTATGCTGCCTCAGTTGGGCCTGATGCCGGAATTCAAGTAAATGAACCAACCCTGACGGCGCTTGAAAGTGGCCATCCTGGCTTGCCCCCCGAGTGCCCACGAGGTCTGTCTTAGATACCTTGATTACTTTGCGGGTAGGGGGGCCATCAATATGCCAGACAATGTCTGATACATTTTGAAAATAAAAAAATCATTTTAACTACTAAAATCTTTGGTGACATTTACTGCTTGTGTTTCTTTTAGCTGACCCTGACAGAAATGTGGGGAGTCCTGTAAATTTTGTGATTGTGTAACCTTAAAAAGCCTTGTTGGGTGTTATTTACTAAAGGAAAATACACCTTGGACTACAAGTGCACTTGAGCCTGCACTGAAACTGCACTTGTAGTGCAAAGTGGATTTGCCCTTAGGAAATAACCCCCATTGTCACTGAAAACACCAATTTTAAAACAATTTTAAAACAATAATCCACACATTCTTGAGTATCAATCTTTTTAATACCAGCACAATCACATGTGCATTTCTAAAAGGTTTTTAAAACAAACCAACATGTTTGTTGTATAACAATTTTTTCAGTCACATTAATAAATATTGAAATGTCCATTTAAGGTAAAACAGGCATGTTTCAAACCAACAAGAAATACACAAATCTGAAACTTACAAAGTTCAACTTTTGTAGAAATTGAAGGCAATATAAGACATGAGTATTTAGAAACTCTGTTTGATATTGCATTCAGATGGGGTGAAGTCAAATTTTGAAGATGCACACAAATTGCCGAATGTCAACATGTGCTAGCTGCCATCACGGGGGATCAAGGGACGTGTTTTGTGGGTGCAACCCCTTCCTCTCAGCTACTTTATTATTGAGGAAGGGGTTGCACCCCCAAAACACCTACATTGATCTCCCGTGATGGCAGATAGCACATGTTGACACACTGTGTGCATCTTCAAAATTTGGCTTTTCTATAAAATGGCGAAAAATTTTAAAAATTTTAAAATTACAAATACCACAAAAAAGGAAGGGATTTGGAGGTGTTTTAAACTCTCCCTAAAACATCAATGATGTTCTTTATTTTGTTTTTAACATTGATGTTTTTCTGGATGTTTTCCAAGTCCCTATTACACCCCATGATCTCCCCGATCAGGATCTGTGCACTTTCACTGGTGAAATGACCTGGATCCACAACATCACGATCACCTAAAAATAGAGAAACAAAAACATACCATGTATTATAAATATGCGGGCATCCTTCTCTTACCTGAGCCTGTGGTCGCAGACACTCACCTGTTGTGGTGACTATTTCCACCACGTCTCCTTCCTCCTCCTCCTGTTGGCTTTGGGGGATTTCACCTTCTTCATGAGGTGGGGGGTCTGTTGTCTCCTCTGATGAGGGGTGTCCTCTGAGTCTTTTCTCCCCTATGTAAAAAAAATTAGGTATACTTAGCACACAGATATTTTATGACAGAAATAGGAATATGAAACATTGCTTGAAAGTGGGGCACAATTGTCTGTTTTGGAAGAGTTCCAAGATGAAGAAATATTTTTTGACTTTGTCAAGCTTGAATACTTACCTGTTTTGTACAAGCTTCTCAGATGGAGACACCCCTATAGTATACACTGGAGCACCTGTGTGGGCCCCCTAATAAAAAGGGTGTTCTGGTGTCCCACACTAGTGCTCCAGTGTCCAGATGTGTAAACTGCTGCTGAATGTCCTCTCCTTACACAGAATCTAGTTTGCATTACATTCTAGTTACAAACCCATCTAGACTCCAAAATTATTTTAAGAGAAGTAGGCCCGAAAAAATGTATTCAAATGCATATGGCCAAAACAATGGGGTTTTCTATGCCGAACGAACAATGTTTCATACGAACGAATAATGTGCCCATGAACATGAAAGTTGCCATTTTAAACTGTACAACGGTAAAGAAAAGCACATGGAGCAGCACGAACGTTAGAAAAATAAAGAATAGGAACACAGGACAACTACTGACTTTTTTGCAGCACTCTCCTGATCCTTCTGTACTGATCGTGCTCCCTTAATTTGAGGTCTGACCATCGCTTCCTGAGCTGATCCTTGGATCGTCGTACACCGAAATTCTTCTGCAGACTTTTGACCACTTTCGCCATTATCTTGGTCTTTCTGACATTGGGGTTGGGGTAAGATCCATACTTCCCTTCATAGTCGGCCCTCTTCAGGATGTTGACCATCTCCAACATCTCCCCAAAGGACATATTTGAGGCCTTAAATGGTCTCTTCTGGGATCGGGATGTTTCTGGCTCCGGGCTTTCCTCCTCCTCCTCGTTGCTGTAATTAGCACGCACCTGCTGTGTCTCCGCAATGTGCTCTTCCCCCACTGCGCCGAACGAGAAGGGGCGGGGAATAGACTAGAAAGAACTTCAGGGGTGGGCGGAGTTTCACGCATGCGCAGTGTATATAAAGCGTAACACGCGTGCGTAGTACATACAATCTGTGAGCGGAGGAAGGAGTATCGGAGGCGCCGATCGTGATAATGAAGGTAAGATTTAAAATTGGGCCTATACTGCTTCTAGATTGAGGCCTCTATTGGAACAAGATTAGGAGACTTTAGCCTGACATTAGGGTTTGTCTTGTGTTGTGTCTTGCAGAGAAAATGGATATCTTGAAGGATCAGGAGTTTCTCAGCATATTCATAGATATGTTCAGGGAGCTGCCCTGTCTGTGGCAGGTAAACCACCCTGATTATAAGAACCAAACAAAGAGGAAGGCAGCGCTGGATAATTTGCTGGAAATTGTGAAGCCGGTGATCCCCACGGCAGACATCACCTATTTGAAGATCCTAATTGGTGGCATGAGGAGCACATATCTAAGGGAGCACAAGAAGGTCCAGGATTCCCAGAGATCAGGAGCAGCAGATGACATTTATGTCCCCAGGCTGTGGTACTATGACAGGCTGCACTTTCTGGCAGGTCAGACGGAACCCAGGCCAGCACTCTCCACTCTTCCTTCCACGCTTCCTTCCCCCTCAGCTGAGGCTTCTGATGCCCAACCTGGGCCTTCCAGGCAGCAACATGTGGAGGAGCCCAGCTTGAGCCAGGTATAGCATTCTTCTAAATATTTATGGTTGTCCAATCAATGATGTTAAATAGATTTTAGTTTGTAGTACTAATTTATGATTGTGATTTAGGAACCAAAAACTAAAACGATGTCCCTTTCATACACAGGGAAGTCTCAGCCAGGAGGTGGCCGGGCCAAGCAGGCTGCCCAATACCCAGGTCCCTCCACTCCGCTTTCAAAGAAAAAGTGGCAGGAAGAGGAGTAACCTTGAGGAGGCAGCAATAGGCCTATTTTGGAAGGCTACTGAGGCCCTCAGAACATCCCACAGTGTGGAAGATGATTTTGCAGAGCTAACTGCATGCAAATTGATGCAGATGGAGGAGGGCCATCGACTCTTATGTGAGTTTGTAATTTTGGAAGCTCTCAATAAGGGGTTGAGGGGCCAACTCACAAGTGAAACCCACATTTGTCAGCTCACCCATGGTCCTCCTCCTCCAGGTGCTCCTCCTCCTCCTCCTCCTCCTCCTCCAGGTCCTACTCCTCCTCCTCCTCCTCCAGGTCCTACTCCTCCTCCTGCCACACCTCCAACACCAGAGCCACAGCCGGGAAGGAAGCGTGTAAGGAAGACCAGAGAGTGATGTCCTGGGTTCAGTCTGGTCTGGCCAAAGATGCAGGCTCTTGACCACAGCCTGGGAACATACATGTCATCTGCTGCTTTCATGATCTCTTGGACTTCTGGACCAGACTGCACTCCCTTAGATATGGACTCCTCAGGCCACCAATTTTGCTGTAAAATAATTGATGTCTGCCCTGGGGGCCAAAGGCTTCGCCAATTTCTGCTGTTTCTCCAGCATTGCCTCCCTCTTTGTTTGGTTCTGAGCCCTTAATAAAGGATTTTTTGTTTCAATTATACTCGCCTATGTCTGTTTTCCTTCAAAAAGGACAGTTTGTTTGTGAGGAGGCAGGTACATTTCAAAAATACAATGTGACATTAACAAGAGACACCAACACCAAGCAACCTCCTTGAAATTAAATAATACAAGATAATAATGATGTTGTGGTAACGTGACCCACAAAACACATCCAAAAATATTCTTGACTAAAATAAAAAAAATAAAATAATAAAAACACGATCAGGCTTGAAAAAAATACAACCCCCCCAAAAAAAAACACATATCTTTTTTGTCAGATGTGACAAATCCAAAATATATTGATGAAATCACGATAAATAATAAAGAAAGAAGTTTGTGAGAAGTCTGTGTGAATATGAGCAGCAAAACAACTTCATTCTTCAAGCATTATAAAGAAGAACAGAGTGCGCTGCATTAAACAATTTTAAACATTGCAGCCTGACGAAAGTGCTATATCCATTCCAAGCGCTAATTTTACCAGACCGAGCTGTTCCATCTCGGAATTTCTTCTGAGCATGCGTGGCACTTTGTGCGTCGGAATTGTCCACACACGGTTGAAATTGACGCGATCGGATTTTGTTGTCGGAAAATATTATAGCCTGCTCTCAAACTTTGTGTGTCGGAAAATCCGATGGAAAAAGTCCGATGGAGCCCACACATGGTCGGAATTTCCGACAACAAGCTCCGATCGCACATTTTCCGTCGGAAAATCCGACCTTGTGTACAGGGCATAAGAATCCACTCTTCTTCTTGGCCTGGAGCTGTCAATGTTTTTGAATAGGGCCCAATATTTTCTAAACCCACAAATACAAGTTTTTATTTTCAGTCAAAATTATGAACTTTACTATAATCTATCCCACTTGTTTGTTTTTTTTTTGTTTTCTATCGCTTTTAAAATAATCAAAGCACAAATATAATTAGAAATAGTTATGTAACCTAATAAATAAGACCAATCACATGACTATTATTAAATATAATGTCAGATATGTTTAAAAATTTCAAAGACTCACAATTGTTATGCATTTCCTGGCACAGCACAAGGCTGCTCTACCACTTCAATCCTGGGCAATTGTACCCCCTTCCTGCCCAAACCAATTTTCCGCTTTCAGCGCTGTTGCAGTTTGAGTGTCAATTGCGAGGACATGCAACACTGTACCAAAACTACATTTTTATAATTTTGGTCATACAAAACATACAAATAGAGCTTTGTTTTGGTGGTATTTAATCACCACTGTTTTTTTATTTTTTGCTAAATAAACAAAAAAGACTGAACATTTTGTAAAAAAAAAAAGACAGATGATTTTCAAACAGATGATCTAAATGGGGAGTCAGTTGAATTTGAAATTCAAGCGTTTTTTTTTTTTTTTGCTTGTGTTATAAAATTTAGCAAATAAATAATTGTTCTTGATAAATTTAGCCCAAAATGTATTCTGCTACGTTTCTCTGGTGAAAATAATCCAAATCAGTGTGTATTATTTAGTCTGTGTGAAACTTATAGAGTCCATGAACTATGGTATATATATCTGAAAATTGATCAGTTCTAATGTATTGGCAGCCCATCTCTTTTGAGGCCCTAAAATGCCAGGACAGTAGAGCCGTTTGGTCAGCTTCTGTTGGACGAGCATTCTGTAAAACCAAAAGCCAACTGACTCTAGATCAGTGCTCTCAGTCAATGCCAGAGAATGCTGATTGGAGTGTTCGGGCGGGGGGCCATCTCCCTGTCAGAGCATAACAGCTCAGCGGGGCAGATCGCTGGACTACCTTTGCATAGTGAGTACAGCGGCTCCGACCGGAGCTGACAGTTTTTAGTAGTGTGTGCCAGGCTTAAGAGAAAACAGTATGGGCAGGTGCACACCATTTGTAAGTGTGAACATGGCAATAAAAGTGTTTGGAACTGCTATAGAGCTACATGGAAGAACATTTCTGTTCCTTATCAAAACCACAGTTTTATAGATAAGGGAATATTATGCCTTTTACCCAGATAAATAGGTAGATTATGCCATTTTACCCCTAAGCTGATAACAAGACCTTGAATCTTCCCGGCTGGCAAGCATAACATTTGCTGTGTCTGCAAGGCTGGATTGTTAAAAAAAAAAAAAGATTACTTTTGGAGTCCCCACAAAAAGATTATAATTACTTTCGGCCATATCATTCTCAATACCTGCAAAGTAAAAGTGATTATAAATAAATTAAAATGAAAAAAGAATATAATTAAAATTAAATGGCATTATATAATCAGTAATGTAAACCTACTATAAAGTGCCATGATTCAGTTCACAAATGTATACCTACTTTTGACCCACCCTGTATATTTATAAAGAAATATAAAGCACACAGGATAGTATGCACAGTGTCATATTGTCTGTACTCTAAATTAAAGTGTCCAATATACTATATAAATATAGTGATATTGTGGGGGTGTCACCCAAGTGTAGTGCTTATCATTGAATTCAGACCAGTCAGGGAAGTACATTTTCTGAGCTTGCGGCCCGCTTTTATTTAAAAGAAAAGTTCCAAAATAACACGCAGGGTTACCCTCACATAAGCTTTCAGCATCAAAATGTACATTTTCCAGCCTCTTGGCTATTAGACTTTATAGTCCCAGATTATGTCTCCTCACAACTCGCTACATTTTTCAGTAAGCTGACATGTGAAATGCCCACCTGGGCTGCACAGCCTCCTGTCTAATGACACACCATCTTTGAAAACCCTCTTAGACAATGATCTGGTCAGATCTGCCCACCTCTCCTTGACGCTAAGGTAGACACTCTCCTAGTGTCTTTCACTAAACACATACATTGCTCCTGCAGTAGTGTGTCTTCAGGGGAAAGGGGCCCTAAAACATAGACAATCTTTCGATGAAAAAGCTGTGCACACCTGCAACATCAGGCTGTTGGTCTCTAGTAAGACATGGGCACAAGTATAGAGGCCTTATCCATCCCAAGACCCTTTAAACCCTCCGGACTTCAGAACCCTAACTGGGAGTTGCCAACCCTGGAGAAAACTGAAAATTCAGAATAGACATTCTGAAGCCCCTCAACCTACATTATTATTATTATTATACAGAATTTATATAGCGCTAACGGTTTACACAGCACTTTACAATATAAAAGGGAAACGATACAGTTACAATACAATAAAATACAAGAGGATTAAGAGGGCCCTGCACAGAAGAGCTTACAATCTAATAGGGTGGGGCTGGTGGTATAAAAGGTTGTGACTGTGGGGAATGAGCTGATGTATGTGGTAAAAGATTAGTTGGAGGTGTGATGGGCTTCCCTGAAGAGATGATTTTTCAGGAACTGCCTGAAGGCAGCTAGAGTAGCAGATAGCCGGGACAGGTTGAGGTAGAGAGTTCCAGAGGATGGGAGAGGCTCTGGAGAAATCCTGGAGACAAGCATGGGAGGAGGAGACAAGGGAGCTTGAGCATAGAACGTCTTGAGAAGAGTGTAGAGGATGGTTTGGTGATATTTGGAGACAAGATTGATGATGTAGCTCGGACCAGAGTTGTGAATGGCTTTGTATGTTGTGGTTAATATTTTAAATTTAATTTGCTGGGTGATCGGGAGCCAGTGCAGGAATTGGCGGAGAGGGGTGGCAGATACTGAATGGTTGGTAAGGTGGATAAGTCTGGCAGCAGCATTCATGATAGACTGAAGAGGAGATGGAGCCTATGGAGAGGTAGGCCAATGAGAAGGGAGTTACAATAGTCAAGGCGAGAGATAACAAGGGAGTGAATGAGTAGCTTGGTGGTTTCATTTGTTAAAAAGGGGTGAATTTTAGAAATGTTACGGAAGTGAAGTCTACAAGCTTTCAGCAGTGATTGGATTTGGGGCTGAAAGGACAGGTCAGAGTCTAGGATTACACCTAGTACCCTGGAATGAGGGGAGGGATTGATGGTTGCATTATTGATGGAAAAGTCATGGAGGAGGGCACGGGCAGGGGGGAATATTACCAGCTCAGTTTTAGAGAGATTTGGTTTAAGGAAGTGGTATGACATCCATGCTGATATGTCAGTTAGTAAGTTAGTAATGCGAGAGGAGACTTAAGGAGTGGAGGTGAGGAGCAGACAGATAGATTTGGGTGTAATTCACGTATAGATGGTATTGGAAGCCGTGGGCGGTTATCAAGTGACCAAGGGAGAAGGTTTAGATAGAGAAGAGAAAGGGTCCAAGAACAGAGCCTTGGGGGACTCCCACAGAAAGGGGCAATGGAGAGGAGGAGGCAGAGTTGTAGTTAACACTGAAGGAGCGCTGTGATAGGTAGGAGGAGAACCAGGATAGATCAGGAACCTTGGAGGCCAAGGGAACAGAGTTGATTGAGAAGGAGTGGGCGGTCAACAGTATTGAAGGCTGCAGAGAGGTTAAGCAGGAGAAGTATGGAGTAGTGACCATTGGTTTTTGCAGTTAGTAAATCGTTAGCGAGTTTTACACCAATGAGAACCCTATTTGACATACTGTTTGGGCAGTGCACAGCATTGTTACAATATCTCTATCTATCTATTTATCTATCCATCTATCTATTGTCCCAAATATAGATCCATACCTCCTAAATTTACAACCTGAGCTTAACGGACACCTCTGGAGGATGGGTACCTGCAGAGCGCATAAAGCAGAGATGGTTAAATTACACGAAATAGTGGGCATGTCTTAACTGAGTCTGATTAAAAAACAACAAACACAACCTTGAAATTAACCCAAATTAAACTGAACAGCTGTGCACACTGCCCCCTCCCCATACACATTACCCCCGCCCTGTACAAACTGTCCACCTCCTTGTACACACTGCCCCCTCCTTGTACATACTGTATCTCTACCCTGTACACATTAAACCCATCTGAGACACCTAGTAGCTGGGATATTGCACTAATTTTTTTTAGCCTACCAAGGTACATTAGCACGTGCCACCTATGCTGGACTGCACCCTGGGTATTTCTATACTCACTTTGGAGGAGCAGCTAGCTGTGTTATACACAGGTTATACACATCATATGTTTTGTTATTTCGATAATAAGTAGCTTAGTTTTGAATTTCACTTGGCTATTTCCTGAGTGCAGGGTCTATAAGTTTATTTAAAAAACAAACACAACAGGGCGCCTCCATCTAGGTGTAGTGATTTAATTAAAAAGGCATAAAGTTTGTTTACACGTTATTTTGCACTGATAAGGGCGTTTGCACCTACAACCATGGACATCTTTATTTTTATGAAAAAACTGAATTAATGTAGAAGAAAGGGGTAAGTACAGTGAAAATAATGGACTTGGACCATAGTTTTAAACCATGAATAAAAAAAAAAAAAAATATATATATATATATATATATATATATATATATATATATATATATATATATATATTTTTTTTTTATTCATGGTTTAAAACTATGGTCCAAGTCCATTATTTTCACTGTACTTACCCCTTTCTTCTACATTAATTCAGTTTTTTCATAAAAATAAAGATGTCCATGGTTGTAGGTGCAAACGCCCTTATCAGTGCAAAATAACGTATATATATATGGGTTTGGTGGGACATTGTCACACTAGAACGATACATGGAGGCTAGCATGACACCTAAAAGGCTAAGGTGGGATTTAAGACTAAATTACAGTTTGGATGATCCTAAGCTCATGGAGGAGGAGTATCCTTTCAACGTTAGTAAGAAAAAACATATGGACATTATCATTAAGATTAGAAGGATTGAGCTAATCATGGCTGGGAGCAAGGTTAACATGCTTAAAGAAAATATGACTCCTTTTGTGGACACTATAGAGTATAAAGAAAACACACAGAAGCTACAAGCCACCCTTACTAAAATAGATAATGACATAAAAACAAAGAAGTTGAAAAAGTTCAAGAGAGATAATGCCAGTGGAGAGTGTATAAATGGAAGGAGGAACAGGAACTCCCAGGGTCTAAAGATTCTTCCATTGTGGTGGAAGATGTTGCACAGGCCATGGGGGTAGGATTGGGTTCCCAACAATGGGACAATCAACCATAGGCATACTATCTAGAAAATAGAGGGATGGGATACCAATCATGACCCTGGAGGGGCAGGAACAGGGCCAGAGGTAGGGGTAGACCTCCACACTGGCAGGGGGAATAGAGGGAATACAGGGAATCCCACAAGCCCCAGCATACAGCAAACTACCCCTCAAGACAGATAGAATGAGGTAATCGAGAAGAAGAGGCAAGAGGAAGAAGGGATGCAGAGGTGATCAGAAAAAAAAGAAGAGAGTCCTAGGAAGGGACATCCTCAATCTCAGCAACATAGTATTTACTAAGGAAGAATTAATTATACTAGACAAAGGCATTAAATATGCACCCAATACAGTTTTTAGTAAATTTGAGGCATTTATAGATACATTCTCTCATAAAATTAGGGTTAAAAAGTTTTTTGTGGAAAACAATGAACAGATTTCTTTAGAATACATACCCAATGGGTTGAGGAATAAATCAACCTTCAAACCTAATAAGATGATCATTTTATAGAAGTATTCAGAAATAGGGTTGAACAAGATATCAAAAACATTAACCACTTCCCGCTCGGCCTATAGAAAAATGACGGCTGGGCGGTGGTTCCATTATCCTAACTGGACGTCATATGACGTCTTTCAGGATAACAGCCGTATGTCAGTCTGACATACCGCAACACCAATCTCGGTAAAGAGTCTAACAGAGACTCTTTACCACGTGATCAGCTGTGTCCAATCACAGCTGATCACGGTGTAAACAGGAAGAGCCATGTATCGGCTTTTCCTCACTCACATCTGACAGACGCAAGCAGAGGAGAGCCGATCGGCTGCTCTCCTGACAGGGGGGTATGGGCTGATAATGAACCACTGATGACCGCCAGGTATGCCACCCATGGCCACCAGGGATGCCAATCTGTGCCCAAAAATGATGCCAATCTGTGCCCATCAGTAATGCCTGCCAGTGCCTCCTTTACAGTGATGCCCATCAGTGCCACCCATCAGTGTCCATCAGTGCCACCCATAAGTAAGGATGAGCAGAACACCCCCCTGTTCGGTTCACACCAGAACATGCGAACAGGCAAAAAATTTGTCCGAACAGGCGAACACCGTTAAAGTCTATGGGACACGAACATGAATAATCAAAAGTGCTAATTTTAAAGGCTTATATGCAAGTTATTGTCATAAAAAGTGTTTGGGGACCTTGATCCTGCCCCACGGGACATGGATCAATGCAAAAAAGTTTTAAAAACGGACGTTTTTTCGGGAGCAGTGATATTAATAATGATTAAAGTGAACCAATAAAAGTGTAATATTCCTTTAAATTTCGTACCTGGGGGGTGTCTATAGTATGCCTGTAAAGGGACGCATGTTTCCTGTGTTTAGAACAGTCTGATAGCAAAATGACATTTCAAAGGAAAAAAAGTAATTTAAACTACTCACGGCTATTAATGAATTGCAGGCCCGACAATACACATAAAAGTTCATTGATAAAAACAGCATGGGGATTCTTATCGGAATCTGGAAGCCCCCTTTAACAATGGGACCCCCAGATCCCGGCCCTCCCCCCTGTGTGAAATGGTAAGGGGGTACAAAATTACCTCTACCATTTCACAAAAATACTGTCAAAAATGTTAAAAATGACAAGAGACAGTTTTTGACAATTCCTTTATTTAAATGCTTCTTCTTTCTTCTATATTCTTTCTTCTATCTGCCTTCGGTTTCTTCCTCCATCTTCTTCTGGTTCTTCTGGTTCTTCTGGTTCTTCCTACAGTGTTCTCGTCCGGCATCTTCCTCCGCGGCACTGGCATCTTCTTCCCTTCTTCTCTTCGGGCCACTCCGCATACATGATGGCATGATGGGAGGCTCCCACTGTGTGACGCTTCTCCTCTTCTGACGCTTCTTAAATAATGGGGGGCGGGGCAACCCGGTGACCCCGCCCCCCTCTGATGCACGGGGACTTGATGGGGACTTCCCTGTGGCATTCCCAGTGACGTCAGAATGGGCGGGGTTACTTAACGGGTGACCCCGCCCCCCTCTGATGTCACGGGGAATGCCATAGGGAAGTCCTCGTCAAGTCCCTGTACGTCAGAACCGTCAGAAGATGAGAAGTGTCACACAGCGGGAGCCTCCCATCATGCCATCATGTAGGCGGAGCGGCCCGAGGAGAAGAAGGGAAGAAGCCACCGGCACCGTGGAGGAAGATGCCAGACGAGAACACCGGAGGAAGAACCAGGAGAACTAGAAGAACCAGAAGAAGAAGAAGATGGAGGAAGAACCCGAAGGAAGATAGAAGATAGAAGAAAGAAAATAGAAGAAAGAAGTAGCATTTAAATAAAGGAATTGTCAAAAACTGTCTCTTGTCATTTTTAACATTTTTGACAGTTTTTTTGTGAAACACACAGGGGGGAGGGCCAGGATCTAGGGGTCCCCTTGTTAAAGGGGGCTTCCAGATTCCGATAAGCCCCCCACCCGCAGACCCCCACAACCACCGGGCAAGAGTTGTGGGGATGAGGCCCTTGTCCCCATCAACATGGGGACAAGGTGTTTTGGGGGGCTACCCCAAAGCACCCTCCCAATGTTGAGGGCATGTGGCCTGGTACGGTTCAGGAGGGGGGGCGCTCTCTCGTTCCCCCTCTTTTCCTGTGCCAGGTGGCATGCTCGGATAAGTGTCTGGTATAGATTTTGAGGGGGACCCCACACCATTTTTTTTTAAATTTTGGCCGGAGTTCCCCTTAATATCCATACCAGATCTGAAGGGCCTGGTATGGAATTTAGGGGGACCCCCACGTCATTTTTTAAAAAATTTTGGTTCAGGATTCCCCCGTGGGGAATTCCCATGCCATTTTTATCAATGAACTTTTATGTGTATTGTCGGACTGGCAATTCATTAACCTCCCTGGCGGTTTTCCCAAGTGTGGCTCGGGGTTAAAATTCAGGACCATTAGCGGTAACCCCGAGCCACACTCGGGATTACATCGCAGGATCCTGGTGCCTCCTTACTTACCTTGTCCCCGGGATCCTGCGATGTCCCCCGCAGTGTCCGTGGGTTCTGTCCTCCTCCGAAGCCTCTCCGTGCCAGGCTCCGTAAAAACATAACACATACAGTACTGTAATCTTACAGATTACAGTACTGTATGAAATTATTTCACATCCCCTTTGTCCCCAGTGCTTTGGCCCATGCCCTGCATGCAGTTTTATATTGCATATACTGTTCTTTCTGCCTGGAAACTGGAGATTGTCCATAGCAACCAAAAAGTGTCTCTTTACGTCAAAAATGGCTTTAGACCAGCTAGAAAACAGCGATAGTAAATTAGAACACTTGCAGAATTGAGCGATAGTGAATCGTGTGGAAATTAATTTTATTACTATTTATTTTTATTTTTTTTAATTATTTTTTTTTTTATTATATTTTAATTTATGTTTTTGTGTTTCAAACTTTATCATACCCGGGATATCTACTAGACTCTGGTTTGGACAGATTTAAGTGTGTTAGTGTTAAGAATTACAGACCCACAATATAAAACACCAAATTTCCATGCAAAATAATTGTACCACTTTCAGCACCTAAAATCCGAAATAATCATACCGCCAGGGAGGTTAATAGCCGCGAGTAGTTTTAAATGACTTTTTTTCCTTTGAAATGTCATTTTGCTGTCAGACTGTTATAAACAAGGGAAACATGCGCCCCTTTACAGGCATACTATAGACACCCCCCAGGTACGAAATTTAAAGGAATATTACACTTTTATTGTTTCACTTTAAGCATTATTAAAATCACTGCTCCCAAAAAAAGTCAGTTTTTAAAACTTTTTTGCATTGATCCATGTCCCCTGGGGCAGGACCTTGGTCCCCAAACACTTTTTATGACAATACCATGCATATAAGCCTTTAAAATGAGCACTTTTGATTTCTCCCATAGACTTTTAAAGGGTGTTCCACGGCTTTCGAATTTGCCGCGAACACCCCAAATTGTTCACTGTTCGGCGAACTGGCGAATAGCCGATGTTCGAGTCGAACATGAGTTCGACTCGAACTCAAAGCTCATCCCTACCCTGGGGATTACTCCATTTGAAGCACCAGATAAACACTGACTATACCGCTATATTGCAGCGCGTTAACCATGCCCGCTTGTTTGAGGGTATTATTTACCATGCTTATAGTTGGCACATGGGCAGCGATAGAAGTTAGTGCTACAAGATGTCGCTGCTGGGGTCAATATACCCATATAGGGATCCTACATACATGTTTTTATCCCCTTTGTTTTTAACTTTCCCCCTTTTTTTATGCATATTAAATAGTTTGTCTGTGTGTTATTTTGTAGAACAGCAGTATGCCCAGGTTGGATTATTATATATTAAGACTGTAACAGCATTTCAAGTGGCATTTCTCTTTTTCTTTTTGGGCTTGGGTCCTGGAGAGGTTAATTAGCCTTGGTGTTTAAGCCCTGGCAATATGGCATCTCCCCAGCTTCCCGATTTGGTGAAATGCATTGAGGTGGGATGTGTAATGTATATGTAAAGCGCTGCGTAAACTGACGGCGCTATATAAGTACCTGAAATAAATAAATAAATAATAAATAAATGTGGACGCCGACGTCACATCCATTGACGTCACCTCTTCTATTGGAACGCAGCCCTGCATTCTACCACACTGCTGGAAATCCTGAGTTTCAGGTGACACATGCTAATGTGAGTGCACATCTGTGTGGTGTTTTATGTGGAAATGGAAATTATGTATTAATAAAGGTGAAGCTCTTCTTTGTCTATTTGACTTATCCTGTCTATTCTTTTCCTAGGTCATAAGTTCTGGTGAGTGCATGGTATAAAGAGGATGTGAATCACGTTCACCTTTTGGAGCACTGGATGTGTTTCTGTTTACCAGAAGGAGCACAAAGAGGATTAGTTGTGTAATACTAGAGCTACTAAAGTTTTTTTTTACAACACATCTCAGGGATCACAGATTTTTTGTGGGAGTTTCTTTACTGTATGGTTATTTATTATCACACATACCCTTTTTTCTAGTTAAATATATTTATTGAGTTTTCACAGAAGAAGAAATAAAATGATACAATACATGGATACATATCAATCATCAGAAGATCTTTGCAGTATGATAAAAAAGATAAATAAATAAGTTAATAAAATAAAGTAATTTTAGAGATATCTTACAACCATATTTACTATACACTAGTTGGGATTCTAGATGTAAGATTAGAGAAATAAGATTAGACTAAGTATCCACAGGAATATTTTAGGAAATAATAAAAGAAAAGGAGAGGGAGGAGAGATAAAGATGGAAAGAAGGAAAGAAGAGAAAAAAAAAAAGAGAGTTTCCCGGGATGATGATCCAGCTCTCATTAGGTATACAAATATAATATATATTTCAGTAATAATATGATATATATCTTAGTGTGGTAACAACAGAGATTGATCAAAATCTGTAGGGAGGTAGTTTTTAACCCATGGTTGCCAAATTTTGCTAAATTTATTTATTTTATTTTCTTCAATAGCTGTCATCTTGGCGTATAAAAGTGCTCTGTTCATTCTGTGTTTGGCTTCAGCAAGAATTAGATTTTGGGGCTTCCACGCCTTGGCAATCGTTTGTTTAGCTGCAGTGCTAAGTTGGATAAACAATTGGAATTGAGTATGGGTGAGTATTTTGGGTTTAAGGTTTAGGAGTGCCGTTGCAGGATCTGGAGGAATCGTGATTTCCAGGGCTTTAGAAGCCATAAGAAATATATTCTTCCAGAATTCTTCAACTACGGGGCATTGCCACCATATGTGAAAATGTGTTCCTGCTGTGTCACATCTTCTAAAGCAATTAGGTGAATATGTGGGGACAAATTTAGCTATTCTAGCTGGTACAAGGTACCAGGGTGCTAGAACCTTGTAATTAGTTTCTACAGCAAAACAATTTGGAGAGGAAGTTTTGGTGGCTGACCATATATTCGACCAATCTTGTTTATTAAACACTCGATTCATATCTTGTGCCCATTTAGTTGTGTATGAGGGTAGAAACTCACTAGATATCATATTAAGTTGGAAATATAATATTGAGATAAGTCCTCTAATGTGTGGATCACTTATACAAATCCGCTCAATTTGAGTCATTTGATTAAGAGTTGAGCCTGTACTAAGAAGTGGTTCATAAAAATTTTTAATTTGTAAATATCAAAATATTTCAGTTTTAGGTAACCCAAAGATTTCACATAGTACAGGAAATGTATAAATAGCTTTAGTCGAGGAAAGATTGTATAAACGAGTCAGGTTCGTAGAGGTCCATGCAGAGAATGATTTTGGGATTTTCCAGGCAGGATAAAAGGCTGGATTATTAAGAAATGAAAGCAAGGGATTATGTGTTGATTGAAGATTATGTGCAAATTTACATTTATCCCATACTGCTAGGGTCTGTTTCGTGATAGGATTAGAAAGATGTATTCTATCAGCAGGACAGAGCCAAAACATATTTGCCACTGAGATAGGGTCACTTTCCACTGATTCAATAGCTACCCATAGGGGAGCTTCTACAGAAGTATGATACTTGGGTATAAGTGCTAGCTGTGCAGCGTAGAAATAGGAGGAAAAGTTGGGCAATCCCAAACCACCACTCAATTTATTAAGGTAAAGCGTAGATTTAGGTATACGAGGTTTGGTGGTACCCCAAATGAAGGACATAACTCTACGCTGAGTAAGTCTAAGAAAGTAAGATGGTAAAGAAATAGGGAGTACCCTAAATAAATATAAGAATTTCGGCAGGATTGACATCTTTACCGCATTAATCCTTCCTAACCATGACAATGATAGAAGAGCATTGTTTCAGGAAGCCGGAAGTTTGTTTAAGGAGGGTTAAGTAATTTGCCGCAAAAAGGTCTTTAAGAGAGATTGTGAGTTTTATTCCTCGGTGTGGAAGCTGCTTTGGAACCCAAGTAAAGGGTAAGGAAGTTTGTGCCTGCCGAAGTTCTAATTGAGATAAGGAAATATTTAATGCATTTGATTTTGTTGGATTAACATGTAGTCCTGATATTTGAGCAAAATTATCTAGTGTTTTTAGTAGATTAGGGGTGGATATATGGGGATGAGACAAAAATATGAGAATGTCATCCGCAAAGAGACATAGTTTATGGTGATAACCACCTAGTTCGATACCTTTAATGTCAGGATTGGTTCTAATAAGGTGTGCCAGGGGTTCTATTATTAGGGCAAAAAGTAGAGGGGAAAGAGGGCATCCTTGTCTAGTGCCTCTGTTGATATCAATCATTGTTGACTTATAGCCTTCATATTTGATATATGCTCTAGGATTATTGTATAAGGATGAGACCCAGGTTAAAAAATTGTTTCCAAATCCCCATTTACCAAGGACATATTCCATATAAGGCCTCGTAACCAAATCAAATGCTTTCCTTATGTCTAAGGATACAAGGCAAGCTGGGATTCGTCTGGTTTTAGCCGCATTAATAAGTAAGAGTGCTCTCCTGATATTATCTCCAGCTTGGCGTTTAGGCATAAAGCCTGTTTGGTCTTTATGGATTAGTAGGCCAATAATATTATTCAGTCTAGTGGCCAAAATTTTAGCAATTAATTTTATATCGAGATTTAGAAGGGATATAGGATGATAATTAGTCCAGGAGGTGGAGTCAGAATGTGGTTTGGGGATCATTGCTATTATAGAGGTGAGAGTCTCTGTTCTAAATGAGTTACCTTTAACCACTTAAGGACCGCCTCACACCGATTTACGTCGGCAAGGCGGCACGGGCAGGCAAAATCACGTACATGTACGTGATTTGCCTCCCGTGGGTGGGGGGTCCGATCGGACCCCCCCCGGTGCCCGAGGCGGTCCCGTTTTGTCCCCCGGCGATCGGAGGTGAGGGGGAGGCCATCCGTTCGTGGCCCCCCCCTTGCGATCGCCGCCGGCCAATCAGATTACTTCCTTTGCTGCTGTATGCTAAACAGCAGCAAAGGAAATGATGTCATCTCTCCTCGGCTCGGTATTCCGTTGCAGCGCCGAGGAGAGAAGACAGGTATGTGAGTGCACCAACACTACACAAGACAGTAGAACATGCCAGGCACACTAAACACCCCGATCCCCCCCCCGATCGCCCCCCGATCCCCCCCCAATCACCCCCCCCCTCCCTGTCACAAACTGACACCAGCAGTTTTTTGTTTTTTTTTTTTTTTTTTTTTCTGATTACTGCATTGGTGTCAGTTTGTGACAGTTACAGTGTTGGGACAGTTAGTATTACCCCCCTTTAGGTCTAGGGTACCCCCCTAACCCCCCCTAATAAAGTTTTAACCCCTTGATCACCCCCTGTCACCAGTGTCACTAAGCGATCATTTTTCTGATCGCTGTATTAGTGTCGCTGGTGACGCTAGTTAGTGAGGTAAATATTTAGGTTCGCCGTCAGCGTTTTATAGCGACAGGGACCCCCATATACTATCTAATAAATGTTTTAACCCCTTGATTGCCCCCTAGTTAACCCTTTCACCACTGATCACCGTATAACTGTTACGGGTGACGCTGGTTAGTTTGTTTATTTTTTATAGTGTCAGGGCACCCGCCGTTTATTACCGAATAAAGGTTTAGCCCCCCGGTCGCCCGGCGGTGATATGCGTCGCCCCAGGCAGCGTCAGATTAGCGCCAGTACCGCTAACACCCACGCACGCAGCATACGCCTCCCTTAGTGGTATAGTATCTGTACGGATCAATATCTGATCCGATCAGATCTATACTAGCGTCCCCAGCAGTTTAGGGTTCCCAAAAACGCAGTGTTAGCGGGATCAGCCCAGATACCTGCTAGCACCTGCGTTTTGTCCCTCCGCCCGGCCCACCCAAGTGCAGTATCGATCGATCACTGTCACTTACAGAACACTAAACGCATAACTGCAGCGTTCGCAGAGTCAGGCCTGATCCCTGCGATCGCTAACATTTTTTTTGGTAGCATTTTGGTGAGCTGGCAAGCACCAGCCCCAGGCAGCGTCAGGTTAGCGCCAGTACCACTGACACCCACGCACGTACCATACACCTCCCTTAGTGGTATAGTATCTGATCGGATCAATATCTGGTCCGATCAGATCTATACTAGCGTCCCCAGCAGTTTAGGGTTCCCAAAAACGCAGTGTTAGCGGGATCAGCCCAGATACCTGCTAGCACCTGCGTTGTGTCCCTCCGCCCGGCCCAGCCCAGCCCACCCAAGTGCAGTATCGATCGATCACTGTCACTTACAAGGCACTAAACGCATAACTGCAGCGTTCGCAGAGTCAGGCCTGATCCCTGCGATCGCTAACAGTTTTTTTGGTAGCATTTTGGTGAACTAGCAAGCACCGTCCCCAGGCAGCGTCAGGTTAGCGCCAGTACCACTAACACCCACGCACGCAGCATACGCCTCCTTTAGTGGTATAGTATCTGAACGGATCAACATCTGATCCGATCAGATCTATACTAGCGTCCCCAGCAGTTTAGGGTTCCCAAAAACGCAGTGTTAGCGGGATTAGCCCAGATACCTGCTAGCACCTGCGTTTTGCCCCTCTGCCCGGCCCAGCCCAGCCCACCCAAGTGAAGTATCGATCGATCACTGTCACTTACAAAACACTAAACGCATAACTGCAGCGTTTGCAGAGTCATGCCTGATCCCTGCGATCGCTAACAGTTTTTTTGGAAGCTTTTTATTGAACTGGCAAGCACCAGCGGCCTAGTATACCCCGGTCGTAGTCAAACCAGCGCTGCAGTAACACTTGGTGACGTGGCGAGTCCCATAAGTGCAGTTCAAGCTGGTGAGGTGGCAAGCACAAGTAGTGTCCCGCTGCCACCAAAAAGACAAACACAGGCCCGTCATGCCCATAGTGCCCTTCCTGCTGCATTCGCCAATCCTAATTGGGAACACACCGCTTCTGCAGCGCCCGTACTTCCCCCATTCACATCCCCAACCAAATGCAGTCGGCTGCATGAGAGGCATTTTTATGTGCTCCCGAGTACCCCTACCCAACGAACCCCCCCAAAAAGATGTCGTGTCTGCAGCAAGCGCGGATATAGGCGTGACACCCGCTATTATTGTCCCTCCTGTCCTGACAATCCTGGTCTTTGCATTGGTGAATGTTTTGAACGCTACCATGCACTAGTTGAGTATTAGCGTAGGGTACAGCATTCCACAGACTAGGCACACTTTCACAGGGTCTCCCAAGATGCCATCGCATTTTGAGAGACCCGAGCCTGGAACCAGTTACCGTTATAAAAGTTAGTTACAAAAAAAGTGTAAAAAAAAATATATATATATAAAATAAAAAAAAATTGTTGTCGTTTTATTGTTCTCTCTCTCTATTCTTTCTCTCTATTCTGCTCTTTTTTTACTGTATTCTATTCTGCAGTGTTTTATTGTTATTGTTATTGTTATTATGTTTTATCATGTTTGTTTTTCAGGTATGTAATTATTTATACTTTACTGTTTACTGTGCTTTATTGTTAACCATTTTTTTGTCTTCAGGTACGCCATTCACAACTTTGAGTGGTTATACCAGAATGATGCCTGCAGGTTTAGGTATCATCTTGGTATCATTCTTTTCAGCCAGCGGTCGGCTTTCATGTAAAAGCAATCCTAGCGGCTAATTAGCCTCTAGACTGCCTTTACAAGCCGTGGGAGGGAATGCCCCCCCCCCACCGTCTTCCGTGTTTTTCTCTGGCTCTCCTGTCTCAACAGGGAACCTGAGAATGCAGCCGGTGATTCAGCCAGCTGACCATAGAGCTGATCAGAGACAAGAGTGGCTCCAAACATCTCTATGGCCTAAGAAACCGGAAGCTACGAGCATTTTATGACTTAGATTTCGCCGGATGTAAATAGCGCCATTGGGAAATTGGGGAAGCATTTTATCACACCGATCTTGGTGTGGTCAGATGCTTTGAGGGCAGAGGAGAGATCTAGGGTCTAATAGATCCCAATTTTTTCAAAAAAGAGTACCTGTCACTACCTATTGCTATCATAGGGGATATTTACATTCCCCAAGATAACAATAAAAATAATTTAACCACTTAAGGACCGCCTAACGCCGATTTACGTCGGCAAGGCGGCACGGGCAGGCAAAATCACGTACATGTACGTGATTTGCCTCTCGCGGGTGGGGGGTCCGATCGGACCCCCCCCCGGTGCCCGAAGCGGTCCCGTTCTGTTCCCCGGCGATCCGAGATGAGGGGGAGGCCATCCGTTCGTGGCCCCCCCCTCGCGATCGCCGCCGGCCAATGGGAACACTCCTTTGCTGCTGTATGCTAAACAGCAGCAAAGGAAATGATGTCATCTCCCCTCGGCTCGGTATTTTCCGTTCCAGCGCCGAGGGGAGAAGACATCAATGTGAGTGCACAACACACACACACACAGTAGAACATGCCAGGCATACAAAACACCCCGATCCCCCCCCCGATCGCCCCCCGATCCCCCCCCAATCACCCCCCCCCCCTGTCACAAACTGACACCAGCAGGTTTTTTTTTTTTTTTTCTGATTACTGCATAGTGTCAGTTTGTGACAGTTACAGTGTTGGGACAGTTAGTATTACCCCCCTTTAGGTCTAGGATACCCCCCTAACCCCCCCTAATAAAGTTTTAACCCCTTGATCACCCCCCATCGCCAGTGTCGCTAAGCGATCATTTTTCTGATCGCTGTATTAGTGTCACTGGTGACGCTAGTTAGTGAGGTAAATATTTAGGTTCGCCGTCAGCGTTTTATAGTGACAGGGACCCCCATATACTACCTAATAAATGTTTTAACCCCTTGATTGCCCCCTAGTTAACCCTTTCACCACTGATCACCGTATAACCGTTACGGGTGACGCAGGTTAGTTCGTTTATTTTTTATAGTGTCAGGGCACCCGCCGTTTATTACCGAATAAAGGTTTAGCCCCCTGATCGCCCGGCGGTGATATGCGTCGCCCCAGGCAGCGTCAGATTAGCGCCAGTACCGCTAACACCCACGCACGCAGCATGCGCCTCCCTTAGTGGTATAGTATCTGATCGGATCAATATCTGATCCGATCAGATCTATACTGGCGTCCCCAGCAGTTTAGGGTTCCCAAAAACACAGTGTTAGCGGGATCAGCCCAGATACCCGCTAGCACCTGCGTTTTGCCCCTCCGCCCAGCCCACCCAAGTGCAGTATCGATCGATCACTGTCACTTACAAAACACTAAACGCATAACTGCAGCGTTCGCAGAGTCAGGCCTGATCCCTACGATCGCTAACAGTTTTTTTGGTAGCATTTTGGTGAACTGGCAAGCACCAGGCAGCGTCAGGTTAGCGCCAGTAGCGCTAACACCCACGCACGCACCGTACACCTCCCTTAGTGGTATAGTATCTGATCGGATCAATATCTGATCCGATCAGATCTATACTAGCGTCCCCAGCAGTTTAGGGTTCCCAAAAACGCAGTGTTAGCGGGATCAGCCCAGATACCTGCTAGCACCTGCGTTGTGCCCCTCCGCCCGGCCCAGCCCAGCCCACCCAAGTGCAGTATCGATCGATCACTGTCACTTACAAGGCACTAAACGCATAACTGCAGCGTTCGCAGAGTCAGGCCTGATCCCTGCGATCGCTAACAGTTTTTTTGGTAGCATTTTGGTGAACTAGCAAGCACCGGCCCCAGGCAGCGTCAGGTTAGCGCCAGTACCACTAACACCCACGCACGCAGCATACGCCTCCTTTAGTGGTATAGTATCTGAACGGATCAATATCTGATCCGATCAGATCTATACTAGCGTCCCCAGCAGTTTAGGGTTCCCAAAAACGCAGTGTTAGCGGGATCAGCCCAGATACCTGCTAGCACCTGCGTTTTGCCCCTCCGCCCGGCCCAGTCCAGCCCACCCAAGTGCAGTATCGATCGATCACTGACACTTACAAAACACTAAACGCATAACTGCAGCGTTCGCAGAGTCAGACCTGATCCCTGCGATCGCTAACAGTTTTTTTGGAAGCTTTTTATTGAACTGGCAAGCACCAGCGGCCTAGTATACCCCGGTCGTAGTCAAACCAGCGCTGCAGTAACACTTGGTGACGTGGCGAGTCCCATAAGTGCAGTTCAAGCTGGTGAGGTGGCAAGCACAAGTAGTGTCCCGCTGCCACCAAAAAGACAAACACAGGCCCGTCGTGCCCATAGTGCCCTTCCTGCTGCATTCGCCAATCCTAATTGGGAACCCACCGCTTCTGCAGCGCCCGTACTTCCCCCATTCACATCCCCAACCAAATGCAGTCGGCTGCATGAGAGGCATTTTTATGTGCTCCCGAGTACCCCTACCCAACGAACCCCCCCAAAAAGATGTTGTGTCTGCAGCAAACGCGGATATAGGCGTGACACCCGCTATTATTGTCCCTCCTGTCCTGACAATCCTGGTCTTTGCATTGGTGAATGTTTTGAACGCTACCATACACTAGTTGAGTATTAGCGTAGGGTACAGCATTGCACAGACTAGGCACACTTTCACAGGGTCTCCCAAGATGCCATCGCATTTTGAGAGACCCGAACCTGGAACCGGTTACCGTTATAAAAGTTAGTTACAAAAAAAGTGTAAAAAAAAAAATATATATATATAAAATAAAAAAAAATAGTTGTCGTTTTATTGTTCTCTCTCTCTATTCTCTCTCTCTATTGTTCTGCTCTTTTTTTACTGTATTCTATTCTGCAGTGTTTTATTGTTATTGTTATTGTTATTGTTATTATGTTTTATCATGTTTGTTTTTCAGGTATGTAATTATTTATACTTTACTGTTTACTGTGCTTTATTGTTAACCATTTTTTTGTCTTCAGGTACGCCATTCACAACTTTGAGTGGTTATACCAGAATGATGCCTGCAGGTTTAGGTATCATCTTGGTATCATTCTTTTCAGCCAGCGGTCGGCTTTCATGTAAAAGCAATCCTAGCGGCTAATTAGCCTCTAGACTGCCTTTACAAGCCGTGGGAGGGAATGCCCCCCCCCCCCACCGTCTTCCGTGTTTTTCTCTGGCTCTCCTGTCTCAACAGGGAACCTGAGAATGCAGCCGGTGATTCAGCCAGCTGACCATAGAGCTGATCAGAGACAAGAGTGGCTCCAAACATCTCTATGGCCTAAGAAACCGGAAGCTACGAGCATTTTATGACTTAGATTTCGCCGGATGTAAATAGCGCCATTGGGAAATTGGGGAAGCATTTTATCACACCGATCTTGGTGTGGTCAGATGCTTTGAAGGCAGAGGAGAGATCTAGGGTCTAATAGACCCCAATTTTTTCAAAAAAGAGTACCTGTCACTACCTATTGCTATCATAGGGGATATTTACATTCCCCGAGATAACAATAAAAATGATTTAAAAAAAAAAAAAATGAAAGGAACAGTTTAAAAATAAGATAAAAAAGCAAAAAAATAATAAAGAAAAAAAAAAAAAAAAAAAAAGCACCCCTGTCGCCCCCTGCTCTTGCGCTAAGGCGAACGCAAGCGGCGGTCTGTCGTCAAACGTAAACAGCAATTGCACCATGCATGTGAGGTATCGCCGCGAAGGTCAGATCGAGGGCAGTAATTTTTGCAGTAGACCTCCTCTGCAAATCTAAAGTGGTAACCTGTAAAGGCTTTTAAAGGCTTTTAAAAATGTATTTATTTTGTTGCCACTGCACGTTTGTGCGCAATTGTAAAGCATGTCATGTTTGGTATCCATGTACTCGGTCTAAGATCATCTTTTTTATTTCATCAAACATTTGGGCAATATAGTGTGTTTTAGTGCATTAAAATTTAAAAAAGTGTGTTTTTTCCCCAAAAAATGCGTTTGAAAAATCGCTGCGCAAATACTGTGTGAAAAAAAAAAATGAAACACCCACCATTTTAATCTGTAGGGCATTTGCTTTAAAAAAATATATAATGTTTGGGGGTTCAAAGTAATTTTCTTGCAAAAAAAAAAAACTTTTTCATGTAAAAAATAAGTGTCAGAAAGGGCTTTGTCTTCAAGTGGTTAGAAGAGTGGGTGATGTGTGACATAAGCTTCTAAATGTTGTGCATAAAATGCCAGGACAGTTCAAAACCCCCCCCCAAATGACCCCATTTTGGAAAGTAGACACCCCAAGCTATTTGCTGAGAGGCATGTCGAGTCCATGGAATATTTTATATTGCGACACAAGTTGCGGGAAAGAGACAAATTTTTTTTTTTTTTTTTTTTTTGCACAAAGTTGTCACTAAATGATATATTGCTCAAACATGCCATGGGAATATGTGAAATTACACCCCAAAATACATTCTGCTGCTTCTCCTGAGTACGGGGATACCACATGTGTGAGACTTTTTGGGAGCCTAGCCGTGTACGGGACCCCGAAAACCAAGCACCGCCTTCAGGCTTTCTAAGGGCGTGAATTTTTGATTTCACTCTTCACTGCCTATCACAGTTTCGGAGGCCATGGAATGCCCAGGTGGCACAAAACCCCCCCAAATGACCCCATTTTGGAAAGTAGACACCCCAAGCTATTTGCTGAGAGGTATAGTGAGTATTTTGCAGACCTCACTTTTTGTCACAAAGTTTTGAAATTTGAAAAAAGAAAAAAAAAAAGTTTTTTCTTGTCTTTCTTCATTTTCAAAAACAAATGAGAGCTGCAAAATACTCACCATGCCTCTCAGCAAATAGCTTGGGGTGTCTACTTTCCAAAATGGGGTCATTTGGGGGGGTTTTGTGCCACCTGGGCATTCCATGGCCTCCGAAACGGTGTTAGGCAGTGAAGAGTAAAATCAAAAATTCACGCCCTTAAAAACGCTGAAGGCGGTGATTGGTTTTCGGGGCCCCGTACGCGGCTAGGCTCCCAAAAAGTCCCACACATGTGGTATCCCTATACTCAGGAGAAGCAGCTAAATGTATTTTGGGGTGCAATTCCACATAGGCCCATGGCCTGTGTGAGCAATATATCATTTAGTGACAACTTTGTGCAAAAAAAAAAAAAAAAAAAAAAAAAGTGTCACTTTCCCGCAACTTGTGTCAAAATATAAAATATTCCATGGACTCAATATGCCTCTCAGCAAATAGCTTGGGGTGTCTACTTTCCAAAATGGGGTCATTTGGGGGGGGGTTGTGCCACCTGGGCATTCCATGGCCTCCGAAACTGTGATAGGCAGTGAAGAGTGAAATCAAAAAGTTACACCCTTAGAAATCCTGAAGGCGGTGATTGGTTTTCGGGGTCCCATACGCGGCTAGGCTCCCAAAAAGTCCCACACATGTGGTATCCCCGTACTCAGGAGAAGTAGCTGAATATATTTTGGGGTGCAATTCCACATAGGCCCATGGCCTGTGTGAGCAATATATCATTTAGTGACAACTTTTTGTAAATATTTTTTTTTTTTTTTTTTTTGTCATTATTCAATCACTTGGGACAAAAAAAATAAATATTCAATGGGTTCAACATGCCTATCAGCAATTTCCTTGGGGTGTCTACTTTCCAAAATGGGGTCATTTGGGGGGGTTTTGTACTGCCCTGCCATTTTAGCACCTCAAGAAATGACATAGGCAGTCATAAACTAAAAGCTGTGTAAATTCCAGAAAATGTACCCTAGTTTGTAGACGCTATAACTTTTGCGCAAACCAATAAATATACGCTTATTGACATTTTTTTTACCAAAGACATGTGGCCGAATACATTTTGGCCTAAATGTATGACTAAAATTGAGTTTATTGGATTTTTTTTATAACAAAAAGTAGAAAATATCATTTTTTTTCAAAATTTTCGGTCTTTTTCCGTTTATAGCGCAAAAAATAAAAACTGCAGAGGTGATCAAATACCATCAAAAGAAAGCTCTATTTGTGGGAAGAAAAGGACGCAAATTTCGTTTGGGTACAGCATTGCATGACCGCGCAATTAGCAGTTAAAGCGACGCAGTGCCAAATTGGAAAAAGACCTCTGGTCCTTAGGCAGCATAATGGTCCGGGGCTCAAGTGGTTAAAAAAAAAAAAAAAATGAAAGGAACAGTTTAAAAATAAGATAAAAAAGCAAAAAAATAATAAAGAAAAAAAAGCACCCCTGTCGCCCCCTGCTCTTGCGCTAAGGCGAACGCAAGCGGCGGTCTGTCGTCAAACGTAAACAGCAATTGCACCATGCATGTGAGGTATCGCCGCGAAGGTCAGATCGAGGGCAGTAATTTTTGCAGTAGACCTCCTCTGCAAATCTAAAGTGGTAACCTGTAAAGGCTTTTAAAGGCTTTTAAAAATGTATTTATTTTGTTGCCACTGCACGTTTGTGCGCAATTGTAAAGCATGTCATGTTTGGTATCCATGTACTCGGCCTAAGATCATCTTTTTTATTTCATCAAACATTTGGGCAATATAGTGTGTTTTAGTGCATTAAAATGAAAAAAGTGTGTTTTTTCCCCAAAAAATGCGTTTGAAAAATCGCTGCGCAAATACTGTGTGAAAAAAAAAAATGAAACACCCACCATTTTAATCTGTAGGGCATTTGCTTTAAAAAAAATATATAATGTTTGGGGGTTCAAAGTAATTTTCTTGCAAAAAAAAAAAACTTTTTCATGTAAAAAATAAGTGTCAGAAAGGGCTTTGTCTTCAAGTGGTTAGAAGAGTGGGTAATGTGTGACATAAGCTTCTAAATGTTGTGCATAAAATGCCAGGACAGTTCAAAACCCCCCCAAATGACCCCATTTTGGAAATTAGACACCCCAAGCTATTTGCTGAGAGGCATGTCGAGTCCATGGAATATTTTATATTGCGACACAAGTTGCGGGAAAGAGACAAATTTTTTTTTTTTTTTTTTTTTTTTTGCACAAAGTTGTCACTAAATGATATATTGCTCAAACATGCCATGGGAATATGTGAAATTACACCCCAAAATACATTCTGCTGCTTCTCCTGAGTACGGGGATACCACATGTGTGAGACTTTTTGGGAGCCTAGCCGCGTACGGGACCCCGAAAACCAAGCACCGCCTTCAGGCTTTCTAAGGGCGTGAATTTTTGATTTCACTCTTCACTGCCTATCACAGTTTCGGAGGCCATGGAATGCCCAGGTGGCACAAAACCCCCCCCAAATGACCCCATTTTGGAAAGTAGACACCCCAAGCTATTTGCTGAGAGGTATAGTGAGTATTTTGCAGACCTCACTTTTTGTCACAAAGTTTTGAAATTTGAAAAAAGAAAAAAAAAAAAAGTTTTTTCTTGTCTTTCTTCATTTTCAAAAACAAATGAGAGCTGCAAAATACTCACCATGCCTCTCAGAAAATAGCTTGGGGTGTCTACTTTCCAAAATGGGGTCATTTGGGGGGGTTTTGTGCCACCTGGGCATTCCATGGCCTCCGAAACGGTGATAGGCAGTGAAGAGTAAAATCAAAAATTCACGCCCTTAAAAACGCTGAAGGCGGTGATTGGTTTTCGGGGCCCCGTACGCGGCTAGGCTCCCAAAAAGTCCCACACATGTGGTATCCCCATACTCAGGAGAAGCAGCTAAATGTATTTTGGGGTGCAATTCCACATAGGCCCATGGCCTGTGTGAGCAATATATCATTTAGTGACAACTTTGTGCAAAAAAAAAAAAAAAAAGTGTCACTTTCCCGCAACTTGTGTCAAAATATAAAATATTCCATGGACTCAATATGCCTCTCAGCAAATAGCTTGGGGTGTCTACTTTCCAAAATGGGGTCATTTGGGGGGGGGGTTTTGCCACCTGGGCATTCCATGGCCTCCGAAACTGTGATAGGCAGTGAAGAGTGAAATCAAAAAGTTACACCCTTAGAAATCCTGAAGGCGGTGATTGGATTTCGGGGTCCCATACGCGGCTAGGCTCCCAAAAAGTCCCACACATGTGGTATCCCCGTACTCAGGAGAAGTAGCTGAATATATTTTGGGGTGCAATTCCACATAGGCCCATGGCCTGTGTGAGCAATATATCATTTAGTGACAACTTTTTGTAAATATTTTTTTTTTTTTTTTGTCATTATTCAATCACTTGGGACAAAAAAAATAAATATTCAATGGGTTCAACATGCCTATCAGCAATTTCCTTGGGATGTCTACTTTCCAAAATGGGGTCATTTGGGGGGGTTTTGTACTGCCCTGCCATTTTAGCACCTCAAGAAATGACATAGGCAGTCATAAACTAAAAGCTGTGTAAATTCCAGAAAATGTACCCTAGTTTGTAGACGCTATAACTTTTGCGCAAACCAATAAATATACGCTTATTGACATTTTTTTTACCAAAGACATGTGGCCGAATACATTTTGGCCTAAATGTATGACTAAAATTGAGTTTATTGGATTTTTTTTATAACAAAAAGTAGAAAATATCATTTTTTTTCAAAATTTTCGGTCTTTTTCCGTTTATAGCGCAAAAAATAAAAACTGCAGAGGTGATCAAATACCATCAAAAGAAAGCTCTATTTGTGGGAAGAAAAGGACGCAAATTTCGTTTGGGTACAGCATTGCATAACCGCGCAATTAGCAGTTAAAGCGACGCAGTGCCAAATTGGAAAAAGACCTCTGGTCCTTAGGCAGCATAATGGTCCGGGGCTCAAGTGGTTAAGGATCGAATTGAAGGCTTTAGTTAAGACAGGTGTTAAGATTGATGCAAATTGTCTATAATATGTTGCCGAAAATCCATCTGGGCCTGGTCTTTTACGTAATTTTAAAGATTTTATTGCGTTAAGGACTTCAGTATCTGTAATTGGACATTCAAGAAGATCTTTCTGTTGTTGATCAAGGTTAGGAAGCGTGATATTGGAGAACAGTGTGTCTGCTTTAGTTTTATCAAAATTTGAGGCAGAAGAATATAGTTTAGATAACTTAGAGCGAATAATTTCAAGTATTTTCACTGGGTTACTAGTGTAAGATTCCCGGGATACTTTCAATCTGATAGGCGTATGTATATGTTGTGAATTTTTTAAAATTCTGGCCATAGGTGTATCAGGTTTATTTGCCCTGCAATATTGAACATGCTGGCGTTTACTTATAAGTTTATCTGCGGTATCAGTAAGAAAAAGATCTAGATCCAGGCGGGCTTTTTCTAGTTTGGTACTGTTGGTAGCATTCGGGGAGGTTTGAAAAGTTTGATGACAGTCATTAAAGGTAGATTCAAGTTTTGCAAACAACAGTTTGCGTTCTCTTTTAAGGTTAATTGCTTGTTGTATCAGTCTACCCCTAATGACTACCTTGTGTGCCTCCCATAATGTAATAGCAGAGACATCGTCTGTATCATTGGATTTTAGGTAATCAGAAAGTGCTTTTTCAATCTCAACACGATGAGAAGGGTGGGTCAGAATTGAATAGTTTATACACCAAGTGGTATCGTGTGATCTAGGAATTGTGGAAGCAATGGTAATGAATACTGCGCAGTGGTCTGTCCATGGAAAAGGAATGATTTTGGATGATATGATTACTGGTAGCAGACTTGACGGGATAAGAATATGATCTATTCGTGAAAAAGAGTTATGCGGATAAGAATAATGAGTGAAGCGCCTACTAATAGGGTTCATCTCTCGCCAAGTATCTACCAGGCTATGAGTGGTGAGTAGATGTTGAAAAGTTAGGTTTATTGAGTTTGTGGTAGGTCCAGGGGGAGATTTATCTAAGAACGGGAAAATAGTAGCATTAGAATCCCCACAAATAACAACAATACCAAACTTATGTACTTCTATAAGTTGAAAAAGGTGGGATAAGAAAGCAGTTGGGCGTTTGTTAGGGGCATAATAAGACACAATAGTAATAGGATTATCAGAAATAAATCCTGTTAGAAGAACATATCGTCTTTCAGGGTCTGTTATTTTGGATACAAGGTTAAACGGAGTGGAACGGTGAAAACCAATGAGAGTTCCGCGCTGTTTAACCGTAGCTGAAGCAGTATAGAATTGTGGATATGATGATGAAAGAAATTTGGGATAAACTTTGTCAGTAAAATGCATTTCCTGCAAACATATAATATTAGCTTTTTTCATAGCAAAAGAGCGTAAAGCCTTGGTTCGCTTATGTGGAGTATTAAACCCCTGTACATTTAATGACAAGATATTTATAGGAGCCATAAAACAACGAATGCGAATATTATAGCATAACAAGCAGAGTACTCACCGAGAGCCAGGATCACCAACCCGAGAGTCAGGAGGGAATAGCAAAGATTAAAGAAAGAAGCAATAGAATAGAAAAACAAAAAAGGAGAGGAGAATCGAACAAACCCAATATGAAGACAATTTAGCAGTATATAAAGGCTAAATAATAGGGTGTAGGAGCATCTCAGGAGAGTTTTTAGAACTCTCTGAGAGGGTCCGGGACCACCAATAGAGACCCCCATAACAATGGTAGGAGTCCTTAGGTGGAATAAAGGGCAACAAGAAATTCCTAAGGGATGTATAACATCGGAGGACCACAGGAACTATTCCATTACTATCATGGAAAAATTTCGCTTAAATTGTTACAAAAAAAGAAAAAATAAAGTTCAAAAACTTGAGAGGAAAAAAAACAGAAAAAAGTTAATATAAAAAAAATATTAAAAAAAAAAAATATATATATTTTTGTAACATAACAGTAGTATGTAGCCATAACTCATTTTAGTCATGAATATGGCCAGTTAATTAACTCTGTCAGCATACTGTGCTGGAAAAAAGTAGCAAGGACAAATAACTAGTCTGGCTTAGATTGTCAGTCCATTGAATCCTCATTGTTTGGTGGTGAATGTTCATATCGACCTCGCTTGTTAAGATTTTGATAGGAAGATGTGGAATAGCTGGGTTTTGGGTCTTTGTTTTGCTGTGTAGAACGAAAAGCTGAGCGCCTATGAGACTGGTCATTTGGTAAGATTGCTTCGGCTAGGCCCATATCAAATAGGGCTGACTTCAAGTCCTCTGAAGAGCGACAAACATATTTTGTTTCCAAATGAGTAAATCTGAGACAAAAAGGAAATCCCCATTGATAGGAAACTTGATTTCTCTGGAGTACCTGGAGTTGAGGTTTAAGTGCATGTCTTTTTGCAACCGTTAGTGGGGACAAATCTGTGAAGAGTTGATAGGTATTACCCTGGAAGCTAAGAGATTCTCTCCCTCTGGCAGCTGTTAGTATCTGTTCTTTGGTTCTGTAAAAGTGCAATTTAGCTATAATATCCCTCGGGGGACCATTTATTTTGCGTGGGGCTAACGCTCTATGCACTCTATCCATTTCGAACCTGTCAATAGGGGTTCCAGGTAATAATTCTAGAAAGAGCGCCGTGATATTAGCCTGCAGGTCTAGAACAGATTCAGGGATTCCCCTGATTCGCAGATTCGATCGACGATCTCTGTTCTCTTGGTCCTCTAAACGATTTTGTAATGTAAGGTTTTCCTCTTTTAGTACCTTCATCTCAGACATGTAGTTCTGTGTAAAATTATCAATTTCATCAACTCTCAGTTCTAAGTCAGCTGTTCTCTGACCTAGTTCTCTAATTTCTTTAGTCAGTTTGTCAGTTATATGATCAGAAGTCTGTTTGAGGGCTTTCTGAAGCATACATTCAAATTTTTTGAAGATGTCAGACTGTGTAGCAGCTTGTAATTCACAGTATTCATATTCAGACTCAGACTCACCGTTAGAAACCTGTGTCTTCTGACTGTGAGGTAAAGATTTTTCAGTGTATTCACCGCTGTGCTGACTGTGAGGTAAAGATTTTCCAGTGTATTTACCGCTGTGCTGACTGTGAGGTAAAGATTTTCCAGTGTATACACCGCTGTGCTGACTGTGAGGTAAAGATTTTTCAGTGTATTCACCACTGTGCTGACTGTGAGGTAAAGATTTTCCAGTGTATTCACCGCTGTGCTGACTGTGAGGTAAAGATTTTTTAGTGTATTCACCGCAGTGCTGTGGGGGAGAGGATGCCGCCTCCATTCCAGCCGCCAGCATGTGTGCCGTTTCCTTCGTTTTTCCTGCTTTAATTTTCGTTTTAGGAGCTCTCAAGACCATTGTCAGTGAAGCTGACAGTATTAGGTAGGATTTTCTGCAGTTTTGGGATACTTGCTGGTTCACTGGGACCTGTAGTCCTCCGATGAAAACTCCCGAGGAGCGGAGCTCTAAGGTAACATTACCTTCACCTCAGGCTGCTGCACATGCGCCCATATACCCTTTTTCTATACATTTTTGAAGTGGTATAGAAATTGTAAATGACTTGGTTGCATCTATAAATACTTGTTTGTTTTAAGCAAAATTTTCACAGTTTCACCTTTGGATATTTTTGTTCCATAAAGCTGCTAATTGTACTCTTTTTGTTTACATACTGGGTGGTATTTCTATACATATAATTTATTTTATTATTTTGATAATATATGGTATTTCTATACATATAATTTATTTTATTATTTTGATAATAAGTATTTTAGAGGTGAATTCCACTTGTGCAGGGCGTATTAGTTTGTTTGAACCCTGGGTGCATTCTTGAGGAGGTTCCAAGACAGCCGTTTTATGCTCATACACCTGGGGCTGATAACAAACATCGGTCTGTCCAATCACAGCTCCATGGATAACAGACCTGGGCCACAACAGCAGCTGTAGCTCCTAATCCCACCTGGCAATGGCCTTCACCAGCTCTCCAAGACATGCTAACTTACTTCTGATTTGCCAGATCAAAATGTTGATTGGTGGCTTCCAGGGAAGTGCACATGCACTAGGACAAATCTGCCTTCTGATATATCCACAAAGCAGCTGGCACAGTGTGATTAGTCATTAACCACTTCCTTCTGCCGGCCGTAATATGATGTCCTTGACTTTGTGTGGGTATATCTGAATGATGCTTTCATCGGTGAGTCGGAGACAGGATCCGCCGGGCCCGGATGTTTACCATAGAGACCAGATTGTCGCCGGAGCCTCTATGATCGTTCAAAGGCCGGACTCAATGTTATGACATCACGCCCGGCCTCTGTATTCAAACAAACGGCGCCGCCTCGGCTGGGAAGCCAAGATCTTTTTTTTTTTTTTTTTTTAAATGTTAGGCTTCCCAGTCTAGAGGTGAGATGTGGGGTCTTATTGACCCCACATCTCACTGTAAAGAGGACAGATCATGCCATATTCCTATTACAAGGAATGTAAACAAAAAAAAATATTTTTTTAAAGTGTCAAACTAAAAAAAAGTAAAATTAACAATAAAAAAAAATAAACAAATTTAAAGCGCCCCTGTCCCCGTGTGCTCGCACGCAGAAGCGAACGCGTACGTAACTCCCTCCCACATATGAAAACGGTGTTCAAACCACACATGTGAGGTATCACCACAAACTTTGGAGCGAGAGCAATAATTCTAGCCCTAGACCTCCTCTATAACTCAAAACATGTAACCAGTAAAAAAATTTAAAGCGTCGCCTATGGGGATTTTCAAGTACCGAAGTTTGGCGCCATTCAACCAGTGTATGCAATTTTGAAGCGTGACATGTTAGGTATCTATTTACTCAGCGTAACTTCATCTTTCACATTATGCAAAAAAAATTGGGCTAACTTTACTGTTTTGTTTTTTTTTTAAACACAAAACAGTTTTTCTTAAAAAAAAAAACACGTTCCAAAAATTGCTGCGCAAATACCGTGGGAGATAAAAAGTTGCAATGATCGCCATTGTATTCTCTAGGGTCTTTGCTAACAAAACATATATAATATTTGGGGGTTCTATATTTTTTTTAGCAAAAAAAATATGATTTTGATATGAAAATATGATAGGAGAGAAATGTCAGAATTGGCCTGGGTGGCACGTGAATAAATTGCTGTAGCTATCCAGATAAACTGCATCTGAGAAATAGTGATAAACTTCAATTGGTCACAACCCACTAATTCTAGTGAAGTTTAGCATTTTTATAAACTGTAGTTAACACATGTCTAAGTCTATCTGTGACTCATATATCTTTGCTATTCATTCTGACACTTTTGCTGGCATCTGCAAGCTGCATCAGTGAAAGACAAACAACTGGCACTCCAAGATTACAGATTTTGAATTATCTTTTGGGTCTGTAGTTCTAATTGGTAAAAGAGTTACCGGTTACCCCAAGGTATCACATCTGTAATTATACAGCAACTCTCTACAAGAAAAAGAAATGTTGGCGTTGTATGGTGCCATAACAAAGGTGCTTGTATAAAATATATTTATTTAAATTTCAAAAGATTATAAAATGTATAACAGTTTAAGCATTTCATTGTACAATGTGTCCATAATAAAAAGTGAACAACAGAACAAAATATTACAGTGCACACTTGCAAAAAAGACATTTACCTCCATCAAGGCTTATTTAAAACACCTAGACATTAAAAAACATTATAAAAAAATATGGGGATTTGGTCACACCATATTGCTATATGGGGCTTAAGCCCACTTACTGCAACAAAGTACACCATGATTAGTGGGTCCTACACTATCCATAGATTGGGAGATCCTGCTTCTCTAAACCATGGGAGCCATACACTCATCTATATGGGAGAACTTGAGGTCTCCACCCATGACACAGGTGGACATTTTTAGGGTGTGCCCCCCAAATATCTTATTTGTCTATTGTATGGATTCTGACCAAATCCTTTTGTGTGCGGAGCACCCCACTCCCTCATTAAGTGCCTCTCATTAGTGTCCACCTGTGTCATGGGTGGAGACCTCAAGTTCTCCCATATAGAGGAGTGTATTTCTCCCATGTTTAAGAGAAGCAGGATCTCCCAACCTATGGATAGTGTAGGGTCCACTAATCATGGGGTACTTTGTCGCAGTAAGTGGGCTTAAGCACCATATAGCAATATAGTGTGACCAAATCCCCTTATTTTGTTATAATGTTTTTTGAAATGTCTAGGTGTTTTAACCCCTTCCCGCCGACCGTACGCAGATATGCGTACTCGGCTATCCGGGGTTATACCGGGATGATGCCCGCAGCTGCAGGCATCATCCCGGTACCGTTGTTTACAGCGGGCGATCGGCTACCCGTGTATAACAACCGATGCGGCTAAAAGCCGCTCGGCTGTTATACCAGAGGAGCGGGAGGGGACACCCCCCCTCCCGCCGCCTCCCGCCGCTGTTACCGGGCCTCCCGTGCGATCGGGAGGCCCGGTGTCCATTCAGCTGCCTTCGGCGGCTGGGGGCGGGCTGGAACGAAGCTGCGAGCGGCTTCGTTCCAGCCTTCTCGTTGTAAACGCGGAAGCGACGTCATGATGTCACTTCCCGTTTACTCGGCTGCCAATGGCGCCGAATTTAAAAAAGTACACAGTATTCAGAATCGCCGTTTTCGGCGATCTAAATACTTTGAAGTGTAAAGGAGGGATGGGGGGTCTTTTAGACCCCCCATCCCTCCATAAAGAGTACCTGTCACCACCTATTACTGTCACATTGGATGTTTACATTGCTTGTGACAGCAATAAAAGTAAAAAAAAAAAAAAAAATTTTTTAAACACAATTTATAAAGTACAAAAATAAATAAAATAAATAAAAAAAAAAAAAGTGCCCCTGTCCCCGCGAGCTCGCGCAGCGAAGAAAACGCATACGGAAGTCGCGCCCGCATATGTAAACGGTGTTCAAACCACACATGTGAGGTATTGCCGTGATCGTCAGAGCGAGAGCAATAATTCTAGCCCTAGACCTCCTCTGTAGCTCAAACCTGGTAACCGTAAAAAATTTTTAAAGCGTCGCCTATGGAAATTCATAGGTACCGTAGTTCGTCGCCATTCCACGAGTGCGTGCAATTATAAAGGGTGACATGTTTGGTATCTATTTACTCGGCGTAACATCATCTTTCACATTATACAAAAAAATTGGGGTAACTTTACTGTTTGGATTTTTTAAAAATCATGAAAGTGTCACTTTTCCAAAAATTTGCGTTTAAAACACCGCTGCACAAATGTGATAAAAAATATTGTAACAATCGCCATTTTATTCTCTAGATTCTCTGCTAAAAAAATATATATAATGTTTGGGGGTTCTAAGTAATTTTCTAGCAAAAAATACGGATTTTAACTTGTAAACACCAAATTTCAAAAATAGGCTTAGTCATGAAAGGGTTATAAACCTTGCTGGAGGTAAATGTCTTTTTTGCATGTGTGCGCTGTAATATTTTGTTCTGTTGTATGTTCTTATGACTGCACTATCTTTAATGCATCTTTTAGGGTGTGCCCCTCAAATATCTTATTTGTCTATTGTATAGATTCTGACTAAATCCTTTTGAGTGCGGAGCACCCCACTCCCTCATTAAGTACCTCTCATTAGTGTCCACCTGTGTCATGAGTGGAGACCTCAAGTTCTCCAATATAGAGGAGTGTATTTCTCCCATGGTTCAGAGAAGCAGGATCTCCCAATCTATGGATAGTGTAGGACCCACTAATCATGGGGTACTTTGTCTCAGTAAGTGGGCTTAAGCACCATATAGCAATATGGTGTGACCAAATCCCCATATTTTTATAATGTTTTTTGAAATGTCTAGGTGTTTTAAATAAGCCTTGCTGGAGGTAAATGTCTGTTTTGCATGTGTGCGCTGTAATATTTTGTTCTGTTGTATGGCCTTATGGCTGCACCATCTTTAATTCATCTTTTAGGGTGTGCCCCCCAAGTATCTTGTTTGTCATAACAAAATGTGAAACACTTTGCCTCTAACTACCATGACCAGCTTCAGTGGACCAAACACAATAAAAGATAAATAGCAAATTCATCATAAGGAGGGATTACCTTTAGCTTTTTAATGTTGGATATGAATCTGTAGTAACTGAAGAGCAATATAAGATTCAATAAGCCAAAATAGCAGGTAATATTAAAAGGCCTTACAGATTCTCAGCTATAGCTTAAATTCTCTATTCTTTAATCATGTATATTTTTCTATAACCTTTTCCATACAGATAGGACAATTTTGGGAGATAAAGTATCCACCCCAGATTCAACAAGACTATCCCCTCAACACTTAGGGTTACTACCGCCCCACTCAAATACCCCCACTGTGCACTTGCTTATGGCCCATGGCCAGAAAGATGTCACACATAGCAGGGCTCAATGACATTTTAGGCACAGGCTAGCACCAAATGCAAAGAGGGGCCTGGTGCAGGATTGCGCTCTTCCCTGGAAGATGACAATAATGGCTCCTATTGATCAGAACAATGTGACCAGAATACAACATTACTTGCATGCATAAGACAGCACTGGAAGGTGTGGTGAAGAAGTAAGGCGCCTGCCCAGCACGATAGTGGTGATGGAATCAGAAATACCAATCATCTTACAGTAACTCCTAAATGACCACTAGTTCCAAAAAGTATGCTTCATGTTCCTGGCATCCATACACTTACCAAATAGGCGGATTACCTAGGGTGTAATTTTGGCACAAGTGCAAATGACCATATCACATTACAGTAGATCTTCATTCCTGCATAAAACAATACAATACCTCAGCAACAGCAAGTTTAGTTTTTGTTTGTCTTTTTAATAATTATTGTAAAAAAATGTTTGGGTTTTTTTTGTGGGCTGTACTTGCCTAGGTCAAACAAAGATAGTGGGCATGAACAAATTCCTCCCTCCTCTTTTACCAGTGCCCCCCAGCTCTCTCGACAATCTCCCCTCCTCTCTTACTAGTGCCCCCCAGCTCTCTCAAGAATCCCCCCTCTCTTACTAATAACCCCCAGCTCTCTCACCAACCCCCCTCCCCCTTACTAGTGCCCCCCAGCTCTCTCACCAATCCCCCTCTCTTACTAATGCCCCTAGCTCCCTCAACAACCCCCTCGTCTCTTACTTGTACCCCCCAGCTCTCCCACCAATCCCCCTCCTCTCTTACTAGTGCCTCCTCCCAGCTCTCTCACCAATCCCCCTCCTCTCTTCCTAGTGCTCCCCCAGCTCTCTCACCAATCTACCCTTCTTTCTTACATCCCCTCCCCCAGCTCTCTCACCAATCCCCCCTCCTCTCCTACTTGTGCCCCCCCAGCTCTTGCACCCATCCCCCTCATCGTTTACTAGTGCCCCCAGCTCTCTCACCAATCTACCTTGCTCTCTTACTAGTGCCCCCCAGCTCTCTCACCAATCCCCCTCTCTTACTAATCCCCTCCCGGCTCTCTCACAAATCCCCTCTTCCTCTCTTTCTAGTGCCACCCCAGCTTTCTTACCAATCCCCCTTCCTCTCTTTCTAGTGCCACCCCAGCTCTCTCACCAATCCCCCTTCTCTCTTACTAATCCCCTCCTCCTCTCTTACTAACCCCCCTCCTCTCTTAACAGTGCCCCCCTCCTCTCTTACTAGTGCCCCCCAGCTCTCTCAGAAATGCAGATAGATATTTATCCCTCTGCTTTTTTAAGCACAGTGCCGCTGACAGCTCTGAGTGTCAGAACTGTAGCATGGAGCCAAGGAGGAGTTTCACAGAACTTCACACGGCTCCATGCTACAGGCCTAACAGGCGGAGAAGAAGACACCTCTGATATCACCAATTAAACAGAAATGTGGGCGGTTGTGGTGCTGGGACACGGGGCACCCACCAGCAAATTAGGGCCATGTCCCCCTTAAGTGCCTGGTGCAAATACACAGAAGCAGCTGGAGTGCTTCTGTTTGACAAAGAGATCCTCTTACCTTTCACAAGTGCTGACAGACAGGATAGGGGCTGTTGAAAGCCGGCATCGGGGCCACTGGCAGACAGCATCAGGACCACTGAGAGGCAAAATAGTGGCCGCTAAGAGGCAAAATCGGGGCCACTGAGAAGTGGGATCGGGACCACTGAGAGGCGGGATCGAGAGCCGAAGATGGGGTGGAGCTGAGAGGTGGCCTGCAAATGATATCATTGGTTGCTAGGACACCGGCGGTCCTAACAACTGGTCACTGCATTGAGGAGGGGGGGAGCAGAGATTGCTGGCCAGACCTTCAGATTGCCGGCCAGAATCCTCACTTGGTGCTGCGTGTGAGATCACACATTGCACCCATTGAGAATACCACTACTAAGTGGAGCACAGGGCTGGAACTTGACTCCAGCCCAGATGCGTGGGACCCCGGGACTTACTTCAAATTGTGGGATGGTCCAAGACAGTCTGGGACGGTTGGGAGGTATGCACACTAGTGATAGGGTGCTTAGAGGACATTATGTAAATAAAACTGTAAAGACAGTTTCATTGTTCCAGATATACTGTACTCTAAAAATATATTATAGATATTTCTATATATACTCTTAGAAGAATTTGTCAAGTCAATGTAATTTGAAAGGTTTGAAGTAAGAGAACCTATTCCTGAAATTATTGGCCATGGGAGTATCATTAACCCCCCGGATGGCCAATAATTTCGCTTTCCCCAAAACTTTTCCCATTACAATGACATAAAACATATCCAATAAAATCAAATTTCCTCGTATTTTTAGGCCAAAATGTATTCTCTTACATGTCTTTGGTAAATATAATCCCAATAAGTGTATATTAATTGTTTTTTGTGAAAGTTATAGCATCTACAAACTACAGTATATATATTTGAAAATTGATCAGTCGTGATGTACTGACATTTCTTGAGACCCTTAAAATGCCATGATAGTAGAAATACCTCCAAATGACCGCTTTTTGGAAAGTAGACAGTCTAAGGTATTTAATAAGAAGCATGGCAAGTCTTTTGAAGTTGTCATTTTTTGTCACAATTTTTTGGAAAATTAAAAAATGTAATAAAATTAGTTTTTTTCACAACTTTTTTTTTACATACTGTCACCAGTGCAGCAAAGCGTCATCCTATGACTGGTGTGGTAGAGATTAGGGATACTGACTGGCGACAATATATAAAAAAAAATATTTAAATAATGTTATATTACATTTTTTTTAAACGTTTTTTCTTTAACTTATTTTAAACATTTTTTACATACTTTCATCAGAGTAGTTCAGTAGCCTACAGCTACCACATGGTACAGGGTTGCTGTGATTGGCCCAGGTACCATGTGGTAGCTGTGGGCAAATCACAGCATCACTATAAGAATCACAGCTGTTATGAATGAAATTCATTTATAACATCTTTGTTGACATTGTGATCATGTGATCGAATGAGCAACAATCTGCTGTGCCCGGTGGACACAACGCTCGTGGAAGCATTATGCTGCACACCCCCCAGCTGGATGATGTACATATACGTCATTCAGACTGCCCATGCCAACCTACCACAGTAAATGTACTGTGGACGAGCGGCAACTGGTTATAGAGCATAATGATGTTTTAACTAAGGCAGGTTTTAACCAAGAAAGCAAAGTTTTATCCTCTATGAGAGTTGACATCTAAAGAGGTGGCCAATTAGTGTCCCCAAAAGCCAATACAGGCATTTAGGAAGGAACTGTAGTAAATTAAATAAGTACAGGGTAGAATCATAGACACATTTACTAACTGTTTTAAAGGAAAGGGGAAACCCTAAGCAACGTTTACCACAGAGCAGTTATATGAAAAAGGACAGACAATAGGGTGGTAAAGAAGGACATTGAGTTTTAATCGCTTTCCCCGGGTAGACATTATATAATGTCCTGAAATTTAAGTGAAGATATATTGATGATGTCTGCAGCTACAGGAATCATCCACATATATATTCTTTTCTGCCGGAGATTCCCTGTGTTGTAGAAGCCATCCTAGTGGCCGATTACCCACTGGATTGCTTTTACAGGCAGTGGGAGTGGACGTCCCCTCCTCCTGTTGCCCTCCGGTGCCTCTCCAGGCCCTCCCGTACTATTGGGTAGCTGAAGATCTGATCTGGTGGTGGCACTGGTTTACCATCGAGCTGGCCATGGACCAGATGGTCCCCAGCAATCTCCATGACCGGAGGCCGGAAGTGACGTCATGATGCCACTTCCGGCTCTGGCAGATGATAACACTGCCATTTTTTTCTTTGCTGGAAAGCCTGAGATCGTTTTTTTTTATCACATGCTTTCTAGCATAGAGGAAAGATGTGGGGTCTTATAGACCCTATATCTCTCCATAAAGAGGACCTGTCATGCCTTATTCCTATTATAAGGGATGTTTAAGGGAGGTTTATTTATTTGCCGAAGCAGAACTTTCTTGATCATATTAGCGGCATGTGCATAAACTCTGTCCCATGCACAGTATGTTGTAGTTGGCCACATTTTCAATAGGACCTCAAATAGCCATTGTAAAATCTAGAAATCAACATTATAGTGTAAATTTTGCAGGTAAAACAATGTGCCCTTATTATTTTTTGTTTCTGGAGCCTCTAAAGCATTGCACCAGTGATCAGCAGATTGCTGGTGCCATGCGGGTCTTCCGCAGACCATAGTTAATCAGGTTGAAAAAAGACTAGTCCTAGTTCAACCAATAAAATAATAAAAAAAACCTACAATCCCTTATGCACAATCCTATACCCACAGTTGATCCAGAGGAAGGCAAAAACCCCAGCAAAGCATGATCCAATTTACTACAGCAGGGGAAAAAATTACTTCCTGATCCCCCGAGCAATCGGGTATTCCCTGAATCAACATTTTCTATAAGTGTTAGTATCCAGTTATATTATCTACATTTAGGAAAGAATCCAGGCCTTTTTTAAAGCAATATACTGAGCTGGCCAGAACCACCTCTGGAGGAAGTCTATTCTACATTTTCACAGCTCTTACTGTGAAGAAACCTTTCCATTTTTGGAGATTAAATCTCTTTTCCTCTAGACGTAATAAGTGCCCCCTTGTCCTCTGTTATGAACACCGTTAAAGTCTATGGGACACGAACATGAATAATCAAATGTGCTCATTTTAAAGGCTTATATGCAAGTTATTGTCATAAAAAGTGTTTGGGGACCTGGGTCCTGCCCCAGGGGACATGTATCAATGCAAAAAGAAGTTTTAAAAGTGGTCATTTTTTCGGGAGCAGTGATTTTAATAATGCTTAAAGTGAAACAATAAAAGTGTAATATTCCTTTAAATTTCATACCTGGGGGGTGTCTATAGTATGCCTGTAAAGGGGCACATGTTTCCCGTGTTTAGAACAGTCTGACAGCAAAATGACATTTCAAAGGAAAAAAGTCATTTAAAACTAATCGCGGCTATAATGAATTGTTGGTCCGACAATACACATAAAAGTTCATTGATAAAAACGGCATGGGATTTCCCCACAGGGGAACCCCGAACCAAAATTTAAAAAAAAAAATGGCGTGGGGCCCCTCTAAATTCCATACCAAGCCCTTCAGGTCTGGTATGGATATTAACCACTTGCCAAATGCCTCACGCAGATATACTGCGGCAGAATGGCACGGGCAGGCAAAATCACATACCTGGTACGTGATCTGCCTCCCGCCGGTGCCCGAGGCAGTTGGCTTCTGTCCGGGAGCGATCAGAGGTGAGGGGGAGGCCATCCATTTGGGGCCCCCCCCTCGCGATCGCTCCCAGCCAATGAAATCCTTCCTCTGCTGCTGTATAGAAAACAGCGGCAGAGGAAGTGATGTCATCGCTCCTCGGCTCGGTATTTTCCGTTCCGGCGTCGAGGAGAGAAGACGTCGATGTGAGTGCACAACACACACACAAACAGTAGAACATGCCAGGAATATTTTTCACTCCCCCATCACCCCCCGATCACCCCCCGATCACCCCCTGATCACCCCCCCCGTCACAGTGACACCAAGCAGTTTTTTTTTCTGATCACTGCATTGGTGTCAGTTTGTGACAGTTAGTGTGGTAGGGCAGTTAGTGTTAGCCCCCTTTAGGTCTAGGGTACCCCCCTAACCCTCTAATAAAGTTTTAACCCCTTGATCACCCCCCGTCGCCAGTGTCACTAAGCGATCATTTTTCTGATCGCTGTATTAGTGTCACTGGTGACGCTAGTTAGGGAGGTAAATATATAGGTTCGCCGTCAGCGTTTTATAGCGTCAGGGACCCCCATATACTACCTACTGTAATAAAGGTTTTAACCCCTTGATTTCCCCCTAGTTAACCCTTTCACCAGTGATCACCGTATAACTGTTACGGGTGACGCAGGTTAGTTAGTTTATTTTTTATAGTGTCAGGGCACCCGCCGTTTATTACCTAATAAAGGTTTAGCCCCCTGATTGCCCGGCGGTGATATAACTTAGGTTTTAGGGTCAGATAGGGTCTGCATCGCCCAAGGCAGCATCAGGTTAGTGCCAGTACCGCTAACACCCACGCACGCAGCATACGCCTCCCTTAGTGGTATAGTATCTGAACGGATCAATATCTGATCAGATCTATACTAGCGTCCCCAGCAGTTTAGGGTTCCCAAAAACGCAGTGTTAGCGGGATCAGCCCAGATACCTGCTAGCACCTGCGTTTTGCCCCTCCGCCCGGCCCAGCCCAGTCCACCCAAGTGCAGTATCGATCGATCACTGTCACTTACAAAACACTAAACGCATAACTGCAGCGTCCGCAGAGTCAGGCCTGATCCTTGGGATTGCTAACAGTTTTTTGGTAGCGTTTTGGTGAACTGGCCAGCACCAGCCCCAGGCAGCGTCAGGTTAGTGCCAGTAGCGCTAACACCCACGCACGCACCGTACACCTCCCTTAGTGGTATAGTATCTGAATGGATCAATATCTGATCTGATCGGATCTATACTAGCGTCCCCAGCAGTTTAGGGTTCCCAAAAATGCAGTGTTAGCGGGATCAAACCAGATACCTGCTAGCACCTACGTTTTGCCCCTCCGCCCGGCCCAGCCCAGCCCAGCCAAGTGCAATATCGATCGATCACTGTCACTTACAAAGCACTAAACGCATAACTGCAGCGTTCGCAGAGTCAGGCCTGATCCCTGCGATCGCTAACAGTTTTTTTGGTAGCGTTTTGGTGAACTGGCAAGCACCAGCGGCCTAGTACACCACGGTCATAGTCAAACCAGCACTGCAGTAACACTTGGTGATGTGGCGAGTCCCATAAGTGCAGTTCAAACTGGTGAGGTGGCAAGCACAAGTAGTGTCCCGCTGCCACCAAGAAGAAGACAAACACAGGCCCGTCGTGCCCATAATGCCCTACCTGCTGCATTCGCCAATCCTAATTGGGAACCCACCGCTTCTGCAGCATCCGTACTTCCCCCATTCACATCCCCAAATAAATGCAGTCGGCTGCACGAGAGGCATTTTCTTTATGTCCTCCTGAGTACCCCTACCCAACGAACCCCCCCAAAAAAGATGTCGCGTCTGCAGCAAGCGCGGATATAGGCGTGACACCCGCTATTATTGTCCCTCCTGTCCTGACAATCCTGGTCTTTGCATTGGTGAATGTTTTGAACGATACCATACACTAGTTGAGTATTAGCGTAGGGTACAGCATTGCACAGACTAGGCACACTTTCACAGGGTCTCCCAGGATGCCATCGCATTTTGAGAGACCCGAACCTGGAACCAGTTACAGTTATAAAAGTTAGTTACAAAAAAAAGTGTAAAAAAAAAAATATATATATAAAATAAAAAAAAAAATAGTTGTCGTTTTATTGTTCTCTCTCTCTCTATTCTCTCTCTATTGTTCTGCTCTTTTTTACTGTATTCTATTCTGCAATGTTTTATTGTTATTATGTTTTATCATGTTTGCTTTTCAGGTATGTAATTTTTTATACTTTACCGTTTACTGTGTTTTATTGTTAACCATTTTTTTGTCTTCAGGTATGCCATTCACGACTTTGAGTGGTTATACCAGAAGGATGCCTGCAGGTTTAGGTATCATCTTGGTATCATTCTTTTCAGCCAGCGGTCGGCTTTCATGTAAAAGCAATCCTAGTGGCTAATTAGCCTCTAGACTGCTTTTACAAGCAGTGGGAGGGAATGCCCCCCCACCGTCTTCCGTGTTTTTCTCTGGCTCTCCTGTCTCAACAGGGAACCTGAGAATGCAGCCGGTGATTCAGCCAGCTGACCATAGAGCTGATCAGAGACCAGAGTGGCTCCAAACATCTCTATGGCCTAAGAAACCGGAAGCCACGAGCATTTCATGACTTAGATTTTGCCAGATGTAAACAGCGCCATTGGGAAATTGGAAAAGCATTTTATCACACCGATCTTGGTGTGGTCAGATGCTTTGAGGGCAGAGGAGAGATTTAGGGTCTAATAGACCCCAATTTTTTCAAAAAAGAGTACCTGTCACTACCTATTGCGATCATAGGGGATATTTACATTCCCTGAGATAACAATAAAATGATTAAAAAAAAAATGAAAGGAACAGTTTAAAAATAAGATAAAAAAGCAAAAAAATAATAAAGAAAAAAAAAAAAAAAAAAAAAGCACCCCTGTCCCCCCCTGCTCTCGCGCAAAGGCGAATGCAAGCATCGATCTGGCGTCAAATGTACAGCAATTGCACCATGCATGTGAGGTGTCACCGCGAATGTCAGATCGAGGGCAGTAATTTTAGCAGTAGACCTCCTCTGTAAATCTAAAGTGGTAACATGTAAAGGCTTTTAAAACGGTATTTAGTTTGTCGCCACTGCACGTTTCTGCGCAATTTTAAAGCATGTCATGTTTGGTATCCATGTACTCGGCCTAAGATCATCTTTTTTATTTCATCAAACATTTGGGCAATATAGTGTGTTTTAGTGCATTAAAATTTAAAAAAGTGTGTTTTTTCCCCAAAAAATGCGTTTGAAAAATCGCTGCGCAAATACTGTGTGAAAAAAAAAAAATGAAACACCCACCATTTTAATCTGCAGGGCATTTGCTTTAAAAAAAAATTATAATGTTTGGGGGTTCAAAGTAATTTTCTTGCAAAAAAAAATAATTTTTTCATGTAAACAAAAAGTGTCAGAAAGGGCTTTGTCTTCAAGTGGTTAGAAGAGTGGGTGATGTGTGACATAAGCTTCTAAATGTTGTGCATAAAATGCCAGGACAGTTCAAAACCCCCCCAAATGACCCCATTTTGGAAAGTAGACACCCCAAGCTATGTTGAGTCCATGGAATATTTTATATTGTGACACAAGTTGCGGGAAAGAGACACATTTTTTTTTTTTTTTTTGCACAAAGTTGTCAGTGAGTATAGTGAGTATTTTGCAGACCTCACTTTTTGTCACAAAGTTTTGAAAATTGAAAAAAGAAAAGAAAAAAGTTTTTTCTTGTCTTTCTTCATTTTCAAAAACAAATGAGAGCTGCAAAATACTCACCATGCCTCTCAGCAAATAGCTTGGGGTGTCTACTTTCCAAAATGGGGTCATTTGGGGGGGGTTTGTGCCATCTGGGCATTTTATGGCCTTCAAAACTGTGATAGGTAGTGAGGAGTGAAATCAAAAATTTACACCCTTAGAAATCCTGAAGGCGGTGATTGGTTTTCGGGGCCCCGTGCGCGGCTAGGCTCCCAAAAAGTCCCACACATGTGGTATCCCCGTACTCAGGAGAAGAGGCTGAATGTATTTTGGGGTGCAATTCCACATAGGCCCATGGCCTGTGTGAGCAATATATCATTTAGTGACAACTTTTTGTAAATATTTTTTTTTTGTCATTATTCAATCACTTGGGACAAAAAAAATAAATATTCAATGGGTTCAACATGCCTCTCAGACATTTCCTTGGAGTGTCTACTTTCCAAAATAGGGTAATTTGGGGGGGTTTTGTACTGCCCTGCCATTTTAGCAACTCAAGAAATTACATAGGCAGTCATAAACTAAAAGCTGTGTAAATTCCAGAAAATGTACCCTAGTTTGTAGATGCTATAACTTTTGCGCAAACCAATAAATATACGCTTATTTACTTTTTTTTTACCAAAGACATGTGGCCGAATACATTTTGGCCTAAATGTATGACTAAAATTGAGTTTATTGGATTTTTTTTATAACAAACAGTAGAAAATATAATTTTTTTTCAAAATATTCGGTCTTTTTCCGTTTATAGCGCAAAAAATAAAAACGGCAGAGGTAATCAAATACCATCAAAAGAAAGCTCTATTTGTGGGAAGAAAAGGACGCAAATTTTGTTTGGGTACAGCATTGCATGACCACGCAATTAGCAGTTAAAGCGACGCAGTGCCAAATTGGAAAAAGTCCTCTGGTCCTTAGGCAGCATAATGGTCCGGGGCTGAAGTGGTTAACCATTTTGCTGCCAACCCTACTGCATTTTTTTGCACACGATTCAAAAATCATTTTAGGCCTAAAGATCTATCTATCTTTTTATTTACTTTATATTTTGGAGCTCTTCACATATTTTCCTTTTGGATAATATATATGACATTATATACTATTTACCATGCAGAAGTTTGCATGTTAGATTTCATGGTCATTAAAATAGATTTCGTTACAGTATTGCTATGATTTTACAAGTGCAATACCAACATTTAAAAAGGAAAAATGTATGGTATTTCAGTGAAAATTTCTTTAGGTAACAGTTTAAATCTTTTTCATTTTGGGGGTTGTACATTTATCAGTACTAGCTTTAAGCTTAAATGTATAACCTTTCTATTTGCTATAAAATACATTCCTGCTCTTGAATTATTTAAAGTATAGATCATTATATATGATTAGTTGAAAACTAGTTTAGTCAGCATTATGATGTACTTTCTGGTGCAGTCAGCAAACATACCACTTATAGCAGAATTTTAACTCGAAAGCAATCTTAAACCTCTACTTTTAGAGAATTTAAAAATGCATCTAAAGGTGTATGCTGTTTGTATAAAGACTGTACTGAATGAATGAAAATTTACATTGTTACATTTACATTATTGTTCCCAGCTGTTCCTCATTTGTAGTGAAAGTTCCACTTTTGGATCCAAATCTTTCTGCCCCTTTGCTGCCAAACTTTTACCTTATTTTGTACTAATGTATATATCAGTCCAACATCTAATAGAATATTTTGTATATTTTCAAAAATGATATTAAGGAAAGTTTGACCATAACAAATGGTCCAGTTTTGTTTTCATTTTCTAACTTACACCATAAATAACCTGTAAGGAAACCACTTTTAAAGCATGTTTCTTTCATTTTATTTTGCCGATGTTGACATTTGTAGATGGTAAATGCTTGAAAACATGTCTTTAGTTCATGAAATATTAATGGTCTGTCTGTTTCCTGTTCCTTTAGAATGATAAAAGTATAAAAAGGTTTAGTAGGAGAGTGCATTTTTCCTAAAACCTTTGGAGCTAAGCGTAGCAATCTATCTTATTTAAGAAAATTGGGAAGTATACTTGCTTGTTACTGTGCTTCATGTGAAAGGAGACCATAATGTACACCAAAACATGTTTTAGGGTACGCATACATAAGAAATAATTGGTGTCAAATCTGGCCAATAGGACATTGCTACTCATGTGTATTGCATCAGTACAATGGGGTAGGAAGCTCCAAAAATTATTAATTGGTTTCCATCTAGATTAGGCCAATGCAAGGAATCTGTTTTGCCATTCCATCCTTCACCTGTTTAACCCACTCTATAGCCAAATGACAGCTACAGCCTGGTCTCGCATTGAAGGGAGAGCATCTATTGACGTCCTCACAAGAACACACATGGGCCCCTTCGGGCATGCATCCTGAAGAATCTGTGATCTCTGTGTCCCTTGAACACAGCGAATCACAGTTCGTGGAAAATGGACAATCCAACGACAAGTGATCACGAGTGTAAACACATTAGGTCATTAGTGGTTGACATCTCTTCTTCCCTCACACAGAGACAGAGTGTGAGGGAAGGAGAGAGAGAGAGAGAGAGAGAGAGAGAGAGAGAGAGAGAGAGAGAGATCTGTGCTGGACACTGAGTTAATGGTTTTTCTTCAATGCTTTACTGTGCCCATCAGTGTCACACAGTGTCACATAGTGCCCATTAGTGTCACATAGTGCCCATCAGTACTGCCTCATCACTGCTGCCTCATGAGTGCATTAACAGTGCTGCTTATCAGTGCCCATCAGTGTTGCTTGTCAGTGCTGCCTCATCAGTATAGTCTCATCAGCACCCATCAATGCACATCAGTACACACCAATGTACCTGATCAGTGCCATTTCATCAGTGCTGCTTATCAGTGCACAACAGTGTTGCTTATCAGTTCAAATCAGTGTCACTTATCAGTGCTGCCTCTTCAGTGGAGCCACATCAGCGTCCATTAGTGCCGCCTCATCAGTGGACAACAGCGTAGCTGATCAGTAACGCCCTATCAGTGCAGTGCATTAGTGCACATCAGTGCAGCCTCATCAGCACCCATCAATGCAGCCTCATTAGTTCATATCAGTGCCCATCAGTTTATCCTGATAAGTACCTATCAGTGCAAATCAATACAGCCTCATCAGCACCCATCAGAGCAGCCTAATTAGCACCCATCAGTGCAATCTCATCAGCACCCATCAGTGCAGTCTCATCAGCAGCCATCAGTGCAGTCTCATCAGGAGGTGTCCATGATGATCACAAGGTCAACAATATGTATAAAGGGGTAACAAATTTTATTTATATAAACATCATGCAATATAAGACATGATTATAAATAACAGTTACATAAGAGCAGCAACATAGCATAATAGTCCTCCTAACATAGCCATAATGATATAATATCACAAAGTATTTGTAGTACAGATGTACATAATACATCTCTAACCCGACCCGTTTCGCGAGCTCTACTCGCATCATCAGGGGCTGATGTGTACATCTGGGTAATCAAGGGTAATCTTTTGTTTACACTATGCTCAGCAGAATGTATTTTGGGGCGTAATTCTTGGTATGTATAAGCTATGTGTTGGAAATATGATGGACCTTTAAAAATGATAGGTTGTCTGGAAATTAGATGTGTAATTTACAGTCAGGTCCATAAATATTGGGACATCGACACAAGTCAAATCTTTTTGGCTCTATACACCACCACAATGGATTTGAAATGAAACAAACAAGATGTGCTTTAACTGCAAACTTTCAGCTTTAATTTGAGGGTATTTACATCCAAATCAGGTGAACGGTGTAGGAATTACAACAGTTTGTATATGTGCCTCCCACTTTTTAAGGGATCAAAACTAATGGGACAGATTAACAATCATCCATCAAACTTTCACTGTTTAATACTTGGTTGCAAGTCCTTTGCAGTCAATTACAGCCTGAAGTCTGGAATGCATAGACATCACCAGACGCTGGGTTTCATCCCTAGTGATGCTCTGCCAGACCTCTACTGCAACTGTCTTCAGTTACTGCTTGTTATTGGGGCATTTTCCCTTCAGTTTTGTCCTCAGCAAGTGAAATGCATACTCATTCGGATTCAGGTCAGGTGATTGACTTGGCCATTGCATAACATTCCACTTCTTTCCCTCAAAAAAGTCTTTGGTTGCTTTCGCAGTATGCTTCGGGTCATTGTTCATCTGCACTTTGAAGCGCCATCCAATGAGTTCTGAAGCATTTTGATGAATATGAGCAGAAAATATTGCCCAAAACACTTCAGAATTCATCCTGCTGCTTTTGTCAGCAGTCTCATCATCAATAAATAAAGAGAACCAGTTCCATTGGCAGCCATACATGCCCACGCCATGACACTACCACCACCATGCTTCACTGATGAGGTGGTATGCTTTGGATCATGAGCAGTTCCTTTCCTTCTCCATACTCTTCTCTTCCCATCACTCTGGCACAAGTAGATCTCGGTCTCATCCGTCCATAGGATGTTGTTCCAGAACTGTGAAGGCTTTTTTAGATGTTGTTTGGCAAACTCTAATCTGGCCTTCCTGTTTTTAAGGTGAACCCTCTGTATTCACTCTGGTGAAGTCTTCTCTTGATTGTTGACTTTGACACACATATACCTACCTCCTGGAGAGTGTTCTTGATCTGGCCAACTGTTGTGAAGGGTGTTTTCTTCACCAGGGAAAAAATTCTTTGGTCATCCACCACAGTTGTTTTCCATGGTCTTCCGGGTCTTTCTTTTGAAGGATGTTCCAAACAGTTGATTTGGCCACACCTAATGTTTTTGCTATCTCTCTGATGGGTTTGTTTTGTTTTTTCAGCCTAATGATGGCTTGCTTCATTGATAGTGACAGCTCTTTGGATCTCATATTGAGAGTTGACAGCAACAGATTCCAAATGCAAATAGCACACTTGAAATGAACTCTGGACCTTTTATCTGCCCCTTGTAAATGGGAAAATGAGGGAATAACACACACCTGGCCATGGAACAGCTGAGCAGCCAATTGCCCCATTACTTTTGGTCCCTTAAAAAGTGGGAAGCACACATACAAACTGTTGTCATTCCTACACCGTTCACCTGATTTGGATGTAAATACCCTCAAATTAAAGCTGAAAGTCTGCAGTAAAAGCACATCTTGTTTGTTTCATTTCAAATCTATTGTGGTGGTGTATAGAGACAAAAAAGAGTAGAATTGCGTCGATGTCCCAATATTTATGGACCTGACTGTATGTCCCTAGAACCCCTGACGGTGGTCCTTGGATAATGGGCCTCACTATGTAGCCTGGCTGTTAAAAAGACTCACACATGTGGTATCGCCATACTCAGGAGGAGTAGCAGAATGTATTTTGGGGTGTAATTTTTGCTATGTACATGCTATGTGTTGGAGATATCGTCTAAAAGGACAGCTTTGAGTAAAAAGAAAAAATGTTTTCATTTTCTTTTCACATTTTCCGAAAACTTGTGGAAAAAATGACATGTTCAAAAGACTCATTATGTCTCATAGAATATACATTGGAGTGTTTGCATTCCAAAATTGGGTCATTTTGTGGATAATTACATTGTCCTGGTGCTCCAGGGCCTTTAAAATTGTAATAGGTAGTCAAGAAATTAGATGTGTAATTTCTGTCCCTAGAACACCTGATGGTGCTCTTTGCATGTTGGGCCTCTCTACGTAGCTAGGCTGTGAAAAAGTCTCACACATGTGGTATAGCCATGCTCAGGAGGAGTAGCAGAATGTGTTTGGGGTGTAGTTGCAAGTATGCATATGCTGTGTGAGAGAAATAACCTGTTAATAGGCCAGTTTTGTAAAAAAAATATAAAAAAATCTTTATTTTCCAAAGAATTGTAGGATTGAGGTCAGGGCTCTGTGCAGGTTGCTCCTGTTCCTCCTTATCAACTCCTTAAACTATGTCTTTATTTGCATAACTTTGTGCACAGTCAAACAATCATGCTGGAACAGAAAAGGGCTGTCATGAGGTTGAAAGCACCAATTGTCTTTGGGTTTAATTTTGATTTGCTAAAGGCAAATAGACTGTTCACTTTGCAAAAGAAGTTGCACTTCACAATAGAGCTTCACTGCATATGCCAAGCTGTAACTAAACTTACCTTGCAAAGTGCAACTTCCTTTGCAAACCAAACGACCTATTTGTCTTTAGTAAATCAACCCCATTTGTAACCTGTAGCATTAACAGTACACTTCACTGAAAGCACATAATAACTCAATAATTTGGAGGGGTGTCCACATTCAAGCCATATAGTTGTAGTATGAACCATCATATATTTCAACTTGCATAGAACCACACAACAATAAAGTTCCTGTTCTTGGGAGCACACCAGTTATTAGCCCTGGATTCAACAACTCTTGTCTAATGATAAAGTTCACACAAGTCCATGAATAGTGAGAAAACAGGGGTGAATTCAATCCTGCAGGCCTAAGCAGATCTGGGATAGATCCGATCCAGCATCATAATATTCCATCAAAATGCATAGGGCATGTGTATATTCATCCTTCATTTGTTGTATTTTGATTACTATCAATTTCATTATTTTATTCACAATGTATTATATTATATATTTTATAGCTTTCCGTATTTTATGCCCTTAATATATTGCCAATTGGTTATATAGTTTTATGCACATATATCAATTTATTGTTTAGCTAATTATGTCATTATTATTTTTTGATAATACATTTTCTGCATCTTATGATATATACTATTAGTTTTAGTAATTTAGTGCAGGGGTAGGCAACCTCAGCCCTCCAGCTGTGGTGAAACTACAAATCCCATCATGTCTCTCCTCCTAGGAGTCATGCCTGTGATTGCTGGGGTCTTGCAATGTTTTATGGGACTTGTAGTTTCAAAACAGCTGGAGGGCCAAGCTTAGGTTGTATCTCTAATGTTGGTTGTCTACTTCATATCATTAATGGTTTGCCAGTATCTATAGCTAGTTCAATGCTGGCTTGCACTTGTAGTCCACTTCTTTATCATTAAGCCCCACTGTATTTACCACACCACCCCTCTGTGCTTAAAAGCTGGCTTCTTTCAGCTAGCTTGACAAAGGGGACAGGGCTCCGGAAACATGTCACTGACTATTGCTCTCACTGATGTTTGTGTAACTGTGGGACCGGGTGCTGCTGGGATGACTGTGCACACCACCAGTCTCCATCTGTTTGGTGGGTCTGGCAATATACCACACCGGCTTACTGATCCTGTGTCTGGATGTCACATTGAGTATCCCCATGTGCTTTCCCTCTCACAGTCTTTCTTTACAAAAGTGTACTATGTTTTGATGGAATAAAGTGATGCTGTTTTACTGATCCTTGCACCCTGCTTTTTTTTTTTGTTTTACATAATTATCCTGATCAGTTGCATGTTCTGTTTTAAACCATAATATACATCAGAGACGTAGATAGGGGGGAGGGGGGGGTTGAGGGGTTGAAATACCTCCCACCCAGAGCATCAGTGCAGATTGCAGAACTAGTAGTTAAGTAATGTGTGCTTTAGTGGTGCCGGCCACGCTGCCGCTGCACTCAGTACTGAATCTCCCATGCTGTTGTTGTGTGCTGCCTGAGCCTGGCCTGCTGTTATACCACTGGACTGAGGGAGGGAGCAGGGAGGCAGCAGGGAGGGGCGAGGCCTGGAGCTCCATGGACGCTGGGACCCTGCCCCATGCTGTCTGTATCTTCGGAGCCAGAGCAGAGAAACTGAGTGGAAGCACTGAGAGCCCTCGACCTTGGAAAGCCCTGTACCGGACCTTTGAGTGGGAGGTAAGCCTAGCTGTCCAGGTAGGTCTTTCTCCCCATATAGACTGCCTGTAGACTCACTGTTATGCTAAACCTTCCCTGTGTCAGATAAGGGTACTCACCGAGGCCGAGATGCTAAGAGCGGTAACCTCTTGTGACTAAGCGCACTCCACTCCTGGAGATGACACAGGGGGTGAAGGGCACAAAGAGGCACGAGTCACCAGCAGGCTGGGCAGGTCTTGGGTGAAGGTCACTGACAGGGAGACAGATGTGCAGGACTGGAAGATGCTGAAGCTCAAGAAGGAAGATGAACAGCTAATCCAACAACAGGCCGGGGGTCAAAGATCGATGACTAGTAAGAGTCTCTTAGATAGACAAAAACAGCCTAGTGCAAAGGACTGTTAGCAGTTCTGTCAGAAGGCTGATGACTTAGTACTGAAGATGATAGCAAAGTCCGTAAACAGGCTGAGGGTCAAACACAGGTAACTGGAGGCAAAGTCTGTGAGCAAGCCAGGGGTCGAGCACTGAAGACAATAGCAAAGTCCAGGAGCAGGCTGAGGGTCAATCACTGGAGACAGGAAGCAATATCCGTAGATGGGCCGAGGGTGAAACACAGGAAGCAAGTGGAGAAGTCCAAGAGGCAAGCCGAGGGTCAGATGCAGGAAGAGATCAGAGCAGGTCAAGGTCAATCCGGGTCACAACAGGTAATCAAGAATCAGGATACAAGCAGGAAACACAAGGGGAGCTGAAAGACAAACCAGCAATCTGGCCATGGCACAAAGTGGCTCTGTAGGCTAGTGGGAGGGTCATGTTGTGCGCGTGCTATTGCGTACGCGCATTCCCCGTTCCGCTGAATCGCGCACAAGCATTGGCCGTTTCGCTGAATTGCACACACAGTAGCCGTTTAGCTGAAGTGTGCACGCGCATTAGCTGTTTCGCTGTATTGTGCCCAGGGATGCGCCGGAGTGCCGCTCCACCACGCATGTGCAAAGGAAGGCATTTATATTGACGAGACTGGTACTTGCTTCTTTCCTGACACCCTGACAGTGCTGTTTACCCCCATGTGTAGCTGTGCAGTGCTGAAAGATAGAATTTAAAAATGGCTACTTGATTATCTCCTGTATGTCGCCTCCGCAGTGTCTGGTTATCTCCTGTAGTACATCACATCTGCAGTCTCTGGTTATCTCCTGTAGTCAATCAGCAGTCTCTGGTCATTTTCTGTGGTAAACAAAAATAGACTTCGGGGGCACACCCTAAAAATACATAACATTAAAGATGGTGCAGCTATAAGACCGACAAACAGAGGAAAAGATTACAGCACACACATACTAAAATGACATTGAAATCCTGCAAGGCTGTTTAAAACACCTGAACATATTCAGCAAATAAGCAAAAAATATGGGGATTTGGTCACACTATATGGCCAGATAGTGCTTAAGCCCACTACTGCGTCAAGGTACCCCATTATCAGTGGGCCCTACACTATTCATAGAATGAAAGATCCTGCTTCTCAACCATGACAGAAATGCACTCCTCTATGTGGGAGAATTAAAGGACTCCTCCTATAGCACAGGTGGACACTAATAAGAGGTAATGGCGGGTTGGGGGGGATAGGATGCTCCAGCCCGATAGATCTGGTCAGGACCCTTACAATAGACAAACAAAGATAGACTTGGGGGGCACACCCTAAAAATACATATTATTAAAGATGGTGCAGCTATAAGACTGACTAACAGAGGTTTTTCCTGTGGTAGGTCACATCTGCAGTCTGCAGTCTCTAAATTTATCTCCTGTAGTCCATCCGCAGTCTCTGGTTATATCCTGTAGTACATCGCGTCCACAGTCTCTGGTTATCTCATGTAGTCCATCTGCAGTCTCTGGTTATCTCCTGTAGTCTATCCGCAGTCTCTGGTTATCTCCTGTTGTCCATCCACAGTCTCTGGTTACCTTCTATAATCCATCCACAGTCTCTGGTTATCTCCTGTTGTCCATTCACAGTCTCTGGTTATCTCCTGTTGTCTATCCACTGTCTCTGATTACTTCCTGTAATCCATCCACAGGACTGGTTATCACCTGTAATCCATCTGCAGTCTCTGGTTATTTCCTGTAGCCCATCTGCAATCTCTGGTTATAGTCTGTAGTACATTACGTCCACAGTCTCTGGTTATCTCCTGTAGTCCATCTGCAATCGCTGGTTATCGCCTGTAATCCATCTGCAGTCTCTGGTTATCTCCTGTGATCTATCCACAGGCTCTGATTATCTGTGCATTTGGCTTGTGGCTGCAGTGACTGTGACTTTAATGGGCAGGTTTAACAGCAATGCCGCCTGTGAAACTTGCCATGTCGGGTTGCGGCACCATGAAGCTAAGCATCAATGTAATTTCAAAAATGCAGCTGCTATGTTCATTTAGCAGTAGGTGGTTAAGGGGTGGTTCTGCTTAATTATCCTCTTTGAGACCCAGTTGACTACGGCTTTGAAATCGTGCATCATCATATGAAATCGCACAATTTCAAAGCCGCATTTCAGCGTGACTTGGAAGACATCTGTGCGGCTTTATGTACAGATGTCTATGCAAGTCACACCCAAAATCACTAAAAGTTTTTTACATTCATTTTTTCAGATTGGTGCAGCATTTGAACATGGCCAATAGGGTGCAACTTGTCATGCCGTTGCTCCAATGTGAACAGGGGCTTAGATGATTTTTACATGCAATCTTGCCATGCCCACTACTCTCTGTGGCATGCTTAACAGAATTTGTTTTTCAACTGTTTCCCAGGGTGGGCTGGTATTTCGTTACACTGCTGTAATCTCTAGCAACCAATCAGTGAGCAGTAATGAAGTACAGTGATCTATAGCTACCAATCAGTGAGCAGTAATAATGTGCAGTAACCTCTAGCAACCAATCAGTGAGCAGTAATGATCTGCAGTAATCTCTAGCAACCAATTAACAAGCAGAAATGATGTGCAGCAACATCTAGCAACCAATCAGTAAGCAGAAATGATGTGCTGTAACCTCTAGCAACTAATCAGTGATCCACAATGTGTGTTATAACCTCTGGCAACCAATTACAATTGCTGCCTGATCTGCTGCAGTTAACTGATCTTGAATCTTCCTGCTATTTGTATCAAAGTGGGGAGGGGGCCCAAGAAAACTCTTGCCCAGGGTCCAATCAATTATAAAGGGGCCCTGGCTCTCACTGCTCCGCCTCTGCACATTGGTGCCTCCAGGCTCCATTATATGACATGATGTCTTCTTGACTTGTCCAGCTCCGGGACAGGAGGCAGCACTGAGCAGAGTTGGAGCTGCCAGTGCCTACCCGCCCTCTGGTCCTCTCTATTTCCATTGACTCTGTCTTCATGCAGTGCCACTTCCCACCTTTGGCTGCCACTTGGGTGAGGAGCCTCAAGGGTGCTGTTAGCTGCTAGCCTGCCACGTTGACATGGCTGTTGATGATGTTCTGAAGTGCTACTAGCTGCTGCTGTCTGTTGACCCAGTCCACCCTGGGTCACCAGGTGTGTCCCTCTTTCCCTTGTGTCCTCCTCGGTCAGGGTAGCTTAAAACTGCAGTGCTGCAAAATTTCTTCCTGTCAATCTACTGGTATCTGAGATTGTGCCAACTGCTGGCAAAGTTGGTGATTGAAGCGTTGGCTGAGTCTTCCATAATTGCTGTTGTGTTAGCCTGTTAAGCTCTGACTGTTCACATGTTTCGATCCCGGGCAGAATATTGCAGTGATTCTGCCTGCCACCATGCCCCGATTCAAAATCATACTGCAATACTGCAAAATGCAGAACATGTGTTTGTGCTCCCTTCATTTGTAGTGGTACCAAGATGTGGTGTCTTTTTGCTGCGATTGTTGAGCAATTTATCGCAAACAGGCATCCAAAACCACACCATGGTGAATGGAACACAAACACATGTGCTGCGTTTTACCAGCATTGCAGTGTGATTTGGAATTGCAGGCCGAATCATGGCGATTCTGTCCACAATCCCAAATCTCTACATTCGAACAGTCAGGACTAACACAACAGCAATTAGGGAAAACTCAGCCTCAGCATATTTTATAGGTACAAGGATGCCCAGGTTTTGTTTAACCACTTCCCTTAAGCCCCTCCCACTAACATGTTTGGCCACACCCCACTTTTTTGCTTCAGTGTGCTACACGTGCTGCAGGTCACTACCTCCCTGTCATGTGCCTCATTCTCAAATTCGAAAGTTGGGAGGTATGTTCTGAATGTATGAACTCTGGTATTCTGGGTTAACAAAAAATCAGTGAGTGCACTGTCTTCCACAGGATGGTGCCCTTTGCACCTGGCCAGTAAGATTGGCTATTACAGTGCACCCAATGCTGGGACAAGGCCATTTGGTGCCCAGGGCGAAGATGGCAAACTACGCCCCCCCCCCGTTTTTAAGAAGGAATCAATGTTGTTTCAAAACAAGAATATACTTTAAACAATACAAATTCAATTAGGTTTAATGTGATAGAAACAGAGTTCACTTACACATTTTAATTAAATGTATTTTTATTGGAGGCTCTTTGAAATAATAATGCAAAAATTGTCGCTCTTTTTTTATTTATAGCATAAAAAATAATAACCATAGAGGTGATCAAATGCCACCAAAGGAAAGCTCTATTTGTGGGAAAAAGGGACATAAATTTTGTTTGGATACAACGTCGCACGGCCGCGCAATTGTCAGTTAAAGCAGTGCAGCGCGGTATTGCACAAAATGGCCTGGTCATTAAAGGGGTAAAACGTTCTGGAGCTGAAGTGGTTAATACATACCTAAGAGTAAATCCCCCCCAGTATAATCCCACCCTCATCCCCCTAGTGTACTCCCTGCAGTGTAACCCCCCCCCCCCCCCCGTATAAATCCCCCAATGTAATCCCTTGCAGTAGGAGGTGAATTAGTGGAGCAAGTGCCTTGTTCCAGCGCTGGGTTCTGGGACTCCAGTGGTAATGGGGACCCAGGGCAATGTTCAAGTGCCCAAATGGTTAGTCCACCCCTGCCCCCAGCCTGTCCTGATCACCCCCCAGCTCTAATCTCATCTATTGACTGATCCCATTAAACTCATCATCAGAGTAGGTAGGTATGTCTGTAGGCTTTACCTGCCTTGGGTTACTGCAGCAGCTTCTCCACCATGGTGCCCAGGTCCTCAGTCTTGACAGCCTGGAGCAGCTCCTGGTTCTTCTTTAGCCTGGGTACTAGAGAAGAAGGGCAGATCCTGATTCGTCCTGACATCCCCAGCATCCTTCCCTGCAGAGGAGGAGGAGGACTTGGAGATCGATGGGATCCCGGGTCAGATGTGCTGCTGGGGCGGGAGAGCACACTCAGGAACACATGGGAGCCGACCCAGAGAGGGAGATGCGGAGCTGAGGTGCCGGGGGAGGAGCCATGAATACCTGGGGGCGAGCTCCATACTCAGGTGCTAAGCTGGGGAGGGAGGGGCAGAGCTGAGGCACTGGGATTGAGCCTGAGAAGGAGCCAGCAATACCCGGGAGCAAGCTCCATACTCAGGAGCTGTGCTGGAAAGGAGGGGCGAAGCTGAGGGGGAGGGGCATCCCCTTGTCAGAACACAATTGCACAGTGGGGAAGATTGCTGTACTAACACAGTGTGTGACTGGAATGCTATCCAGCTGATTGGAGAAAAACCCAATGTAGCACCAATATTTAAAAAGGGCCCAAAATACATCCCTGGGAATTACAGACCAGTTAGCCTAACATCAATAGTATGTAAACTCTTGGAGGGGATGATAAGGGACTATATACAAGATTTAAATAATGAGAACGGTATCATTAGCAATAATCAGCATGGATTCATGAAGAATCGTTCTTGCCAAACCAATATATTAGCCTTCTATGAGGAGGTGCGTTGCCATCTAGATAAAGGAAGGCCCGTAGACGTGGTGTATCTGGATTTTGCAAAAACATTTGACACAGTTCCCCATAAACGTTTACTGTACAAAATAAGGTCCATTGGCATGGACCATAGGTTGAGTACATGGATTGAAAACTGGCTACAAGGGCAAGTTCAGAGAGTGGTGATAAATGGGGAGTATTTGGAATGGTCAGGGGTGGGTAGTGGGGTCCCCCAGGGTTCTTTGCTGGGACCAATCCTGTTTAATTTGTTCATAAACAACCTGGAGGATGGGGTAAACAGTTCAATCTCTGTATTTGCGGATGATACTAAGCTAAGCAGGGCAATAACTTCTCCGCAAGATGTGGAAACCTTGCAAAAAGATCTGAGCAAATTAATGGGGTGGGCAACTACATGGCAAATGAGGTTCAATGTAGATGTAAAATGTAAAATAATGCATTTGGGTGGCAAAAATATTAATGCATTCTATACACTGGGGGGAGAACCTCTGGGGGAATCTAAGATGGAAAAGGACCTGGGGGTCCTAGTAGACAATAGGCTCAGCAATGGCATGCAATGCCAAGCTGCTGCTAACAAAGCAAACAGAATATTGGCATGCATTAAAAAATAGGATTAATTCCAGAGAAAAAACGATAAATTCTCCCGCTCTAAATGGTCCGGCTGCACCTAGAGTATGCTGTCCAGTTCTGGGCACCAGTCAAAAACCACATTATCAAAACCACATTATCAAACAAAATAGCAATGCTAAATTTAAACCACTCGATGGAACAAACACTAAACTCCTTAAACAAGGCATTACTACAAACAGCAGACTCAGTGGCTCCGAAACGTAGAACAATCATCCGCAAAAAATACTCTGGCTGATTTAATGCCACTCTTACTCTACTGAAGCAGGAACGCAGAAGAGCTGAAAGAGCGTGGAGAAGAAATCCTACAAAGGAAAACCACACAATCTACAAAGCGCTCGCTAAGAAATATCACCAAACAACCTTCAAAGCAAAAAAAGAACATTTCTCAAACACCATCTCAACAGCCTTAAACCGCCCTTGGGAACTTTTCAAAATAGTCTCTCAGACTATGAACCACACCTGCCTAGAGCCCCCAGCAAACGAAACTCAAGAATTCTGCATTGAGTTATCTGATTTTTTCATCGACAAAATTGACAACATTCAGAAAACAATTCAACAGAAGAAAACAATCGACCGCTAGGGATGAGCCGAACACCCCCCGGTTCGGTTCGCACCAGAACCTGTGAACAGACCGAAAATTTGCACGAACATTTGGGTCCTGCCACAGGGGACATGTATCAATGCAAAAAAAAGTTTTAAAAACTGCAGTTTTTTTCGGGAGCAGTGATTTTAATGATGCTTAAAGTTAAAAAAAAAAAAGTGAAATATTCCTTTAACTATCGTACCTGTGGGGTGTCTATAGTATGCCTGTAAAGTGGCACGTGTTTCCCTGCACAAAATGACATTGTTAAAGGAATAAAAGTCATTTAAAACTACTTGCGGCTTTAATGTAATGTCGGGTCCTTGCATTATGGATGAAAATCAGTGAGACAAACAGCATGGGCACCCCCCAGTCCATTACCAGACCCTTTGGGTCTTGTATAGATATTAAGGGGAGCCCCACACCCAAATTAAAAAAAGGAAAGGTGTGGGGCCACCAGGCCTTATATACTCTGAACAGCAGTATACAGGCGGTGCAAACAAGACAGGGACTGTAGGTTTGTTGTTAAGTAGAATCTGTTTGTAATTTTGAACTGGTACATTTTTAACATGTTTAGCTCCAGCAAATAAAATCTACTTTAAGCTTTTTGAAAAACATAGGGAAAGGTTATTACCCCTGTGACATTTGTTTTGCTGTCTGTGCTCATCCTCAGAAGATTTCACCTCACTTTTTGTCCCAATGACAAATGTTTTTTGAAAATTTGGTGTTTTTAGTGAAACAAGGATTGGTGATAAAGCATCAGTGGAAAGGAGAAATGTTTTTCCCATATTAACTCTTACAGGAGAGAATTTCCCTTCCTAGGGGTAGATTTCATCTCACTTCCTGTTGTCTCCTTCCGTTTGCAAGTAGGAGTCGTTTGTAAGTTGGATGTTTGAAAGTAAGGGCCTGCCCTATATACTCAGCAGAAATTTGGGCCTTAATTGTTGGTGATGCCAAAACACTGTAAGCCCTCACAGGGCCCTGCTGTGAAATATTAGATCAAGAATTGTAATTACATGCCCCTGTTGAACAGGGGCAGAAAAATTGGGCCTTTGGTGGTGGTGGTGGTGCTGGTGCCACAACACTGTAAGTCCTCACAGTTACTCTTGGTGGGCGCAGAAACATGCCCTGCTGTGAAATATTAGATCAAGAATTCTAATTACATGTCCCTGTTGAACAGGGGCAGAAAAATTGAGCCTTAGGCACTGGTACCACAACACTGCAACCCCTCACAGATACTCTAGTTGGAGAGCAGGAACTAGCCCTGCTGCAAAGAATTGCATCAAAATTGTAATTACACACCCCTGTTAAACAGGGGCTGAAAAATTGGGCCTTAGGCACTGGTGCTGGTGCCACAACACTGCAACCCCTCACAGATACTCTAGTTTGAGCACAGGAACTAGCCCTGCTGCAAAGAATTGCATCAAAAATTTAAATTACACGCCCCTGTTGAACAGGGGCTGAAAAATTGGGCCTTAGGCACTGTTGGCGGTGCCCAGAACCAAAAATGTTCTTACAAGCTATCAGCATGATCATTGAGGAGGAAGAGGATAATTACTCAGCATAACAGAATAGTCACTCAGCATCAGCATAGGCAGTCTTTGAAGGGATCTGACATTTCCAAAAAACATTATTCAGTTACATCAGCATCAGGTGCTTGGTAGCTGGTGGTGATCCAAGACTGATTCATTTTTATGAAGGTCAGTCGATCGACCGAGTCGGTGGACAGACGCACCCTGTGATTGGTTACAAAGCCTCCAGCAGCACTGAATGTGCGTTCTGAAAAAATGCTGGATGCAGGACAGGCCAGTACCTCAATTGCATACTGTGCAAGCTCTGGCCAGTGATCCATCCTCAAGACCCAATAACCCAGAGGATTTTCGGTGGGAAAGGTGTCCAAGTCAGATCTTGACCCTAGGTATTCCTGCACCATGTAAAACTGACACTGGCGATGGTTGCTGGAACCGATCATACCTTGGGGCTGCGGACCAAAAAATTGCCTGAACGCATCGGTCAGACGGCCACCATCTCCACCGCTCCTTCTGTGACTGACTGAAGCCTCAGCAATACATTGTCCAGGAACAGGAATTTGTAACCTCCCAGTCTGTGGGAACACATTGCACAGACCTTTCTGCAAGGCCTCCCAAAGATGTTTCATCCTCTGCTCCCTCTGCGATGGCGAGATAAAGTCCGCAACCTGACCCCTGTAACGTGGATCAAGGAGGGTTGCCAGCCAGTATTGATCCCTCTCCTTGATACCACGAATACAAGGATCCTTCCGCAGCCTTTGCAGGATCAGGGAGGCCATGCAGTGTAGGTTTGCTGAGGCATTCGGTCCGGAGTCCTCTGGGTCACTAAGGACAACATGATGCACAGCCACCTCCTCCCAGCCACGTACAAGTCCATGGGTTTCTTGGGACTGTAAATGATCCCTTAAAGACTGCTGCTGATGCTGAGTGCCAGGCTCCACCTCCATGCTGACACAATCCTCCTCCTCCTCCTCCGCTTTCTGTGTGATCGGCGGGCACGCAGGAACACTGTCTGGATAAAGGGGGCCTTGAGAGCTAAGGAAGTCCTCCTCTTCTTGCCTCTGTTCTGCCTCAAGTGCCCTGTCCATTATTCCACGCAGCATGTGCTCCAACAGGTGGACAGGGGGGACAGTGTCACTGATGCATGCACTGTCACTGCTCACCATCCGCGTGGCCTACTCAAATGGTGACAGGACAGTGCATGCATCCCTGATCATGGCCCACTGAAGTGGGGAAAAAAAAAACAAGCTCCCCTGACCCTGTCCTGGTGCCATAGTCACACAGGTACTCATTGATGGCCCTCTGCTGCATGTGCAGCCGCTGCAGCATGGTCAACGTTGAGTTCTACCTGGTGGGCATGTCACAGATTAGGTGGTTCTTGGGCAGGCTAAATTCCTTTTGGAGGTCTGCCAATGACCGGCGGAAATGCACACAGACTTTCCTGGCCTGCCTCAGGACTTCCTGTAAGCCAGTACCAGTCCAAGAACCGCTGCACCACCAAGTTAAGGACATGAGCCAAACAGGGCCAAACAGGGCACATGGGTCATTTGTCCCTGTCGGAGGGCGGAGAGGAGGTTGGTGCCATTGTCGCAAACCACCATTCCTGCCTTAAGTTGGCGTGGCATTAACCACCTCTGAACCTGCTCCTGCAGAGCTGACAGAACCTCTGCCCCAGTGTGGCTCCTGTCCCCCAAGCACACCAGCTCAAGCACCGCATGGCATCTTTTGGCCTGCGTACTTGCATAGCCCCTTGAACGCCTACGGAGCACCGCTGGTTCTGAGGACAAAGCACAGGAAGAGGCCATGGAGGAAGAAGATGAGGAGGGGGTGGAGGAGAGAGGTGTGTCAGAATCACCAGTAGTGGCATTTTGGAGGTGTGGTGGCGGAACAACCTCCAACACTACTGCACCTTGTCCTGCATCCTTCCCAGCTACCAGCAGAGTCACCCAATGCGCCGTGAAACTTAGGTAACATCCCTGTCCATGCCTGCTGGACCATAAGTCAGCGGTAATATGCACCTTACTGCTGACCTCCCTGTCCAGCGAGGTCAAGACATTGCCTTCCACATGCCGGTAGAGAGCCGGAATCGCCTTCCTTGAGAAAAAGTGGCATTTGGGAACCTGCCACTGAGAAACCGCACATTCCAGAAACTCACGGAAGGGGGCAGAGTCTACTAACTGAAAAGGTAGCAGTTGAAGTGCTAGCAATTTTGCCAAGCTAGCATTCAACCGCTGGGCATGTGGATGGCTGGGAGCGAACTTCTTTCTGCAGTGCAGCAGCTGGGGCAGGGAAATTTGCCTGGTACAATCTGACGTTGGTGTAACGATAGCAGATTGCCCTCAAGTTCTTGGCTGTGACACACCTAATTCCACACCTTCATTCCTCTCAGTGCAGGTCTCAGAGAGGACTGAAGGTATAGTGGGGTTGTAGATCCCAGCTGATGAGGAGCAAGGAGAGGTCCTCTTTGTTCTTTAGTGTGGGTCTTTTAGGTATGCTTGCCAACGAACTGCATGACAGGTCAACATATGTCTGGTCAAGCATGTGGTGCCCAAGCGGGAGATGTTTTGGCCACGCGAGATACGCTTGAGACATATGTTGCAAATAGCAGTGGTGCCATCTGATTCACTTGTCTCAAAAAAGGCCCACACCAAAGAACTTTTGGAATAACGCGCAGAGACAGCAGCGCCCTGCACATGCGGAGCTCTGCGGTGTGATGCAGTCAGTGTGCTGCCCTTAGGCTGGCCCCTGGAGGGCATCCTGCCTCATTGGTGATGTGCCTCCTCCTCTCTCCTATCAGGCACCCACGTTGAGTCAGTGACCTGATCATCCCCTCCCTCCTCATCACTGGAGCAAACCTGGCAGTATGCTGCAGCAGGGGAACATGACTGCCACATTGCTGTCTTTCTTGGGCATCTAGCTCAGTATCATCATCAGAGCCTTCAAAACGCTGAGCATCCTCCTGGGGCATCGAGGGACTCCTCAGGAGGACATGGTGGGGCTAGGGAAGGAGTCACTGATGACATTGAGCCAAGGGAAGAGGCCGCATTGGCAGCTGCTTTGCCAGACAAAGTACCCTGAGCCTGGGTGAGAGAGGATGAGGAGGATGAGGACGGCTTAGTCATCCACTTGACCAAGTCTTCCGCATGTTGCGGCTCAACATGACCAGCTGCCGAAAAAAGTCCAATCGTGTCCCATGGCCACATGCTGATGAGGATGCACCATGTCCATGACCAGCACTGTTGCCTCTAGACACAGAGCCTGCTTGTCCACTTTTATTGGCTTGTGACTGTCTGCCTCTCCTTGTTGGCTTCCGGACATACTATTGGCCTGCAGTGAGCTGCACAAAACTGGGATATGTATATATATATATATATATATATATATATATATATATATATATATATATATATATATATACACCGATTATACTGCAGCTAGCAGAATCAACTGCCTGCCTATAGTATTATTAGTATGATAACACCTGCACTTGTCTTCAGGTAGCTATGCTGTAGGTGCAACTGTACAGGGTACACAGTACAGTAACTGGAAATACATCAAGAGCCTACACAAGCACCTGGCTGCAGGTAGCTATACTGTAGGTGAGACTGTGCGGGGTACACAGTACAGTAGCTGGAAATACTTCAATGAGCCTACACAAGCACCTGGCTGCAGGTTGCTATACTGTAGGTGAGACTGTGCAGGGTACACAGTACAGTAACTGGAAATACTTCAATGAGCCTACACAAGCACCTGGTTGCAGGTAGCTATACTGTAGGTGAGACTGTGCAGGGTACACAGTACAGTATCTGGAAATACTTCAATGAGCCTACACAAGCACCTGGCTGCAGGTTGCTATACTGTAGGTGAGACTGTGGAAATACTGTAAAAACACCTGCCTGCCTGTCAGTATATTAGGAAGAGAAGAACATGATCTAGCTAAACTGAATACAGCGTGTATATATATATATATATATATATATATATATATATATATATATATATATATATATATATATATATATATATATGTGGGTAAAGAGATTGGGGTAAACTTGCCCCGGGGACTTTAAAGGTGCTTTACAGTATCGAGTAAATACACATAAAATAATATATGCAAAATCTAAACTATGTAAAATGAATCTTTTATTCAAAAATTTATTTTTACAAAAATATCATCAAAAGATTAAAAACAACCAATCTATCAATCAGAATCAATCAATTAAGACAGGAGATTTTGACAAAACCACTTAATGAATACCACTCAACATGTTTCGCTCAATTCGTGAGCTTCATCAGGAGTTTTTGGTACATATGTATCATACTATAGATGAAAAAGAAAAAATATACAAATCAGATGTCTCAGAGACAGCACATGCAGTACAAGTGCTATCTAAAATAAAGAAAACAAAAAAAAGAAACATACAAAAGAAATAAACAAATACTTATTGTATACATAGAGAAGAAATAGTCATATAATTCAAACAGATATCACTGATGAAATATTAATTAACCAAAAAGTTCAAACAGTCAATTATAATAGTCATGTTTATATATTATTATCATATATGCCCACATTTGTGAACAAATTATCCGTACAATCAAAAGATTAAATCATCATAAGTAGGACACGCTTACCCAGCCAGTCAAAAATTGAAGAGAAATAACGTATAGATTGTAGAAAAAGAAAACCCAGTGGTTCACATTCAAGGGTAACTCAATATGTCTCACCCGCCTAGGACCTCCCGAACGTTATGGCCAACAGAGGGGCTATATGTGGGATACATTAACCAAAGGCTAAATATTAAAAGAAAACATATGATTGATATATTACCCATACATGCACAAAGGGGTAGCTATCATTAAGGGTTAAAAGTAAAAATTACCTTTTTATTGGTTGAATCAAAGAGTAGTGTTAAAGGCTAATAAAGCCTTGTATACAAAATTGAAAACAGAGCACAACTGCTCCAAAGTCTCCAATAAGTGACACTTCAGCAAAATGCCCTTGTATGTCAACACGGATGATCAAGCATAATCAAAGTGTGCTACAATAAAGATAAACCATATGTGTAAAACGAGATAGATAGACATTGATCACCATCAGTAAACAAGGACTGACACAGATAATTTGTTCACAAATGTGGGCATATATGATAATAATATATAAACATGACTATTATAATTGACTGTTTGAACTTTTTGGTTAATTAATATTTCATCAGTGATATCTGTCTGAATTATATGACTATTTCTTCTCTATGTATACAATAAGTATTTGTTTATTTCTTTTGTATGTTTCTTTTTTTTTGTTTTCTTTATTTTAGATAGCGTTTGTACTGCATGTGCTGTCTCTGAATCATCTGATTTGTATATTTTTTCTTTTTCATCTATAGTATGCCACATATGTACCAAAAACTCCTGATGAAGCTCACAAATTAAGCAAAACATGTTGAGTGGTATTCATTAAGTGGTTTTGTCAAAATCTCCTGTCTTAATTGATTGATTCTGATTGATAGATTGGTTGTTTTTAATCTTTTGATGATATTTTTGTAAAAATAAATTTTTGAATAAAAGATTCATTTTACATAGTTTAGATTTTGCATATATTATTTTATGTGTATTTACTCGATACTGTAAAGCACCTTTAAAGTCCCCGGGCAAGTTTACCCCAATCCCTTTACCTTTGTATCTTCTTAATAGGGATGTGGTGCTAAGGGAAAACTGTCCCTGCCCTCTCAATATAGAAATTGATACTCAAGGGTGTTACCCACCCATCACCTTTTGAGGTCAGAGACAGTCCCCAACTAAATCTTGTTCATTTTGAACATCAGTAGATTAAATAATTGATTGCCCTTTTGGCATTATAGACATTTTCTTTATTCTAGATTAGGGAAAACTACATAGACTGTTATTATTGTTTATCGTTATCTGATTATTTGTCTTACATTTTTCCGGTGTATATATACATACCTGTATTCATTCTGTTTCTCATAAATTACGGGAGCAATGGCCAACTACTGTGGCAGTGCGTTTGATGGCCTCATGAATCACATTCAGAGATCTCAGAGTACATCCATGGGTGGTTTAAACATGGATCGTTTTTTCTCAAGACTCCAGCGGATGCTCGAGAAAAAATCCAGGATTTTTTGGAACAAGTGGTACTTCTCCAAATACATTGAGGATCATGTAGTGCCATGGGGCCTTAGAATTCAGATCTTCCCCTCTAGTGTCCACTTAGATTTAGAGTTTCGGCAAGAATGGGAGGATAACTTACAGATCTGTTCCTTCAAGATGATGGAGCTTCTTTGCAAAGAATATTCTAATGAACTTACTTCAGTGGACAGGGAGATTGAGAAATTATATGAGGATAATCGAGCGATTACCACAGATGTCCTCTTTTCTACGCGAGAGGGGACTTTAAAAACAGATTTAGAGGGGTATGTCACTGAAATCCTAAAAACAAAAGAGAAAGAATATGTAAGGGATAAATTTGCCTATGACAACAAACAAGCTTACCATTGGGGTCAAAGAAATAATAAAATTAAGAAACGCAGCTATCAAACACGTAATCCTAAAAAATCTAACAGTGAACCTAATGATTCAGATTCATCCATTTCTTCTGTTTCCTCCTTTCAGGCACAAGACACCAGAAGCACCAGCAATCAGGAGGCAGCTAAATGCACTAAGGATCACACCACCACAGGCACTGTAAGATGCACTCTGCAAACAAAAGCTTCTATGGTTACATGAGCTAGTATGGCTAAAAATTCATCTGCACAAGCACCAGGCTATTAGGAAGCTCACACGAGCACCTCTCTCACCAAAACCTCTTCTTTAACCTTGTCTCCCAATATACAGGTAAGCAGTGCTAATCCTGCACCTATGCACTCGGATTTTCGTCCAGCACCTATATTCTCCCAACCAGTGACAGATCCAAAAAAGACAGCAAATTCGGATGTGTCAAATCTGAAACTGTTGAGAACAATTTAGAAGTGATAAATTTATCCTCTTACCCCCTCTCAGCTGAACAAGTGTCAATTCTAAAACTTGGGTTGACCTTTTGTCCAACACAAAGGGTCGACCAATTTGAGTTAATCAAAGACATACATTTTTTTTCTAGAAGATTAATGTTCAAAATCCTGTATGACAAACCTGAAGCATCTATTGGGGGTCAGGCCCTAGATGATCCTGCTTGGCAGGACATGACCATTGCAGACTTAAAAGCTATGGAGGAGTTGATGGAGCTATGGGAGGACGGAGGCCTGGAGGAGAGTGATCTGCTTGAGGCAGATTCTCTCTTGCTTGGTGCGGACCCCCCTCCCCCCATACCTCCATCCTCCGTTCCTATTTCCCGTTCTCGGCGTCTATCCGAACCTAGGGAATACAAGCCAAAATCCCGTACGTTTCCGACCTTTCAAGGGAACCCCAATGTTTGGGCGTTTACAAATCAGGTTACGAGAGTAATTACACAAACAAAATGGAAGGCTTTATCTAGGTCAAATTTAACCACTTCACAACTAGAGGCCCTCAAGCTTCTACAAGGCAATAAGGATATTGCAATCAAGCCCTCCGATAAGCGGGGCAACTTGGTCATTATGGACAAGAACCATTATGAAGCCATGGTGTTGGCCTTAGTTCAAAACCATCAATGGTACCGAAAAGTCTCCCCCAGTCACCTTACTTTAACAACCACCAGATACAAACATCTTATAGGTACAGCATATCACAAAGGTTTAATAACCAAAAACATCTGGGAATTCCGGAATATGAGTGCACCTCGAACTCCTACCCTATACGCACTTCCCAAAATACACAAAGACATCATTAGACCCCCGGGCAGACCCATAGTATCTGGTAATGGATCCCTCACTGAAATGGCAAGTAAACTCGTGGATGACTTTTTAAGACCTCATGTGGAAGGCCTTACATCTTACCTTCAAGACACGGGGGATCTCCTCCATGTGTTAGATGGTATCTCTATACCCCCTGACTCATGGTTGGTGGCCCTGGATGTGGAGGCCCTCTACAGCTCCATTCCTCACGCTTTGGGGGTAGAGGTTGTGGGGGGCTTCCTATCTGAAGATCCGGATACCCCGGTGGAATATAATAAATTCATCCTGGATCTCCTTCTTTTTATTTTATCCAACAATATCTTTCTGTTTGGGGGCTCCCACTACCTCCAGATACAGGGAGTGGCTATGGGGACCAAGTGTGCCCCAGCTTATGCCAACTTGTATCTGGGGGGGTGGGAGCGAGAATTGTTCTACAGAGATGATATGCAGGCGTTTTTTGAGCACATTTTAGTGTGGAGACGTTTCATCGACGACATCTTTTTCATTTGGCATGGTAGCAAACACACCCTTCTCTCCTTCTTGGACAGCCTCAAGGTCAATAAATACAATTTGAACTTCACGTTCGAATTAAGTCAACAACATTTGACCTTTCTGGATGTCCAAATCTTAGTTGATGAGGAAGGAAACATTGGAACTACCTTATATTGTAAGCCATCGGCCGGTAATTCATTACTCCATGCCACTAGCTCTCATCCCGCCCCCTTATCAACAATCTGCCATTTGGGCAATACCTCAGAATTAGGCAGAATTGTAGTGCAGAATCCGATTTTGAACATGAAGCAAAATTGCTTCAGTCTTGGCTACGTCAACAAGGCTATAGCAATAAATACTTGAAAAGGGCGTACTTGAAAGTCAAAAATCAGAGGAGGTCTTCACTTATACACCAAGCAAAGTCTAGAAAAGCAGATTCAGGTGTTAGGATAATCACCAGATTTTCTGGTCAACAAAAACAGGTACGAGATATCATTCAGAAGTACTGGTATCTCCTAATGGGGGATGAAAAAGTATCCAAACACCTCAAACCCTACCCAGAAATTACGTTTAGGCGCTCCAGATCCCTGAGAGATACCTTAGTGCACAGCCATCATGACACCTGCACTCAACTGGTGACAGAATCCAAAAAGGGCAGTAGATCCTGTCACAAATGCCAGTTCTGCAGATTTATTTACTCTGCAAGAGGTATTATGCTTCCAAATGGCCATTTTTATAAACCAAAGTTTTCTGTTACGTGTCAATCCATCGGGATTGTATACATTATGATATGTGAGTGCCAAATGTTTTATGTTGGCAAAACCAAGCGCCCCTTCTTCTGCAGGATCAGGAATCATGTATCCCTGATTCTGAAGAAGAAAATGGAAACTCCAAATAGCCGGCACTTGGCCTACACCATAATTTTGATGTTAGCAAAATGCACTTCTACGCTTTGGAACATGTCCCCCCTGGGGATTGTGGGGGTGATTATGATAAGATACTCTTACAGCAAGAGGCCCGCTGGATACACACCCTATCAGCTTTGAAACATCCAGGCCTCAATGACGCCTTTAGCTTTAAATCATTCCTCTAGATTCTTGTTGAACAAGTAACATCTAAAATAAGATATTTGTTCGTCTTTTCTTATCTTTTCCTTTTTGTTTGTACAATTATATGACATATGATGATTATATATTTGTTCATTAATATATATTTTTTCACATTCTTTTACAATCATTTTTGAATTATGTTGTTGTTTTATTGTTTATATTTATGTTTGTTTTTCCCTTTTTTCCCTTTCATCATATAGTGTACTCTCTTCCCAAGCCTTTGTATATATTAACTATAAGATTTATTTCAAATCTACTCCTGGGTGAATAATTGGGTAACTGTCTCCCCCACTAGGGATTTTTCTCTTTCCCTTTTTGGTCCACACGGACGCCAGGGGCACCTAAGGGTACAGTGAGTAATCAATCGCTGACTCTTGGGGGCCCTAGAGGCATTGACTCCCATTTTGATGCATGTTAGGCTCTGGCGAATTGGTGTTAGGATTATTAGATCTAATTTTATTTTAGTTTTGGTTTCTATCATTTGCATGTCTTTAAACAAGAAGATATTTATTAATTTAAAGATTTGTCTATCTCTGGAAAAGACCAGTTTCTCTTGATTAAGACAAGATTCTCTTGAGATTTAAGATTTAGAGACATCTGAGCAGTCCTTTTCTCCTCCTTTTTTCCCCTAACCAAGATGGCGGTTTGGGCTTCTTGGCTGAGGCGACGCCTGTCTTGGTTTCTTTTGGCGTTTGTCCGCGCATGCGCGGTGGCTCCGTTCACGCTGTATGCGCCAGGACCCGATGCGCCTGCTCAGTGAATAAAGTTGAGGATGTGGGACACGTGACACCCTCGATCGCCGGTGATTACGTGCACTTGTGGGATGGCCTTACTATGCGTCCGCATCTTGGCGGTGACGTCAGACGCCACCGGGATGGAAGGGCTTATATAGTGCGGCTTGTTTAGCCGCTACCCTCTGACAGTGGCTCTGTTGGCTCCAAGGGGAGGTGTATGCCTTTCTCTCCTTCCTTGTGCATCCACTCCATCATTCAGGTAACCAAATTCACTCACCGTGTCAATCCTTGTTTACTGATGGTGATCAATGTCTATCTATCTCGTTTTACACATATGGTTTATCCTTATTGTAGCACACTGGGGCTGTTTGATTATGGACCATCCGTGTTGACATATAAGGGCATTTTGCTGAAGTGTCACTTATTGGAGACTTTGGAGCAGTTGTGCTCTGTTTTCAATTTTGTATACAAGGCTTTATTAGCCTTTAACTCTACTCTTTGATTCAACCAATAAAAAGGTAATTTTTACTTTTAACCCTTTATGATAGCTACTCCTTTGTGCATGTATGGGTAATATATCAATCATTTGTTTTCTTTTAATATTTAGCCTTTGGTTAATGTATCCCACATATAGCCCCTCTGTTGGCCATAAAGTTCGGGAGGTCCTAGGCGGGTGAGACATATTGAGTTACCCTTGAATTTGAACCACTGGGTTTTCTTTTTCTACAATCTATGCGTTATTTCTCTTCAATTTTTGACTGGCTGGGTAAGCGTGTCCTACTTATGATGATTTAATCTTTTGATTGTACGGATAATTTGTTCACAAATGTGGGCATATATGATAATAATATATAAACATGACTATTATAATTGACTGTTTGAACTTATTGGTTAATTAATATTTCATCAGTGATATCTGTTTGAATTATATGGCTATTTCTTCTCTATGTATACAATAAGTATTTGTTTATTTCTTTTGTATGTTTCTTTTTTTGTTTTCTTTATTTTAGATAGCATTTGTACTGCATGTGCTGTCTCTGAGTCATCTGATTTGTATATTTTTTCTTTTTCATCTATAGTATGCCACATATGTACCAAAAACTCCTGATGAAGCTCACAAATTAAGCGAAACATGTTGAGTGGTATTCATTAAGTGGTTTTGTCAAAATCTCCTGTCTTAATTGATTGATTCTGATTGATAGATTGGTTGTTTTTAATCTTTTGATGATATTTTTATAAAAATAATTTTTTGAATAAAAGATTCGTTTTACATAGTTTAGATTTTGCATATATTATTTTATGTGTATTTACTCAATACTGTAAAGCACCTTTAAAGTCCCCGGGGCAAGTTTACCCCAATCCCTTTACCTTTCTATCTTCTTAATAGGGATGTGGTGCTAAGGGAAAACTGTCCCTGCCCTCTCAATATAGATATATATATATATATATATATATATATACAACACCTGGGATGTATATATATACACAATACACTGTAACTGCAGCTAACTGACTCGACCTGCCTACTCTATCTAACTTAAATCAAATGACACTGTCTGTCTCTCTCTCTCTATCTCTCTGAACACTAGAACACACTACACAGGGCCGCCGTGCAGACGGCCTTATATAGTGTGGGGAGTGTACTAAACCCCCTGAGCCATAATTGGCCAAAGCCTCCTTGGCTTTGGCAAATTACGGCTCTCTGTTCAGATGACGCTGTGATGACTATGACCTGCCTGCTTGGCCAATCATCAGCCAGCAATGCACTGCGATGCCGCAGTGAATTATGGGCCGTGCCGCCCCACTCGAATTTGGCGCGAATGGCCCATATCGTTCGTAATTAGGCGAACGACCGAACACATGATGTTCGAGTGAAAGCTCATCCCTACCGACCGCATTTAACCTAAGCAAAGAGAGGGAATCGATACAAACATCGCACAATAACCAAACTTTTCTCTGATCCCATTCACCACTGACACCACCAAAAACATCATCAGAAGCCTCCGAGACAGCACATCACCAAATTACATAATTCCCACAAAACTCCTGAAAGAATGTTCCGACATCTTGGCTCCTACTATTCCGATCGCCCTGAAGCAAGGCACCGTCAAACCCCTCCTTAAGAAACCTAACCTCGATCCTAAAGACCCTAACCACCGCAGACTGATAACAAGCCTTAACACCATCTCCAAGATCATGGAGAAAGCAGTAGTACAACAGCTACAACTCCACCTGGACACACACAAACTCTTGGACCCACTGCAATCAGGCTTCCGCCCAGGCCATGGCACAGAAATGGCACTTCTCAAAATATGGGACAATGCCCTAGAAGCAGCAGATGACGGAGAATCATGTCTTCTGGTACTGCTGGACCTCAGCGCAGAGTTTGATACAGTGGACCACAATACCCTACTCGACCGCCTCACAGAAGTAGCAAGAGTCACAGATTCAGATCTACCATGGTTCGCATCCTTCTTAGGAAATCGTTCACAGACAATGAAACTAGGAGCCTTCACCTCTAAAACCCACGCTATCTCTTATGGAGTCCCTGAAGGTTCACCTTTGTCACCCGTGCTCTTCAACATCTACATCCGTCCACTCCTCAAAATCATCAGAAAATCAGACCTCTGCTTTCATTCATACGCTGACGACACTCAACTCTACTTTTGCATCACTGGACAAAAAGACCAATATCAGCAACTAGAAAAATGCCTCTCACTGATAGATGACTGGATGACCACTAGCTCAAACTCAACAGATCCAAAACAGAGCTTCTGCTACTCCACGCAAACCATAATACAAAAACTAAGACCCCATGGACATCACCCACCATCCTTGGACAGACCATCTCCCCAAGCACCAAAGCGAAAAGTTTCAGAGTCATCTTTGATGCAGAGATGTCGATGGATGCACTAATAGGTTCAGTAGTCAGCGGCTCTCACCATCTTCTCCGCCTACTACGTAGACTCATCCCCTTCATTCCAGAAGAGGACAAAGCAGCAGTAGTCGGAACAATCATCAATTCCCGACTCGACTACGCAAACTCCCTCTAAATAGGACTACCTAAATACCAGATTGCTCGCTTACAAGTCATCCAAAACATGGCAGCAAGACTAGTAACCGGAAAAAAACATGGGAATCCATGTCCGCATCCCTGAAGACACACTGGCTAACAGTAAAGAATCGGATCACATTCAAGACCCTCTGCCTCACCCAAAAATGCACACAAGGAAACGCTTCGCAATACCTATGTGAGAAAATAAAACACTACACACCTAATCGCAGTCTACGATCAACAAACCAAAACCTCCTCCTCATTCCCAAGTCCAGGTACAAATCAAAGGGAGAACGAAGATTTGCAGTCCAAGGACCACGGCTATGGAATGCTCTACCCACTAACATCCGCATGGAAGAAAACCATCGGGCCTTCAGAAAAAAACTCAAGTCTCACCTCTTCTAAAAAGCAGGACAACTCAGGACAGATCAAGTGCCTTGAAGCGATTCAGTTCGCATTTGTAGCGCTATACAAATTCTTCATTCATTCATTCATTCTGTCCTTAGGAAGGATGTATTGTAAATGGAGCGAGTACAAAAAAGGGCAACAAAGCTAATAAAGGGTCTAGAGGATATTAGTTATGAGGAAAGGTTGCGAGCACTAAACTTATTCTCTCTGGAGAAGAGACCATTGAGAGGGGATATGATTTCAATATACAAATACCATACTGGTGACCCCACAATAAGGATAAAACTTTTTCGCAGAATGGAGTTCAACCACTTGCCGCCCGCCATATAGCAGAATGATGGCAGCCAAGTGGTTTCAATATCCTGACTGGGCTTCATATGCTGTCCTCAGGATCTTAAGCTGCTGCGCGCCCCCGAGGGCTCGCATCGCAGCGATCGTTGTTACGGGGTGTCACTATGACACCCCGCAACACCAATCTAGGTAAAGAGTCTCTGACGGAGACTCTTTACCACGTGATCAGCCATGTCCAATCACGGCTGATCACGATGTAAATAGGATGAGCCGGTGATCGACTTTTCCTCACTCGCGTCTGACAGACGTGAGTAGAGGAGAGCCAATCGGCTGCTCTCCCGACAGGGGGTCTGTGCTGATTGTTTATCAGCACAGCCCCCCTCGGATCCCACCCAGGACCACCAGGGAAGCCACCCAGGACCACCAGGGAAGCCGCCCAGGGCCACCAGGGAAGCCATCCACACTGGACCACCAGGTGTGCCCCTTAGACCCCCAGGGAAATACTAATCTGTGCCCAGGTAGCTGCCAATCAATGCCCAGGCAGCTGCCAACCAGTGCCCACTCACAATGCCTACCACTGCCAGTGCCACCAGGGATGCCTATCAGTGTCGCGTATCAGTGCCCATCAGTGCCACATATCAGTGCCCATCAGTACCCAGCAGTGCCGCCTATCAGTGCCCATCAGTGCCACCCATAAGAACCCATCTTTGCAGCCTTTCAGTGCCCATCAGTGTCGCCTATCAGTGCCCATCAGTGCCCACCAGTGCCACCCAGTGCCACCCATGAGTGCCCATCAGTGCCACCTATCAATGCCCATCAGTGCTGCATATTAGGGCCACCCATCTTTGCCGCCTACCAGTGCCCATCAGTGCCGCATATCAGTGCCCATCATCAGTGCCCATCAGTGCCCGCTCATTGGTGCCACCTCATCGGTGCCGCCTTATCAGTGCCTGTCAGTGCCGCCTTATCAGTGCCCATCAGTGAAAGAGAAAGCTTACTTATTTACAAAAAATTTTAACAGAAACAAAAGCAAAACTTTAATTTTTTTCAAAATTTTCGGTCTTTTTTTATTTGTTTAGCAAAAAATAAAAACCGCAGAGGTGATCAAATACCACCAAAAGAAAGCTCTATTTGTGGGAACAAAATGATAAAAATTTAGTTTGGGTACAATGTTGGATGACCGCGCAATTGTCATTCAAACTGCAACAGCACTGAAAGCTGAAAATTGGTCTCGGCAGGAAGGTGTATAAGAGCCCTGTATTGAAGTGGTTAACAAGACTCGTGGCCACTCATTAAAATTCGAAGAAAAGAGGTTTAACCTTAAACTACATAGAGGGTTCTTTACTGTAAGAGTGGCATGGATGTGGAATGCCCTTCCACAGGCGGTGGTCTCAGCGGGGGGGCATTGATAGTTCCAAGAAACTATTAGATAAGCACCTGAACGACCACAACATACAGGGATATACAATGTAATACTGCCATATAATCACACACATAGGTTGGACTTGATGGACTTGTGTCTTTTTTCAACCTCACCTACTATGTAACTATGTAACTATGTAAATCAGGTTAAATTTTCAAGAGAATCTGAGAAAATAGAGACAGAATGTGATTGCTTACTATGAGTAACATATTGTTTTTCCCTATTCCAGTCTTTATGAATTTGACACAATTTGTTTTATTTAAAAAGACTTTTACTTAGTTTGTTCTGCTGACCCCCCCCCCATAACAAAAAATTATCTAAGGCCCTGATATACAGTAATACCCTGGTTTGTGAGCATAATTTGTTCCAGAAGCATGCTTGTAATCCAAAGTACTCTTATCTCAAAGCAAACTTCACCATAGGAAACAATGGAAACTCAGATGATTTGTTCCACAACCCTTTATTCATAGAAAAATAATTACGGCAAAACAAAATACAGTATAAAGTGTACTGTAAACATAAAGCAAATTAAACTTCAAAATACAGTACTGTACAGTAGTAGGAATAGTAGGGATACTATACGGTACTGTACCTACTTTTAAGGTAAGAAAAAAAGAATGTGTACACTTACAATGTTAAGGAGTCTATTTAAAGCCACTGTGTATACTGTATGTAGAGTAAAGCTGCTGGTGTACAGTATACAGCTCTGTATGTGGCCAGAGGTTGGTGCTCATCCATTTAAAGCCGCTCTTTATACCCACTTCGCTACCCAGCCATAGACAAATGACGTCCACAGATGGGATCTCCCATCCTGGGTGGACGTGATATGACGGCCTGGGCTTCCCGGCTGCCTAGGGGGCGCGTGCGCGCACCGCGTTGCTCGGGACCCGGTGCGTGTGACCAGCGGCCGTGATGTCCACCGGGCTCCCGCGATTGCCCGTTAACCGAGCCGGACCGTGGATCTGTGTGTGTGAACACACAGATCCACGTCCTGTCAGTTGAGAGGAGACCGATCTGTGTTCCCAGTACAGAGGAACACTGATCGGTCTCCTCCCCTTGTGCGTCCCCTCCCCCTACAGTTAGAATCACTCCCTTAGGAAACATAATTAACCCCTTGTGTCCCCCTAGTGGTTAACTCCTTCACTGCCTGTCACATTTATACAGTAATCAATGCAATTTTATAGCATTGATCGCTGTATAAATGTGAATGGTCCCAAAAATGTGTCAAAAGTGTCCAATGTGTCCGCCATAATGTCGCAGTCACGAAAAATAATCGCGATCGCTGCCATTACTAGTAAAAAAAAAAATATATATATTTTTTTTAAATGCCATAAATCTATCCCGTATTTTGTAGACGCTATAACTTTTGCGCAAACCAATCAATATATGCTTATTGCGATTTTTTTTACCAAAAATATGTAGAAGAATACGTATCGGCCGAAACTGAGGAAAAATTTTTTTTTTTTTTTTTTTTTTTAATTGGGATATTTATTATAGCAAAAAGTAAAATTTGATCACCGCAGAGGTGATCAAATACCACCAAAAGAAAGCTCTATTTGTGGGGAAAAAAAGGACGTCAATTTTTTTTGGGTACAATGTCGCACGACCGCGCAATTGTCGTTTAAAGTGTGACAGCGCTGAAAACTAAAAATTGGTCTGGGAAGGAAGGGGGTGAAAATGCCCTGTATTGAACCGGATACATTACTGTATGTTCAGAAAAGCTGCTGGTGTACAGTATACAGTACAACGCTGTATGTGGCCACAGGTTCAACTCCCAGTGCTTCCTAGAGAATTAGGAGACACTCGGGAACTGTTGATATCACTTCCGGGTATGCCCACCCCTGCTGAGAGTGTCTCTAGAAAGCGCTGGGAGCCACTATCGCCCGCGAATCTCTGCCCACATACAACGCTGTACTGTATACTGTACACCAGCGGCTTTACTGTACATATACACAGCAGCTTTACATGGCTGAGCAGCAGACTCCTTCACATTGTGAGTGAAATTCTTCTTCTTTTTTTTTTTTTACATTAAAAAAAATGCTTGTATATCAAGACAAATATTAAAAGAAAAGAGATGCTTTTCTTTCAAAACACAACCGCGTTACTCGTAAACCGAGGTTTCACTGTACATTATAGCAGCCAGCTGTAAGTTGTGGTAGACAGTTGTATGAAATGTACTGACATTTTTTTTTGTTATTTGTGTGAATGATACCTTCTTTTTTTATGTTTAAGTCCACACTAAATGTAGCTTGACACAATTCTGTGATAATTTGATACTTGCAAGATTTTCTAAATTTACCTTAAAAAACACACTATTTCTAAATACAATTTTGAAAAATTACTGGTGCAGTTTGGATGCACAAATAGTACCACCGTTCAGCTGATGGTCCATTAATATGCTTTCTGCAAATCTCTAGGATAGAAATAACCCTTATTAACTGAAAAGAGGTTGTAAATCTTCTATCTATAGTAACAGCTGATGCTGTATTACACACTAAATTAATGTAGCATTCAAAAAGAAAATCTATTTGACCTACTTTTCCTTTCAACCCTCTCAGAGAAATAGCATTTATTTTAAGAAAGTGATTGAATTCATTGCAATCATTAAAATATATTCATGTTATTTATAAAAGCCAGCTCCTGCATATAAGCAGTTGTACCTCTACATATTACATAAACCTTCTTTTCTATTCCTGCTTTAAAACATACGCTACTTAATGTTTAAGACAAAATAAAACAGCCTATGAATAGTTGATTATTCTGTACATAAAAATGAACTCCTTAAATTCTGTTTCATTTGTAAAATCTACAAACACAGAAGCCTAGGCTGACTAACATGTTTTTGCATGAATATAGGCATCACAAATCAGAGCCCTTGAGGAATGAAATTACCAGCGATTCATTCATAATTCATGACTTTTATTATCTTCCCACTACATTTAGTATGAGGTTCAATTTATGGCTTCATTTACATTATACTACATGAATAATGGTAAAAATATGCAAACCCATTTCTTTGTGATCTTCAAGGCCATTGAATGCCAACATAAAATATAACATTGTAGTTACTGTGTAATACAAGTACCAGGTGTGGTCATGTAGCGAAAAGTCAGTGCAGTCTTTAAAAGCACATAAATGGTATTTAATTATTTATGTTATATCGAGAAAAAGAGAAATCTAAGCCACAAACGAGATAAGTAAACAGATTTTTCAAACTCTAATTTTACTTTTGTTCAGTCTCGTATGCAGATATAACCCCTGTAGATTTAAAGCAGGCTTTTATTTAAACTTTCACATTTTGGAAAAAAGGTTTCTATTTACTTCCACTATGGACAAACAAGTTAGTCAAAAAAAAAAGGAAAAATCTAATTTAAAGCATATATATATATATATATATATATATATATATATATATATATATATATATATATATATATATATATATATATAATATATCACAAAAGTGAGTACACCCCTCACATTGACAGTGCAAATTTGCTGTCCCCTCAAAATAACTCAACACACAGCCATTAATGAAAGTATGTGTGTGATGAACTGTGCTCCCTGTGGCTTAATACCTCAATATAAAGTGCATACAGTGCAGAATAAAAATTGTATAACCACCTGATTCACTTCAATGGAAAGTTAATCAAACACTAAATAATAAACATAAGTGTACATAAAATTGTGATCAATCATAAAATTCCATCAACTTGATAAGAATCACAAAACGATAATATCCAAATAACCAAAATAAAGAAAATAATTTAAGTCCAAAGAAGGTCATCAAATATTTTCCAGTGAGAAGGTGATTTCATTAATCCAACTAACTGTAGGAATCCTCCACCAACACCAAGCACTCAGCCTACTCACCAGATGAAGATGATCCCTATTACAGAGATCATAACAGCTTTGGAAAATGGGATATTTCTGAAGATGCGTCTCAGCAAGCCCAGTGATACCAGTGTCCCAGCATCCATTTGTATGTTTTTTACTTCTGTTTTTTGCTGGATGGCCTTAAGAGCTTTTTATTAAATAAAACTTTTTATGATATACTTCACCAAGGGAGATTGTTCCTTGTTTTATGTCTGACCCGGATTCGTGATGATCGCAGCTACAGCAAAATTAGAGAACCAATCAATGTTTCCCATCTTTTACAATGTGTGGGGGCACAGTGCCTTCCCCTCGGTGCAGGTGCGACATGGGGAATTCTGAAATTGGAATCCATTAGTGTCTCACTGACACTTCCCTGCTCTGCTCTACTGATGGGGAGGGAGTCAAGTGCTGGCAAAAGAGGCTTTGCGTTCCGGGGGTTGCCTATCCCTGGTTTTGATGGTTCAAGGGTATCTTTGTATACATAGCTATGAGACATTTATAATTTTATATGTTTTTTTCTCTTTTTTTTCTCTTTTGCTTCATTATGCTATTTTATGATTACTTTCCCTATTTACAAGTTGTTCAATAAAATTCTATATTTTTTATATATGTGTAATATCCTTTCTCTGACTCCAAAGTCCACGGGGGGTTCTTGGATGCACTTCGTGCAGACCTAATTATATACAGTATGCTCTCATTTAGATGTTGGCAGATCACACTGTCCCGACCCTCAGCCTATAGCCTATTTAGGGGATCAAGACCACAGGTTCCTAGTAATATGGGTTACAACAGTGGAAGACAGTGAGAGAGTAGTGCTCAAAATCATGCGAGTTGAGACTCATCCATGGTAAACAATTTTATGGAGGGTTTCCATGGAGGAGACAATAGCAACTTCCATAGTTGTACAGGCATTATCTTACAAGAGATGAAGCCAGTCATGAACATATTCCATTTGGGATGCCAGGTTGTAGAGTTAAAAGTTAGGATAAGCTAGACCTGCCAGTTGAGTTGGTAGCCTTAATACTGCCAGTCTTATTCTGGGTGGTTTAAGATGCCATAGAAACACTGTGCATATGGTGTCACAGTTTGCTAAAATATACAGTAATTTGGGTAAGTAAATCCTTTTAAGAATATTAACTCTGATAACCATGAACTCTAATGGTATATCCTTCCATTGTTTTATTTAACATTGTGGTTGGGACACCAAGGCACACACATTATTAGCATTGTAGGAGTTAAGACCTGAACACCCAAGTATTGAAAACAATACTTGTAATCTGGAGTCAGCCCCAAGTGCCTCTTTGAGCTAAGCGCTCTGAAAAGCCCAAAAAGCAGGGGTTATTGCGACTGGAGTGATTTTCCAAATCATCCAGTTTAGCTTTAAGAGCTGCCATTTCATGAGAGGCCAAACAAACTGTAGCAGACAGAGGATGTAGGGTGTCTTCCAGGAAACAAATTCATTTCTCAGCTTCCCCAGTCCTCTTCTCAAGGCTCTGTATATCTTGATTTAAAAGTAAAAAGCCAATATGGATGGTTTCTATTTGGTTAGTGAGAGTAGCCTGTCCTGTACTGTATGGCCTGCATAAACAGAGAGAGAGTAGGTTTAGCACATTGTGATTTAAAGTCTCCCTCGGTATCTGTCACGTACGTGGTGGATGAGCCCGATATGCAGAGGGAGGCCTCTCGTATGTCCCTGACTCATGGCTCCTGGTAGAGTGAACAGGAAGCACTGGAGTTCAAGGTAGCATGAGTGCCTGGCAGGATCAACAGCTGGCTGGCTGGTCTGGAGCTCCAGATAATGCTGAGGTAAAACTGGAACAGCAGGCTGGGTGCTGCAGACAGGAAGCTGGAGTAGGCAGGTATCAAGAGACACTTGATACAGGAAGGTGTACCCAGGGATTGGAACAGAGGAAGGTCAGGCAGGCCGGGTCATACACAAGCTTACCAGGATTGGAGCAGATGCAGGAGGCTGAAGGAGAGTCACAGGACAAGCCGGGCCAGGCAGGTACAGATGAGCCAGAGGATAAGACAGATGCAAAGTCGTAGACAGGCCAAGGTCAGGTGCAGGCAGTTGGCAAGGGTAGTCACAAGGAAAGCCAGAATATCACAGGAACAGATCAGGATACACAGATTACTCTCAGGGAACGCTGTAGATCAGACAGCAGGGTTTCACCATCACAGCAGAGTTTAAATAGCTTGCCTGGCGGCAGTAATCGTGCATTTGCGCACCCCTGCACGCATGTGCGTGTGCGCATAGGCACCTGCAAGAGCGCATCCACTTGTGTGGAACTGCTACTCCCAGCAGGCCTTTCCTGACAGTATCAGAATCAGGTGGAAAGCCCAAGGGAGCAGTAGAGGCTGATTGCAGAGTCAGAGAATTCAGGGGAGGAACATTCACCAGAGTTGAAGTGTTTGTCTGTGAGAGAAGCGAGAATAGCAGCATGGAGTAAGACAGGAGGATAAGCACCATCTTGCCTGTGAAAGCAAGCCAGCTTGCCTGTTGCTGAGGGAGCTGTGGTCTGCCTGATTTTGACCATGATGGAGCTATCACCTGATGTCTCCTGGTATAAGGAAAGACATTGGGTAAATTAGGAGAGAGTTCGCTGTAGTAGAGCTTGCAGGATAGCTGAGGTAGTCGGAGCCTCTAAATTAAGCTTGTGCTCAGTCCATCATCAAGTCATGTCCCCCCTTCTACATTTTGTATTTACTTTGGGTTATCTTTGTGTAAAATTAAAATTAGTTTGATGATCTGAATCATTTAAGTGTGACACATATGCACAGAAAAAAAAATAAGGAAGAGGGCAAATACTTTTTCACAGTGCTGTAGCAGGGGAGGGTGTCAGGCCTGCTTCCACAGAGAGACCAAGCAAGGATGCTCCTCTGAGGCATGGTGCCAGGAGACAGTCTTTTCTACTCAAAGTGTGGCTGATTTTACAAAAAGGCAATGAACTGTAAGATATACAGTACACATCTTCCTTTTTGACGCACATGGTATGCATTTAAATGATTTGAAATAAAAGTATATTTGGATTTTTTTTTAAAAACCCGTGAAGTTTGGATGAAAAACATATTTTAATAAAATACTTTTGATAGGTAAATACTATATTTTTATAGGGTCTATGTCAGAGTAAAAGGGACAAATGAGGAGGAGAACAGAGAATTGGTTACAAAAAGAGGGAGATATGCATTATCATCTATCATTATTACCCGAGTCCATCTAAGCTGAACAATGTATATGTTTTGTATACGACCAACCTAATAATACTCCTTTGCTTACCTAGATCACAAACCATTGGGGAAAACCTTACCAATAAGCAAAGGGCTTGTTACTATTCAGTACTATTTAGTGCCTAGATAAAAAGTTGTAGTTTTTCATATGATGTCAATAGATACAGAACCAATGAGATTACCAGTAAACCTCAGTAGGAAAATGTAACCTGATACAGATGGCTGAATGCAAAAGAACACAATCTATACATCATCATTTTCTGTAATGTTTAGATTAAGTAGCTTATTGATTTTATTTTTTATGTAGTTTATAATGAATTATTCTAGAAAGAGAGAAAAAGCAATCTAACCTTTTCTGTTCATCAATAAATTCATTTTGATTTAGACTCTTCCACTCTGAAAGATTTTCTATTAATTTGTCACTGAGAATAAATGGGGATATATTTTTATGCAGTCAGTGTATCGTGATATAATTTTAAATACTATTGCAGAGTCAAGATTTTTTGTAAAAAATTATGTCAAATAAAAACCATAATAATTATTTTTCAGCATTCTCAGAGCATCAGTCAATTTCATTCCCATTACTCAGAATATAATAACTAGTAATTCAAGTCTTTTATTGCAGATCTGGATGGCTATTTAAACAAGTTTGCTGAATCAATTTATATTGTGCTTCTACAAGGCATGGAAAATCATTTTAAAAATCAATAACTGTATAAAGATAGATATAGCAGACTTTTAATATTTATTTATTGTGATATGTATTATTGTTATGTGAATATTTTGATTTGCTAATAATTAGGAAATAAAGTAAATGTGCACAGTGCCCAATAATGTAAACACATATTGGAAATCAGAAATAAACATGTATAAAATGTATATACAATTAATAAAGAAACTATGTACAAACTAAATTGTAAAGTCTACAGTGTGGGGGAGATTTACTGAAACTGGAGAGTTCAAAATCTGGTGCAGCTGTGCATGCTAATCAATCAGCTTCTAACTACAGCTTGTTCATTTAGGCCTGGTTCACACCTATGCAGGTTGCAGTTTCCATATTCCGGGTGCATTTTGCTACAGTTCATGGAGGTAACCATGAATGCTAACATTTACCGTGACATACTGCAGCAGAGCATGATCCCCTCCCTTTGAAAACTGTATTCTAACATGATAACGACCCCAAACACACCTCCAAGATGACCACTGCCTTGCTAAAGAAGGTGAGGGTAAAGGTTATGGACTGGCCAAGCATGTCTCCAGACCTAAACCCTATTGAGCATCTGTGGGGTATCCTCATATGGAAGGTGGAGGAGCGCAAGGTCTCCAACATCCACCAGCTCCATGATGTCGGCATGGAGGAGTGGAAGAAGACTCCAGTGGCAACCTTTGAAGCTCTTGTGAGTTCCATATCCAAGAGGGTTAAGGCAGTGCTGGAAAATATTGACACTTTGGGCACAATTTGGACATCTTAAATTAGGGGTGTACTCATTTTTGTTGCCAGTGGTTTAAACATTAATGGCTGTGTGTTGAGTTATTTTGAGGGGACAGCAAATTTACACTGTTAAGGCCCATACACACGATAGGACTTATTGACAACAAACATGCAAATTAGCTGTTTTAAGGCAACATTTGACTGTGTGTACGCTCCATCAGACAAACTTTTTTGGTTTTCATCGGACAAATGTTGGCTGTGCAAACAGACAAACTTTCCGGAAACAAAAGTCCTATGGTGCAAAATCCTATCGTGTGTACACAAGTCCACAGGACATTAGTCCAAAGTACAAACACGCATGCTCAGAACCAATGCAAAAGATCAGTTGACCAAAGGGTGGTGGTAAAGAGCTGAAATACCACGTGATTTGGTGAAAGTTGGCTGAAAAAATCCTGTCGTGTGTATGCTTAATTAGTTTACGGCCAACACCCTTTGTACAAAAATCCACTGGAAAGTTTGTACAAAGTCCAATTGTGTGTATGAGGCTTAATACAAGCTGTACACTCACTACTTTACATTGTAGCCAAGTGTCATTTCTTCAGTTTTTGTCACATGAAAAGATATAATAAAATATTTACAAAAATGTGAGGGGTGTACCCACTTTTGTGAGATACTGTATCAAGTGGCATGCAATTGGCAATCTATCTTATTATCTTTAGCATCTGGAGTATATAGATGTAGTGGTACCCCCATAGGAGCCATTGATTGATGATGACTGAATGCAATAAAAGCACAGTCACCCTACATTCACATCTATGTGTTTTTTAGTGCTTTTTGCAGTTTGCAGAAATGCACTACAGTCCATTTAACATGGTTTCCTATGATACTAGTTCATATCAATGCATTTTGCAGCCCATGCGTTTTTGGAAAGGGTCGGGGACTTTTTTCCCGCAATTTGCGGCTTATAGACTTCAATGGAGCTGCACTAGAAACTCAAGTGGTGCAATTTTGATGCAATTTTTTGATGTGTTTTGCAGTTCTTATTTTACCACTGTATAAAGCTGGTTGCTAACTTGCTAAGCAGGGGGCCAGAAAGCCAGCCGCTACATCCTTAGCAACTGATGAGTTATCAGCTGTCAGCGGGGTTCCCCACTGAAAGCTGAATGTAAAAAAAAATACAATTTGCAGGCAAAAAAATTTGGGGGAAAAACAGCATGGGGTTCCCCCCAGGTCCATACCAGGCCCTTATCCGAGCATTCCACTCGGCAGGTCAGGAAAGGGAGGGGACCAGTGAGTGCCCCCCCTCCTGAACCATACCAGGCTGTGTGCCCTCAACACCCCAGAGCACCATGCCCCCATGTTGATGGGGACAAGGGCCTCTTTCCGACAACCCTAGCCAGTGGTTGTCGGGGTCTGCGGGCGGAATCTGGACGCCCTCCTTTAAGAAGGGGGCCCCCAGATCCCACCCCCTTATGTGAATGGGTATTGGGTATATCGTACCCCTGGACCCATTCACCAAAAAAGTGAAATGCAATAAAAAAAAACAAGAGCCGTTTTTTGACAATTCCTTTATTAATAGCCCTGTCTTCTCTAGCCATCTCTTCCCGTTGTCTTCTCCTTCCTGCCATCTCCACCTCGAGCTGTCTTTTCCTACTTCCAAGTCTCTTCCAGCTGCTGTCTTCTTCCTCGCCGCCGGTTACCCTGCAAAAAAATTAAACAAGTCGCTCTTGTTCTATTGATGGCTTTATCTGTTTTGTTGTCGCCCGCTCTCTGCCGACTCTTATATTGCCATGGGGTGTGGCTATCTGATGACATCACCCGGAGAGCCCGCCCCTTGCCCCTTGTCACAAGGGCGGGCTCTCTGGGTGATATCATCGAATGGCCATGCCCCCATGGCTATATAAGAGGCGGCATTGAGTGGGCAAAAACAAAACAGATGAAGACATCAACAGAACAAGAGCAGCTTTTTATTTTTTTTTTAGCGGGTACCCAATGGCGAGGAAGAAGACAGCAGCTGGAAGAGATGGCGGCAGCGGGAAGAGACAGCTCAAGGAGCAGACCATGGGAAGAAGAGACAGCGGGAAGAGACAGCTCGAGGAGGAGACGGCAGGAAGGAAAAGACGATGGGAAGAGATGGCTAGAGAAGACAGAGCTATTAATAAAGGAATTGTCTCATTCACTGCTTTGTAACCTTTTCTTGAATCTTCCAAATAAAACTTTTGTAAAAAAAAAAAAAAAAAGAAAAGTCTCAAAGGTGCTTCTCTAGTGTGGGCTGCTCAACTCTGCCTCACCCGAGCCCCTGGTGAACATCAACAAAGATCAGTAACAATGCCTTCAACAGTGACAGCTTTTGAAGCTGGTGGATCTTCTAGGTAAGGTGGTTAGGACTGTTCCTATAGCACATTCTAGGTCCCATTCAACATAGACAGCCCAGCAACATAGGCAGTCTGCCTGGGGCAAGACAGACTAGCACATAGCCTCTCCAATATTTATACTCTCCCCCAACATGCATCAGTGGCCTACACCCCCCTACTGAGATTTCTGGAGGGAATATGAATATTCATATAACTCAGCCTGGTAGTGAAATCTCAAACTTTAATCAATGGTAATAGTGACACCTACTGGCAACAGTGAAAAATCATGACCTCACTGAACTTATGGAAACACCAAGTGCAAAAATTATACACATTAAAACTGCTACCACCCAGCCAAAACTAAATTTTCCTACCACCTAGCAACCTATCAAGGAGGGTGCTATATACTGTAGCTATGATGGCAGCACAAAGTAAAGTAAGAGATCCATATTACTGTTTTCATACTGCTCTAAACTACTTGCAACAAAACCAAAGGAAGTATTTAATATAGTGTGATAACAAATCACAGTCAGAATGGCTTAGCTTCTAGCTAATTCTAACAGTGTGCTGTACAATAATAACAGAGCTCTCGCTGACAGTCACAGACTCACTGACTCTCATGGACTGTACAGCCCCAAGTTTATTGTCTTCACATGGTCCATAATTAAATAATCTGTGAGACAGTATAATGCTGATTTTAATCAAGGTTGCATTATATTACAAAAAGCTTGGCTCAAGGAATGACTTGTTCATTTTATTGTGGGTTTGAAAAAATACCCCCTCCCCCACCAATACCCCTATGACAATTTAGAATCTGGACAAATGATCTCTAACTGACAGTACACATGTGTTGCACAGTCAAGTAAAGTGCATATACGTGCCTAAAATTCATATATTAACAAATCATATATATATATACGTGTGATAAACAAATTCATCATGATGAATAATAGTAAATAGTAAAGTCTGTGCTTTCATGCAAAAAAACTAGAAAACTTAGAAAATACAAAATATATTAAAAAAGTTCCAGATAGGATGGTGATGTTTAGATAATAGTGCTCCACTTGTGAACTTGCTGATTTGCTTGTGCTCCAGGTGACCACCCAACTGTGCTTCACTCATAAGCATAAATATTAGCCTCTTACCAGATGTTGTGACCTCCTTAGCCTTGTCTTAGTGAGAACACCCCTCACTTTGGGTATACAACATGGTTCCCATCAGGACAATCATATGGCAGTGTGGCCCCTTAATATAGATCTACGTACATCCTATGCAAAAATTTTAGACCAACATACTAGTATGGAGCAGGATTCGTATGCAAAGGGGAAGGGGAATACTCATTGTTCACAAACAACACTTTTTAATAAAAAGACATATACTCACAAAGCACAAAACATAAAATTGTCCTACGCTCCAACGGGCAAGGCCAGATTAAGAGCATCATGGGCCTGGGGCAGAGGATTTCGGTGGGCCTTTTTATGGAAATAAATAAAATGAAGATGCAAACAATTTTTTGTTAAAACAAATTAAATATTTTAATTACCATTAAAGTGCCAAAACGGAAATATATTGAACATGTTTATTTTTGTAAACAATAGAAAACTTGTTAATTAAATAAAACCATTATAAATAGAACAGTCACAGCAACCATTTTTTAAATAAACGTAAACCATATAAACAATTTAAATATACGTTTATGATGTTTGGCTCATATAAATATGTTCTGTAAAGTATTATTATTATTAAAGCATCATAATCAATACAGCCTGCTGTTATGATTATGGTGCAGAGAGTAACTCTTGAAATAAATCACAACCACTAGAAACACACAAACAGGTTATTCACTTCTTTAAACTGCATTTAACCTATATGAATCAAGTTGGCAGATTAAAAATAAAACTACACATTAACTTTTCTTGCTTTTTTACTTGCCAATTCCTCAATTGTAGAATCAAGATTAAGCTCGTTCAGCAACCCATTTTAAATGCACAAAGAGCATTTAAACGCTCCTGACCCATGGACGATCTTAGTTAATTTTTTACACGTTTTAATGCTGAAAATGAATGCTCACTACTGCAGTTGCTGACCATTAAACACAAATACATGCGGAGGGTCACATGCCGTGTTTCCCCGAAAATAAGCCTGCGTCTTATATTAATTTTGGCAACAAAAGAGTAGGGCTTATTTTCGGGGTAGGGCTTGACATGTGCTGTCTTCTCTCCCCATCTCCCTCCCTGCCTGTCACAAATCCCCAGTGGCCAGTGGAACTGAGTAAAAGTGATTGTAAAATCTTAGACTGCACTGTATTACAGTGTTTATATCATGTAAACTGTGCATGTTTCTGTAATCTATTTGTGATAAATACCTTCTTATAGCGCAACACTGCGCTTCTGTGACCCGCCTGATTGGTCTTTCCTGCTCCAAGCACTGCAGACGGAGGGGGGGCCCGAGATCCCCCCCGCTGACAGCTGGCAGAGGAGGAGAGCAGCGGGGGATCAGATGAGCACTGTGCAGCACTGTACGGAAGTTATTTATCACATATAGATTACAGAAGCATACACAGTTTACATTATATACTACTGTAATACAGTACATTTTAGGATTTTACAACCACTTTAAACTAGGGCTTATTTTTGGGGTAGGGCTTATATTTCAGCCCTCCCTGAAAACTACAGTAGGGCTTATTTTCGGGGTAGGTCTTATTTTCGGGAAAACATGGTATGTATTTGGAAATGCACCAACTAGGGATTGTGCAATCATAAACTTGTACATTTGAGTTTCTTGACTCCCATGAATGTGCAGGGGAAGATTGGTACATTTTGAAAATGTGTCATATCAGCATCAGCATCTTCTGCATCACCATAGTCCCACCTCCTATTTCTTTTTACTTTCCTTCCACGTTGTAGCTGGTACTCCTCGCAGTGGGAAATATTTTTACCCTGCTCTTCAAATTCAGAGAATCTAGACCGGAGAGACTGCACAAAATCCTTCAGAGTTCAGCATGATTGTTGCTGTATGCAAATCTAATTTGTTATCTTGGAGACACTGACTGGTTCTATGAAACCTAGGTAAAATGACAGACCATACTTCAACCATTATTCCAGTTTCCAGCTGATCCATGACATTGCTTAGGCCCTTTGCTTGTAAACAGATCTCTCCCTTTGTGGATTCATCATTCAAAATATTTGAAAGGACAACTCTGATGGTACTAAAGCCATTTTGTAAGGCGTTCACAGCATCATGGTGAGCAGACCAACGTGTATCAACTAATCTTTTTAATGTCGGTATACCACATGGTTTGAAATTATTTGTTAAAAGATTCCATCGATGACTTGAAGCAGAAAAAAAACAATACAACTGCTGTACAAAATTAAAGAATGAAACTGCAACTGGACAGCTGTTTACGGCATTTTGTCCCACAAGATTAAGTGAATGTGCACAACAAGGAATTTATTCAGCAAGTGTTTTTTTTTTTCCCGAACTAAGGCATGCATGCCATTATATTTGCCACTCATATTCGATGCGTTATCATAAGACTGACCCCTGCAATCTTTGATGGAAATTCCATTTTCATCCATAAATTGAAGAAGAGTGTTTGTTAGCTCTATACCAGTGTGTCCATATATTGAAATGAATTTAGTAAAATACTCCACTGGACCACTAGGTAGTACATAGCGAAATATGATTGGTCAAAATGTGCTATTACAGGGGTTGAGTCAACAGAAATGGAATAATATTTGGCTTTATTTATCTCTTTTGCAATCTGCTGTAGCACTTGCTGACCAATCAGTTCAATAAACTCATCACATATCGTTGATGATAAGTACAATATGTGACCTCTTCCCTTGTTGCCATGCTTTTGAATATGCTCAGCAAGAAATGGATCATATTCAGCTAAGAACTCAAGACAGCCCAAATAATTTCCATTATGTATGGATCCAATAATTTCATCACTTCCTCGAAAAGGAAGGCCTTTTGATGACAGTAGTTTTATAACACTAATGCCCCGTACACACAGTTGTATTTTCCAACGGAAAATGTGTGATAGGACCTTGTTGTCGGAAATTCTGACCGTGTGTAGGCTCCATCACACATTTTCCATCGGATTTTCTGACACACAAAGTTTGAGAGCTTGCTATAAAATTTTCCGACAACAAAATCCGTTGTCGGAATTTCCGATCGTGTGTACACAAATCCGACGCACAAAGTGCCACGCATGCTCAGAATAAATAAAGAGATGAAAGCTATTGGCTACTGCCCCGTTTATAGTCCCGATGTACGTGTTTTACGTCACCGTGTGTATGCAAGACAAGTTTGAGCCAACATCCGTCGAAAAAAATCCTAGGATTTTGTTGTCGGAATGTCCGATCAATGTCCGACCGTGTGTACGGGGCATTAGGATACGGTGAAGTATTTCATGCCAATATTTTTTCTGACTCTCAAACTGTTTAACAAGACCTTCGTCTATTTGTTGGCCAGAAGTTTTTCTCCTGATGAGGTTTTCAATTGCTTTGCATGGCGAGCACTATTTTCATGCCTGCTTAAATCTCTTGTGGAATGTCGCCAATCTGAATACCCTAGCCAAATGGGTTTCCTCTTTTGAAAATAGTTTGCAAAAAGCACAAAAGTGTTGCCAGTTTTCGGAGAATAATACAGTAATTCATGCTTAATTTTTTCTCCATTCAACTGTTCTCGGAAAAACAAAGATGTTGTACAGTGTCTTGTAAAAGTTTCACCTGGATATGTCTTTTTTGAAGCTCTAAAATCACTGTCCATATGTTGACAATCAACTCTTTTTTGGCAAAAATATTCCCTCAAAGCAACACAGATATTCCAGTCTCCGATATCATCTGAATAAATTTCCTCTTGCTGTTCTTAGTCCAACTCAGTGGATCCACTTGCTCCTGCACTAGTTTCACTTTCATCTGATGTATTTGAAACAGCCAAACTTGTTGTACTGACATGAGCTACACTGTATGAACTTGAAGCTGAAACAAGTATGTCAGTTGTACCACTTGTTCCACGTGTGCTTTTTCTACAAAATTCTGTAATTTTTTGGTGTTAGACAAGAGTTTTTGGATTTGTTTTTTTGGTTTGTTTGTTCATCCTTATGTGTAAAAAAAAAAGAATTACAGTACTTTCTCCAGGAGCTCCTTAACACCCCAGGCCCATGCAACCATGCAGAAGGCCACATTGATTTATTTGGCATTTGTAAAACCAGCTCTATTTACATATACATCAGGTAAAATAAGTATTGAACATGTCATCATTTTTCTAGGTAAATATATTTCTAAAGGTGCTATTGACATGAAATGTTCACCACATGCAATCCATACATACAAAGACACCAACACAAATACGTTCAGAAATGAAGTTCTGTGTAATAAAATTGAATGACACAGGGAAAAAGTATTAAACACACAAAGAAAGGGAGGTTCAAAAAGGCATGGAAAGCCAAGACACCAGCTGAAATCTATCAGCAATCCTGCCCCTTGTTGGTACAAATTAATATCAGCTGGTTCAGTCTCAACTGATGGCCTATAAAAAGCTGTCTCATTAGCAAGGTATCACACAAGAAAAATCTTATGATGGGTAAAAGCAAAGAGGTCTCTCAAGACCTTCGCAACTTTATTGTTGCAAATCAAACCACTGGCATTGGTTAGAGAAGGATTTCTAAACTTCTGTAAGTTCCATTGAGCACTGTTGGGGCCATATACCGGAAGTGGAAAGAACATTATTTCATCATAAACAGGCCATGACCATGTGCTCCTTGCAAGATTTTTGACAGAGGAGTAAAAAGAATTATCATAAGAGTTGTCCAAGAGCCAAGGACCACTTGTGGAGAGCTTCAGAAAGACATGGAATTAGCAGGTACAATTGTTTCAAAGAAAACAATAAGTAATGCTCTTCTCACCATGGCCTGTATGCATGCTCTATTGCTGAAGAAAAAACATGTTGAAGCTCGGTTAACATTTGCTCCAAAACATTTAGACAAGCCTGTGAAATACTGGGAGAATATAGTCTGGTCAGAGGAGACCAAAATGGAACTCTTTGGATGCCATAATACACACAATGTTTGGGGGTCACTTCACCCTAAGAATACCCCCATACCAACAGTGGGGTTTGGAGGTGGGAACATCATGGTGTTGGCGGGGCTTTTTTTCAGCATACGGTACTGGCAAACTTCATATCATTGAAGGAAGGATGAATGGAAAAATGTACTAAGACATTCTTGATAAAAATCTGCTGCCATCTACCAGGATGATGAAGATGAAATGAGGGCGGACATTTCAGCAAGACAATGATCCCAAACACAAAGCCAAGGAAACTCTCTATTGGTTTCAAAGAAAGAAAATAAAGTTGTTAGAATGGCCCAGCCAATCACCTGACTTGAATCCAATAGAAAATCTATGGAAAGAACTAAAGATCAGAGTTCATAAAAGAGGCCCACAGAACCTTCAAAGTTTGACAAGATTTGAAGACAAGATTTGAAGATCTGAGCAGCGCATGCAACTAGTTTCTCCATACAGGAGCCTGCGTCTTGAAGCTTTCATTAACAACAAAGCATTTTGTACCAAGTATTAAATGCATTTCAGTTAGCGGATTCAATACTTTTTCCCCATGTCCTTTCTATTTTATTACACAGAACTTAATTTCTGAACTGATTTGTTTGGTTTCTTTGTATTTATGGGTTGCATGGGTTGTTACTGAAAAATACTTATTTTACCCTTTGTATAAGCACTGCACAGTTCATATGGTTGCCATTAGGGATGGGCTGAACACCCCCCCCCCCCCCCCCCCCGTTCGGTTCGCACCAGAATGTGCGAACGGGCAAAAAATTTGTTTGAACACGCAAACACCATTAAAGTCTATGGGACATGAACTTTTTTTTTGACTTTTTTGTAAATTTTGGTTTGGGGTTCCCCTGTGAACCAATGAACTTTTATGTGTATTGCCGGACCGACAATTCATTATAGCCGCGAGTAGTTTTAAATGACTTTTTTCCTTTAGAAATGTCATTTTGCTGTCAGACTGTTCTAAACACAGGAAACATGCGCCAATTTACAGGCATACTGTAGACACTCCCCAGGTACAAAATTTAAAGGAATATTACACTTTTATTGTTTCACTTTAAGCATTATTAAAATCACTGCGACGGCCAGGCCATGGTGATTGTATGTATTTAGAGACTTTGGGCCTATATTATGATGGGGGCCTGGAGCTGCAGCTCCAATAGCCCCTATGTTAATCCATCCCTACCAGCGGGCATGCTGTCATCACCACTACAACCTCCACCAACATACGTTTTGTCATAGTAGATAGCCTCACTGGGGCAGGAGGATGTCCAAAATCCATATTAAGGGGCCAAACTGCCATATTATTTGTCCTGATGGGAGCCGTGTTGTATACCCAAAGTAAGGGGTGTTCTTACTAAGGCTAGGCTGAACCCTGTAATGTGTAGACATGTGCGATTAGTTTCGTATGAATTTCCGTAAATTTGTACATTTGGGAGGATCCAAAATACGAATTGCTATGCTCCCGAACTTTGTACGAAATACAAAATTTCGTTTACGAATTTCAGATCCAAATTCCTAACGAACATTCGTAATTGTTACGAAAAGTTAACAAACCTAAAACTTAAAAACCCAGGAAGTCAGCAGCACAGCACAGGGATGTTGGGAGCCCCTCATAATGATAAATTCATCATAACGAACATTCGTAATTGTTACGAAAAGTTAACGAACCTAACGAAAATTCGTATTTCGTACGAAATTTCAGACACAAATTACAAAATACAAATTAATTCTAATACGAAACGGAATGGAATGAAACGAAACAAATTTATTGACGGTGCACATGTCTGGTAATGAGGTCACAACATCTGGTAAGAGGCTGATCTTTATGCTTATGAGTGGAGCACAGCTGGGTGGTCACCTGGAGCACAAGAAAATTAGAAAGTACACGAGTGGAGCACTACTATCTAAACATCACCATCCTATTTGGGACTTTTTTATATATATTTTGTATTTTTTCTAATATATTTATTATTACTATTTATCATCATGATGAATTTGTTTATCGCATGTAAATATATGATTTGTTAATATATGATTTTTAGGCACTTGTATGCAATTTAATTGACAGCACAACACATGTGTACTGTCAGTTAGAGATCATTTTTCCAGATTCTAAATTGTCATAGAAGTATTGGTGGGAAAGGGGATATTTTTTTAAATCCACAATAAAATGAATCTCTTGGGCCAAGCATTTTTTAATATAATTCAACCTTGATAAAATTCTCCATTGTTACATCAAATGAGAACAATGATGTTCAAGCTTTTCTACATTCATCTGAGCCTATTTTGTTTGATTAAAGTTAGATTGTTTTCAATCTACTATATTGGGCTGTCTCACAGATGATTTAAATATGAACCATGTGAAGACAACAAGCTTGGGGCTGTACTTGTCAGTGAGAGCTCTGTTATGATTGCACAGCACTCTATAAGAATTAGCTAGCAGATAAGCCAATCTGGCTGTGATTTGTTATCACACTATATCCTTTGGTTTTATTGCATGTAGTTTCTAGCAGTATGAAAACTGTAATATGGATCTCTTACTTTAATTAGTGCTGCCATCATATCTATGTAGCACCCTCCTACATAGGTTGCTAGATGGGACTTTTTTTTATATATATTTTGTATCTTTCTAATATATTTTTTTTTGCATGACAGCACGGACTTTATGAATTGGAATTTTCAATATCACTATTTATCATCATGATTAATTTGTTTATCAAATGCATATACATCCACCGGCCACTTTATTAGGTACACGTTGCTAGCCTTCAGAACTGCCTTAATTCTTTGTGGCATAGATTCAACAAGGTGTTGGAAACATTCCTCAGAGATGTTGGTCCATATTGACATGATAGCATTATCTGCAGGTTTGTCGGCTGCACATCCATGATGAGAATCTCCCGTTCCACCACCTTCCAAAGGTGCATTATTGGATTGAGATCTGGTGACTGTGGAGGTCATTGGAGTATAGTGAACTCATTTTCAGGTGCATTATCTTGCTGGATGTAGCCATCAGAAGATGGGTACACTGTAGTCATAAAATGATGGATATGGTCAGCAACAATACTCAGTAGTAGGGGCCCAAAGTGTGGCAATAAAATATCCCCCACACCATTACACCACCACCACCAGCCTGTACCATTGATAAAAGGCAGGATGTTTTCATGTTGTGTACACCAAATTCTGACCCTACCATCTGAATGTCTCAGCTGAAATCGAGACTCATCAGACCAGGCAACGTTTTTTCAATCTTCTATTGTCCAATTTTGGATAGCCTGTGTGAATTGTAGCCTTAGTTTCCTTTTCTGAACTGACAGGAGTGACACCAGGCGTGGTCTTCTGCTTCTGTAGCCCATCTGCTTCAAGGTTTGATGTGTTGTGTGTTCAGAGATGGTATTACCTTGGTTGTAACAAGTGGTTATTTGATTTACTGTTGCCTTTCTATCGTCTCAAACCAAACATCAACGAGGCATTTTTGTGCACACAACTGCCGCTCACTGGATATTTTCTCTTTTTCGGACTATTCCCTGTAAATCCTAGAGATGTGTGAAAATCCCAGTAGATCAGCAGTTTTTGAAATACTCAGACTGTCTGGCACTAACAACCATGCCGTTCAAAGTCACCTAAATCCCCTTTCTTCCCCATTCTGATGCTCAGTTTGAACTTCAGCATGTCACCTTCACCATGTCTAGATGCCTAAGTGCATTAAGTTGCTGCCATTTGATTGGCTGATTAGCAATTTGTGTTACCAAGCAATTGAACAGGTGTACCTAATAAAGTGGCCCGTGAGTGTATATGATTTGTTAATATATGATTTTTAGGCACTTATATGCACTTTAATTGACAGCGCAACACTTTACTTTGTATTGGAATATGCAATACAGTGAGTGCAGCTGTCGGAATTATTGAACAATGTCACAACTTGTGGGCTATGTGAGGTTGTAGTTGATTCTTCCACCTTCCTAGTGACAGCAGATGTTGCAAGTACAGCAATATTGCACATGTAGATGGAATGGAGGCGGTAGAGTATTATCTTAATGAGGCAAAGGTATCCCCGATATACAGAAACAATTTATTTTAAAACTTCTGGATTTTACAATGACCCACAACTAGTCCTGGTTCAAAAAGGTTTTTTACTTGCAGGCCAGAGGAGTAGCTATGGGAGCCAAATTTGCTCCCAGTCTACCCAATTTCTTTATCTCTGGATGGGAGGAGGACATCATTTATTTGAGAGATTGGCTGAAATTAATTTTTTACCAGTGATACATTAATGATGTCCTGCTTCTATTGCATAGTGAGAGGACTCCCTGTATAATTTTATTAGAATTTTGAATTATAATAATCTCAATAAAAGTTTAACACATTCCTATAGTCAAAAGGAGACTAGCTTTTTGGATCTGACACTGGTCAATAATGGTACCAGGGTCACCAGGTCCTTTTTTTAAATTACTGACAAAAATAGTTTTATTCCCACTGACAGTTGCAATCACCCCCTCTTTATTATTTACAATCTGCAATTCTAAAAGACAGATTTCTTTAAAAGGGCTATGAAGCCTCCGCTTTAGACAACACTATTCAACAAGTGGCTGGGATGGACATTGAGTCCCTGTTACAAGTTCAAAGTAAGAATGCGCCCTCTTAAATGATATGTCCATTTATCACAGGTTTCTCTATACAACATTCACAAATTAGGAACATTTTTAAAAAGCATTGGAGGAATACACAAAAGTGACCCAGTTTTATTTAACTTGCTACCTGAGACAGTTGGAAATTTTTATGTGATTTGAAAAGTTAAATAAATAACTACACAATGGGGCTGATTTACGAAAGCCGTATGCCAGCAGTAGAGACGCACGGTGAGGCGCAACACACATTTTACTATTTACAAAACAGTGCGCCGGGAACAGAGTACGAATCCCCCATTTACTATAGTGATCTCGGCGCATGGGAGACTGCAATCTGTGCGCCACTATGGACATGGCGCACGGCATCTTCAATTCAATATTAACAGAAGATGGAGGTGCCAATATTATGGGGTGATGTGGGGTGATGTGAGGAAGTTTATTAACAACTGCCCAAGTAACAAATATGCCCAAAATAGAATAAGAAAGTAACTTTTTCAGAGAAAGCCTGAAAGAACTGCGTGAGATCAATGTAAGCACTGCGCATGCACAAGCGGCTCTTGTGCTCGTTCAAATGCACCAAAATCTTAGTAAATATCAAGCAACGTAAATACAATTGCGTGGGTTAAACAGGCATACCTCTAAACTTGACATTTTTATTTTTACGCTGGTTTACCTTTATGTATTTTTTAAGGAGATTTGCACACAGGTCATGTTAGCATGTTATGTTGCCAACCTGTGACATGCACCTTGTTAAAATTATGTAAAAAGACTCTTGCTCCTCTAGCTCCTCCTAAAAGGGCATTTAACCTTCCCCCTCTAATGCTCTGTACACACGATAGGATTTTCCGATAGAAAATGTGTGATAGGACCTTGTCGGAAATTTCGACCGTGTGTAGGCTCCATCACACATTTTCCATAGGAATTTCTGACACACAAAGTTTGAGAGCTTGCTATAAAATTTTCCGACAACAAAATCCGTTGTCGGAATTTCCGATCGTGTGTACACAAATCCGTCACCGCGTTCAGAACGATCGGATTTTCCGACAACTTTATGTGACTGTGTGTATGCAAGACAAGTTTGAGTCAACATCCGTCGGAAAAAATCCATTTGTTGTCGGAATGTCCGATCAATGTCCGACCGTGTGTACAGGGCATAATGCATATGATTTCTATGGGCTAGCTTTTGCTTTTAAAGGGGAACTCCACACTCTATTCTACAATGCTCTTGTCTCCCCCTTCTAATGCATACGATTTCTTTCTGCTAACTTTTGCTTTTAAAGAGGAACTCCGCACTCCATTCTACAATGCTCTTGTCTCCCCCTCTAACCCCTTGGATTTCCATGGGCTAGCTTTTGCTTTTAAAGGGGAACTCCCCACCCCACTTCATTCTCCAAAGGCTGGGAGCTGCCTTCACCAATCCAAACCACATACTTTTTCAGAGCATACAACAGGGCCAGCTAGGAAAGGGGCGATAAGAGCGATCGCCCAAACCCCTCCTGAACCATACAAGGCCACATGCACATTTAACACAGGTGGCTGCCTTTGGGGCATGTTGGGCTCAGCACAATACCAACCACAAAGCACCTTGTACCCACTAGTTTAAAGGGGCTTTCCACATTCCGTTAAGCCCCCTGTTTGCAGCCCCCCACAACCCAAGCCTAGGGTTGTGTAGAAGAGGCCCTGTCCCCCTGAATATGGGAACAAGGTGATTGACTTTTGGGGTGCCCAAGCCCCTCCTGCCCCCAAGCATCCACCCCCCTTTCATGGGCTGGCTTGCTGTGTGTTTGGCTAGGGGTTTGTTAGTGTTTGGGAGAGGCACAATATTTTTTTTGTTTGGGGTGGGATTTTTCACATGGGGGTTCTCATTTTAAGCCTTAACAGACCCAAATGACTTTGTATGTATTGGGGGAGGCAGGCTATTTTTTTTTGGTTTTAAAATCTTGCAGCTGCAATGTAGATTTGTAACTTTTCTAAAGCCGTACATCTTTGAAGCAACATTTTGGATACACTCTACAGATGTACCACTTTACAAGCAGAGTAATGCCCCGTACACACGGTCGGATTTTCCGATGGAAAATGTCCGATCGGAGCGTGTTGTCGGAAATTCTGACCATGTGTGGGCTCCATCGGACATTTTCCATCGGATTTTCCGACACACAAAGTTGGACAGCAGGAGATAAAATTTTCCGACAACAAAATCCGATCGCGTCAATTCCGACCGTGTGTGGCCTGTTCCGACGCACAAAGTGCCACGCATGCTCAGAAGAAATTCCAAGACGGAACAGCTCGTTCTGGTAAACTTAGCGTTCGCAATGGATACAGCACTTTCGTCACGCTGCAATGTTAAAAATGGTTTAATACAGCGCACTCTCTTCTTCTTTATAATGTGACAAGAATTAAGTATTTTTGCTGCTCATATTCACACACACTTCTCACAAACTTATTTTGTTACTATTTATCGTGATTCCCTCAATATATTTTGATTTCTCACATCTGACAACATATTTTTGTATATTTTTTATATATTTTTTGGCTTTAATGTAGATTCTTTTTTTGTGTTTGTATTTTATTTTTATTTTTTTTGCGATTTTGATTTGTACTCCCGAAAATGTTTGTGTGTGTTTTTTGTGACAAGTTCCCACAACACCATTGATATGTTGTTCTATTTAATCTGTAGGAGATTGTTTGGTGTTGTTGTCCCTTGTTAATTTCACATTTTATGTTAGAAATGTACCTGAATCCTCACCAACAAACTGTCCTTTTTGGATGAAAACACACACAGGAGAGTATAATTTACCTAAAAAATTTTATTAAGGGGTCACAACTAAACAAAGAGGGAGGCAACGCTGGAGAAACTGCAGAAGTGGGTGAAGCCTTGAACCCCCAGGGCAGACATCAATAATTTGAAAGCCAAATTGGTGGCCTGAGGAGTCCTTATCTAAGGGAGGGCAGTCTGGTCCAGAAATCCCAGAGATCCGGAAAGCAGCAGATGATATCTGTGTCCCCAGGCTGTGGTCATACGAGAGACTGCATCTTCTGTCAGACCAGACTGAACCCAGGGCCATCACTCTCTGGTCTTCTTTCCACGCCTCCTTCCACGCTGTGGCTGTGGTGGTGGAGTTGTTGCAGCAGGAGGAGGAGGAGGAGGATGGTCCAACTCAACCACGTCGGTCTTGGGTGTTAGTTCCCCACTCACCCCCTTAGGTAGGACTTTATAAAGCAGGTCCTCACAGAGCCTGCATTGACCCTCCTGCATGCCCTACAATTTGGTGGCCGCTATGCAGGCAAAGGCCTCTTCAGGAGTGGGTAAGGCTCTGAGGGACGCAGAAGCCTCCTGGATCAGCCTGAACGCTGAATCCTGCACGGGACTCGGAGTGGCCTTCCTGGCTTGTTTATATGGCAGGCGGAGGGGAGGGACCTGAGACTCAGTCAGGCTGCGACTGGTCCCAGGCTTCTCCTGGCTGACACTTAGCCCCGCCTCCTCCTGGCTGCCACTAACCCCCACCTTCTCCTGACTGCCACATTCCACAACCTCCTCTTGGCTGAGGTCTTCCTGTGTATGAAAAAGGGACATAGTTTTAGTATTTTTTCATTCAATCACACACAATTTTCACCTCCTGACTGCTGCAAATTGAATGTTATGTTAACAAATATAACAGACTATCCTTCTGAGCCCAGCATTTTTCATTCTTGTCCCAATTTTGGGTGCCCACTATTGATATGTAAAACACTTTTTTTAATCAGCAATTAGTGATCAATAATAACATCTAGTAAACATCATTTATTTATTGACCAGAAATCTGTAGAAGAATGCTATACCTGACTCCAGCTGGGCTCCTCCACTTCTTCCTGGCTGGAAGGCCCAGGTTGGACATCAGAAGCCTCAGCTGGGGGGGAAGGAAGACTGGAAGGAAGAGTGGAAAGGGATTCTTGTAAAAAGCTGCGCTAAAATTATTAAAAGTTCATATAAATGACATCAAGGGGATTTCTCCAAGTTCTTATTTCAAAGTGAAAACACCACCACCGTGCACTTCTAAGCAGTAGTGACAATCCACCCTAGTAGTAGAGCCTGCTTACCAGATGGCAAGCATAAAAGGGCAAGTGGCTTTAGCCTAGCCAAGGCCTTTTAGCTTGCTGACGCTCCCGGTGTTCCTATGGGGGGTAAATCTCCAGGCTCCCTTAGGTTATCCTCATGTCGCCATTCAACACGAAAAACCTGGTGGGATGTCTGTGTTCCAGATCTTCTGATGGGGCCTCTCTGCTCCCAGGAGGTTTACCTGTCTGATTGGAGTCACCTGAGCTCAGTCAGGTTGTTGAATTGCCAGGTGGCCAATTGGACGAGGTTTTCCCTGACTTCAGTGTGGTCTGACAGAAATCGCAGTCTCTCATAGTACCACAGCCTGGGGACATAAACGTCATCTGCTGCAGCTCCGGATCTCTGGGAATCTGTGACCTTCTTGCGCTCCCTAAGATATGTGCTCCTCAGGCCACCAATTTTGGCTTTTAAATAAGGGATGGTTGCTGTGGGGACCACCGGCTTCACCAACTCCAGCAGTTTCTCCAGCACTGCCTGCCTCTTCTGTTTGTGATTATAGTGGGGGTGTCTCACTAGCCACAGACAGGGCAGCTCCCTGTACTTGTCTATGAACAGGGGCAGGAAATTGTGGTCGTTGAACCCATCCATTTTCTCTGCAAGACACAACACAAGACAAACCCTAATGTCAGGCCAAACTCCCCTAATCTTGTTACAATATAGGCTTCCATTTCGAAGCAGTATAGGCGCAAGTTTAGATCTTACCTTCGTTATCACGATCGGCGTCTCCGATGCTCCTTCCTCCGCTCACAGATCGTATGTAATACGCACATGTGTTACGCTTTATACACACTATACGACGATCGAAAGATCAGCTCAGGAAGCGGTGGTCGGACCTGAAATTACGAGAACATGATCAGTACAGTACAGAGTGCTGCAAAAAAGTAAGTAGTTGTGCTGTGTTCCTATTCTTTTTGTGTTTATTACGTTCGTGCTGCTCCATGTGCTTTTAGGAACTGTTGTACAGTTTAAAATGGCAACTTTCATGTTCATGGGCACATTATTTGTTCGGATCAAACATTTTTCGTTCCAACTATAAAGTACCATTGTTTAGCCCATATGCATTTGGCCACCATTTTGACGCCCTATACTTGTCTTCAAAGAATTGGGTTGTGTAGATGGCTTTGTTACTAGAATTAAATGCAAACTAGATTCTGTGTAAGGAGAGGACACTGAGCAGCTGTTTTCACATCTGGACACTGGAGCACTATAGTGTGGGACAAAAGAACACCATTTTTATTAGGGGGGCCACACAGGTGCTCCAGTGTATACTATAGGGGGGTCTCCATCTGTGAAGCTTGTACCAAACAAGTATTGAAGCTTGACAAAGGACACTAAAAAAGCTACATCTTGGAACTCTGCTAAAATTGACAATTGTACCTCACTTCCAAGCAATGTTTCCTATTTATAGTTCTGACATTAAATATCTGTGTGCTAAGTATACCATTTTTGTTTTACAAAAGGGATAAAAGACTCGGAGGACACCCCTCATCTGAGGAGACCAGAGCCCCCCCCTCTGGAAGAAGGGGAAATACCCCCAACACAAGCTGAGCAGGAGGATGAAGACGTGGTGGAACTAGTCAGCACAACAGGTGAGTGTCTGCAACCACAGGCGCAGATAAGAGATGGATGGCGGCATTTTTTTTAAACCAAATTTATTTTGGGGTTCCTCTCTTTTTAGGTGATCGTGATGTTGTGGATCCAGATCCTTTCACATCCGAAAGTGCCCAGATCCTGATCGGGGAGATCATGGGGTGTAATTTACAATTGGAAATCATCAAGCAAAACATCAATGATGTTCTTCCAAAATATAAAAACATCATTGATGTTTTGGGGCGAGTTTAAAACCCCTCCAAATCACTTTCTTCTTTTGTGTGCTACAATGTGCTAAATGTTTTTGTGATTTTTTCCAAAGCCAAATTTGGAGGATGCACACAGTGTGTCAACATGTGCTATCTGCCATCACGGGAGATCAATGGACGCGTTTTGGGGGTGCAACCCTTTCCTCAATAATAAAGTAGCGGTGAGGAAGGGGTTTCTCCCCCAAAACACATCCCTTGATCCCCCGTGATGGCAGCTAGCACATGTTGACATTGGGAAATTTGTGTGCATCTTCCAAATTTGGCTTTTCCAGGGGTGATTTCCCCCCATCTGAACGCAATATCAAACACAGTTCCAAAAATACTCATGTCTGATATTGCCTTCAAATTCGACCAAATGTGACGTTTGTAAGTTCAAGATTTGTGTCTTTTCTTGTTGGTTTTACACAGGCCTGTTTTCTATAAAATGGACATTTTGATTTTGGATAATGCCACCACAAAAATTGTTATACAACAAACATGTTGGTTTGTTTGAAAAACCTTTGGTAAATGCACATGTGATTGTGCAGGTATTAAAAAGATTGTTAATCAAGAATGTGTGGATTATTGTCTCAACGCTACAACACTTTTGGGGTGATGTAATTGTTGTTTTATGAGAAAATGGGGGTTATTTCCTAAGGGCAATCCACTTTGCACTACAAGTGCAGTTTCAGTGCAGTTGCAAGTGCACTTGTAGTGAAATGTGTTTTTGCATTTAGTAAATAACAGCCAACAGTGCTTTGTATAAGGTTACACAATCACGCCATTTTCTGCACTCAAAACATTTCTGTCAGGGTCAGCTAAAACAAACACAAGCAGTAAATGTCCACAAAGAATTTTTTTTTTTCATTATAAAAAGGCTTCACAGATTGTCTGGCATATTGATAGCCCCCCTACCCGCAAAGAACTCCAGGTAGCGTAACCAGACATCACGGGCAATCAGGGAGGGCAAGCCAGGACGGCCACTTTCAAGCGCCGTCAGTGTGGTTTGATGTATGATTTCGGCCTCAGGCCCAACTGAGCCAGCATAGTTGGCCGAATGTTTCCTTAAAAAGTTATGGAGAACACAGCACGCAAGTATAATATGGTTCAATTTATACTCCGCCATATGGATGGGTGTCATAAATAGGCAGAACCGGCTGGCCAGGATTCCAAATGTGTTCTCCACCACTCTTCGGGCTCTGGCCAGCCGGTAATTAAAAACCCTCTGTTCCGGGGTGAGGGTCCTCATTGGGAATGGCTGCATCAGGTGGTCCCCCAGCGCAAACGCTTCATCAGCAACGAACACAAATGGGAGTCCTTCAACATTGTCCTCTGGAGCTGGCAAGTCCAAGCTGCCATTCTGGAGATGCCTGTAGAACTCCGTCTGGGCGATGACTCCACCATCGGACATCCGGCCATTCTTCCTCACGTCCACATACAAGAAGTCGTAATTAGCCGACATCACCCCCAACATCACTATACTATTGAACCCCTTGTAATTATAATAGTACGACCCCCAGCTGGGTGGTGGGACGATGTGGATGTGTTTCCCATCAATTGCCCCTCCGCAGTTAGGAAAGTCCCACCACTGGGCAAAGTGGGAGGCCACAGTCTGCCATTCCTGTGGCGTGGAAGGAAACTGTTGAGGAAAAAACAATAAACATTACTATTTTTTCACAGAAACATGGCAAGCAGATTAGACACAAACATTATGGGGCAACCTCCAGATAGCATTTAGTAAGGGGAATTTAACAAGGCCAAAGTATAAGGTACACCTATCATATTCCCCCTCCCCCCCCTCATGGGCCATTTCTAACATTATAGGGGGTGTGTGGAAATCTTAGACAGGTAACCCTCTTCACTTCATTGAGAGATGAATGCCTAAATAATGGGTATTACTTGGAACAGCTCCTCCTTAGTTACACTATTGGCAGCCCACTGGACAGGTAAGAAGTGTCATAATACAAAGATATAAATACACACTGTACACATTTGAGGACATTTGGACATTCTGCTATTACCTGTCAAGATAATAATAGGATAGAAAAACTTTAAACAGTACCATTTGAAAGTATACAGGCAGGCCCTTGCACTACATGCTTTGGGGAATTCATCCATAAATCTGAGCACTAAAGAGGTGGGTATAGTGTGTATGGGTTTGGCAAAGTCAGCAGATAGATGATTGAGGATAGATAGAGAATTGGGATCAGCTGACTTAGCAGTTGGGGGAGGGAGGGTTACTAAAAATTATTTGGGGACACCACAAAAAAAAGCCTCTGCCACTCTGCCTGAATTTAAATCAAAAATAACATTTCCAAACATTTTAGGGGGTGTTTGGGGTAAAGCACTACTATGGAGCTGATAAAATACATTGTTAGGTGACTACATGAGGTGAATATAGGGCCAGGAGACACCATGCAAATTTGTACGAAGGGCAAATTTGTATGAAGGACCTAAAATAATAATTACATAAAAATCCAGCATGCATGAGAACAAAGGGGACATTCACAGCATATTACAATCATGGTAATTAGGGAATGAGGAAAGAAATACAAGATATTATCAAACATTCAATACAATAAAATGTGATATTAAAGGATAAAAATCTTACCTTCATATACTCCTTCTGCAGGACCTGGATGATGGCAGAACAGGTCTCTGGGATAATGATCCCCAGAGCCTGGGGGGAGATACCTGTCGAGAACTTCAAGTCCTGCAGGCTTCTCCCTGTCGCCAAATACCGTAGGGTAGCGACCAACCTCTGCTCCGGAGTGATGGCTTGCCTCATGCAGGTATCCTGCCTGCTGATATAGGGGGTCAGCGAAGCCAACAAACGGTGAAATACGGGGTCCGTCATCCTGAGAAAGTTCCTGAAATCATCAGGATTATTCTCACGGATCTCACGGAGCAAAGGCATATGAGAGAACTGGTCACGCTGAAGCAACCAATTCTTGGTCCATGAACTCCTCCCCACCCTGTTCATGGACTGGACTTGTGCAAAGGTCAGGACCCCAACACCAAGCCCCCGCACAGCACGAACTCTACGAGGAGTACGCATACGAAACATGGCTAGAAAACGGTCGGCTGCTCAAAACGAAGTAACAGAACGCACTGAAGAACAGCAAGGCCTGTGAAGAGCGACCTGAAAACCAGTAACGAACGAACAAGAATACAATGACTACCTAAAGTCACACGGAACTTGCTGCACGCACTGAAGAGCAGATACAAACCCACAAGCACAAACTGAATGTCAGAAAACGATCTGAAAGCCACGAGTCTGAAAAAGCGCGAATCGTCTCTCACCAAACTTTTACTAACACGAGGTTAGCAAAAGGAGCCCAAAGGTTGCCGCGCTTGGTTCTGAACCGGCCTTTTCTAGTCTCGTCGTACGTGGTGTACGTGACCTCGTGGTTGGCGATCGGAAATTCCGACAACTTTGTGCGACCGTGTGTAGACAAAAAAAGTTTGAGCCAACATCCATCGGAAAAAATCCTAGGATTTCGTTGTCGGAATGTCCGAACAAAGTCCGACCGTGTGTACGCCCTATAAGAGTAAGCCCCCCCCAGTAACTAGCTTTTAATTTTGAATTTTTAAAGGCACTTGTTTTGTTTTTGGGGTTGTCCAAATTGGTGACATTGATATATGTTCCTTAGGGTGGGACCTCCCCCATACCCATTTTAAGGCCAATAACTAGATGATAAAGCATAAAGAGAGAGTGCTGCGCTGGTCCAGTATAATGTGATTGTGTAACAGTGTTTAAAAATACAAATCAAAATAAAAGGGGTATACGGGTACTTTGTTTGTATGCACAGTATCCTGTGATAAATTCATAAACTGTGTATGAAAAAAATGTCCTATATCCGGTTCAGCCTATGAAAGGACTGTGACGGCACAGTATGTGCAGGGAGCCGATACAAATAGTCCTCATACACACCTGGTGCTGATATAACTTGTGAAAAATAAACTTTAAAGTTCTGTTGTGTCTGTGCAGCCCGTAAGAATAAATATGAAAATAAAAATAAAAGGGGTATACGGGTACTGTGTTTGTATGCACAGTATCCTGTGATGAAATCAAAAAGTGTACAAATAACAAAATTTCTTATATCCTGGTTCAGCCTATATAAGGACTGTGGCAGCACAGTGTGTGCAGGGAGCCGATACAGATAATCCTCATACACACCTGGTGCTAATAAAATTTGTGCAGAAAAAACCTTAAAGTGCTGTTGTGTCTGTGCAGCCCATATAAATAGATATGATCATATACATGTACTACAAAGGTGAGTAATGAAAATAGTAAATATCACAAACATAGCATGTGCAAACTACAATATATAATAAATATAAAAAAGTGCAAACTATGCAAAATAAATATTCATGGAGGACACTGTGCAAGCTATGCAAAAAATAAATAATGTGCAAAAAACACACATAAGTGCAAAAAACAGTGTGTGACGTTTCTCTATGAAACCCAAATAATTAATGGCACTAAAAAATATATATATTGTTGCGTGGAGTCAAAACCAAGTCTTTTAAATGCAATAAAACATATATGCCAGTGCAAGTTCAAACGAGATATTTAGTGATCCTTTTAGTAATCCAACTGTGCAGCAAATAGCCGGTGGGGTGCCGAAAGAGAGAGGGTATATATCCTTTTCGTGCTCAAACACACACAGGTGAGTGATGGCCCCTTACCTTGCGGCAATGGGACAACCGCATAGAAGGTAAATGGAGGAGATGGTCTCTCTTTGGGGTCCCTGGACCGGAGCCGGTGGTCCCTGTACTTTAATCCCTCAGTACCAGCATCAACAGTAGCAGAGTCAACATAAGGGAGAACAAGAAGGGTACCAGATAGTGTAGTATTTCCGACAAATCGATATTTTTATTGAAGTTAAAAGCATGTACTCACATGGAGTAGATGTATATCACATGTAAATCCTACGAGCAGCGAGCTCGTCAATCCCGATCTGTGTCAGTGCCTATCCCGTCCCTACGCGTGACGTCACCCAATCACGTGACTTCATCAGGGGATGCCTTGTCTGATCCCATTCTGTGCTTGCAGCTGTCCATGTACACCGTTGTTTCCGAGGTAGCGCAGGGATAATCTATATAAATAAACTAGATGATAAGCCAGTCAAGTGGGGACTAGTAACATTAAAAAGTCAGTTCCCATAGACTGCAATGGTATTTGCTGTATACATTTTTGCCCATGTTAGGCTCTTTGTTTGCCCCCCCATGCTCAGGGACTTTGATTTTTTCCTGTGCTTTTTGGTGTGTGAAATGCATTTGGGTTGGTCTGGGCATGCTCAGGCACTTTGCTTTTGATTAAGACACTATGTATGGTGTAACAAGCACTAATAAGCACTAATTTATGGTGTAACAAGCACTTGTTTTCTCACACCTTGTTCATTTATTCAATATTCATATTATTTGTATTTAATATTATCGCACTAGTAAGCACAGAGTTGGTTATTATTAATTTTGTTTTTGGGGTTACCCAAGCGCAGTGCATAACTTGTAAACTTATCCTATGCACGTGATATGAAGCGTGATTAGTGCATGCAGCTGGAGGTAGCACAAGCAAGGCATAAGATTATTGTGGCTCACAGAATTTTTCCAATTTGATCTGCCAAAATATATATCTATAGATTTAGGTTCTTGTGTCCACCAGCAGAGAGAGAAGTTAGGTAGATGCCACACTCCCAATTCTGGAGGCATAATAATGGTCTAGCACAGGGGTCTTTAAACTACGGCCCTCCAGTTGTTTAGGAACTACAATTCCCATCATGCCTAGTCATGTCTCTGAATGTCAGAGTTTTACAATGCCTCATGGGATGTGTAGTTCCACAACAGCTTGAGAGCCCTAGATTTTATAGATTCATGACCACTCTAGCATGTCTGGAAAAAGGTGGTTTCTCATGTGCCTTGTATAATGCCCAAGAAATATCGTTAGGAAAATACAAGTGGGTCATTGCACATCTGCATTTCAAATTTGACACTTAAGATGTTCATGCACTATGCAATCTGATTGGCCAATCTCTGTACAACTCGATATTTTGGCAAAATAGGTAATAGAAAGACGCACTTGAACAATTAATTCAAATTATAGGAAATCAAACAGGCTCTTGCACTAAATCAATTTTTTTTAAGATCTAACTGATTGCAATGTATGGTCACCTTTAAAGATAAAGATCAGAAATATTAATTTATTGGGTTTAGAAACACTTCTCTGTTCTTTGAATGTATTGAAAGATTTGGGTAAAATAGAAAAAAACACATTTCAAAGATATATTACAAGTAATAGGAATGAGATTAGCATCAAAAGGGTTAATTAACTGAGAATACCTACTAATTGCCTAACAAGACACATCCAATGAGATGAAATTAACCAGTTGTATTGGGTGTGAGCTATTATTAATGAGAAAACCGCAGTTACCCTAGCACCAGTTGCAGTCTACATATTTGTTATCGTTTGGTGCTTCAAAGTGCGCTGGTTTGTATGTTCGGTTAATGACTTTTCCAGTGCACCAATTAAGGTATGAACTGGTGCAACACATTGTTCTTAGTAAATCAGCCCCTATAGGCTGCAATTTTGGCTCTGAGTGGTGAGCTTTTCTTTATTAGGATGGATACCAGGTGGCTCTGTGCATTGGAAGGAGACCATTGATCTCCTGAAAGAGCAAATTACACATATAGGTTAATTATCACTAGCCCTCTGGTGAGTGCATTGTGGTGGAAGATTCGCACCATTTGATATATGGATGGATTTGCACCATTTTCTTCTTGTTTAATTGCACTACACACTTTATTAATAAAAGTGTGAACATGTGCTGTATTTTTGTAAAGTGGACTATTTGTATGGACTTTCACTTTGGATGATTTACTGAGCACCTTCATTTGAGCACTTTATTGTACTGATTTATTTGTCATTCTAATGCGATATTAGGTGGATGTATTTTTAAGCGCTGCGTAAACTGTTGGCGCTATATAAATCCTGAATAATAATAATAATAATAATGTATTTTGTGTACATTTGTACTATTAATTGGATTACACACTGTAATATTTTTTTGGTGCTGCTTTATTTGTTATAATTTGAGTAGGATGTCCACCTATTGAGTGCTAGCTGCCTTCCTTTTATCATTAATTTTTGTTTTCATTTTTGTTTCACATTTGTTTTTTCACTGGCAATTTGAGTGCTTGCTAGTTTTTTCTTTTCATTTTAAATTAAAAGTTCACCCTTGCAGGAAAAAAATGTGCATTTATTATTTTTTTTCTAAGGACCCTGCAGAGCATTGGTGATTGCTGGTGCAATCTCAGGCTCCTGCAGGCTCTCAGTATAGCTGTCTGCTCATCTGCTCATACCTTATATGGACAGGCAGTTACCTGAGAGCAGGAAGAATCAATGAACTACTAGAGAGCTCACCAGTGCCATTGTACAGTGCCTTGAAAAAATATTCATACCCCTTGACATATTTCACATTTTGCCATGTTACAACCAAAAATGTAAATGTATTCTATTGGAATTTTATATGAAAGACCGACACAAAGTAGCACATAATTGTGTAGTGGAAGGGAAATGATAAATGGTTTTCCAAATTTTTTACAAATAAATATCTAAAAAATGTGGCGTGCATTTGTATTCAGCTCCCTTTACTCTGATACCCCTAACTAAAATCTAGTGGAACCAATTGCCTTCAGAAGTCACCAAACTAGTAAATTGAGTTCACCTGTGTGTAATTTAATCTTAGTATAAACACAACTGTTCTGTGAAGTCCTCAGAGGTTTGTGGCAGAAACCATAAACCAGACCGAGACAGAAGTACAGTTAAATCACACTTGTTTATTAATAAAAATAAAAAGGTAAATAGAGTAAGCATAGTCAAAGCATAGCCAGAGTCCAGTAACCGGATCTGGTAGTCAGCCAAGCCAGAGTTCAGTAACCAGATCGGATAATCAGCCAGGCTAGAAGTCAGGGATCCAAGTAGAGGAACAGCAAGCAGGATAAGGAGCCAGAAGGGATGTCAGCAAGCCAGTCTTTAAACAGAAACGCAGGAGATGGTTTCTTGTGATGTGACCAAGGCGAAGGCAGGAAAGAAGTGAGCTGGATGTCTTTAAGTAGGCAGGACTGACGAGCAGATCCACAACAGCTGGTTAACTGTGGAGAGAGAGAGAAAGAGCTGGCCATTAGCCGACAGCTGAGCGGCCAGCTCAGAGAGGGAAGGGCTGAGCCAGCCCTGACAGTTTGTTAGAGAACCTTAGTAAACAAACAGCATCATGAAGGCCAAGAAACACACCAGACAGGTCAGGGATAAAGTTGTGGAAAAGTTTAAAGCAGGGTTAGGTTCTAAAAAAATATCCCAAGCTTTGAACATCTCATGAAGCACTGTTCAATCCATCATCCCAAAATGAAAAGAGCATGACACAACTGCAAACCTACCAAGACATGGTCGTCCACCTTAACAGACAGGCCGAGCAAGGAGAGCATTAATCATAAAAGCAGCCAAGAGGCCCATACCCTGTTTCCCCCAAAAATAAGACCTAGCGTGATTGTCAGTGATGGCTGTAATATAAGCCCTACCCCCCAAATAAGCCCTACCCTGTTTTCCCGAAAATAAGCCCTACCCTTAAATAAGACCTACAAGGACTTTAACTAAGGCTTATTTGGGGGGTAGGGCTTATATTGCAGCCATCACCGACAATCACGCTAGGTCTTATTTTCGGGGAAACAGGGTAGTAACTCTGGAGGAGCTGCAGATATCCACAGCTCAGGTGGGAGAATCTGTCCACAGGACAACTATTAGTCATGCATTCGACAAATCTGGCCTTTGTGGAAGAGTGGCAAGAAGAAAGCCATTATTGAAAGAAAGACATACAAAGTTCAGTTTGCAGTTTGCAATAAGCCATGTGGAGGACACAGCAAACATGTGGAAGAAGGTGCTCTGGTCAGATGAGACCAAAATTTTTGCCTAAAAGCAAAACGCTTTTGTGTGGCAGAAAACTAACACTGCACATTACCCTGAACACACCATCCCCACTGTGAAACATGGTGGTGGCAGCATCATGTAGTGGGGATACATTTCTTCAGCAGGGACAGGGAAGCTGGTCAGAGTTGATGGGAAGATGGATGGAGCCAAATACAGGGCAATCTTAGAAGAAAACCTGTTATGCCGCGTACACGCGGTCGGACTTTCCGGCATACTTAGTCCGGCGGACCAGAGTGTGCCGGACAATCCGCCCGTGTGTAGGCGCCGGCGGACTTTTCCGGCGGACTTTTTCCCAAAAGCCCGCCGGACCTAGATTTGAAGAAAGTTTTAAATCTTTCCGCCGGACTCAGTTTCGGGCGGAAAGTCCGCTCGTGTGTGTGCTGGTCCGACGGAAAGCCCGCTCGTGTGTATGCTGGTCCGACGGACCAGATACGACACGAGGGCAGGGTATTGCACCTCGCGCTCGCTGCAATAGGAAAAACACATTTTCCTATTGCGGCGAGCGCGGGGCATACCAGGCCCTTAGGTCTGGTATGGATTATAAAGGGAACCCCCTACGCCGAAAAAACGGCGTGGGGTCCCCCCTAAAATCCATACCAGACCCCGATCCGAGCACGCAGCCTGGCCGGTCAGGAAAGGGGGTGGGGACGAGCGAGCGCCCCCCCCTCCTGAACCGTACCAGGCCGCATGCCCTCAACATGGGGGGTGGGTGCTTTGGGGGAGGGGGGCGCCCTGCGGGGCCCCCCACCCCAAAGCACCTTGTCCCCATGTTGATGAGGACAAGGGCCTCTTCCCGACAACCCTGGCCGTTGGTTGTCGGGGTCTGCGGGCGGGGGCTTATCGGAATCTGGGAGCCCCTTTAATAAGGGGGCCCCCAGATCCCGGCCCCCCACCCTATGTGAATGAGTATGGGGTACATGGTACTCCTACCCATTCACCTAGGGAAAAAGTGTAAGTAATAAAACACACTACACAGGTTTTTAAAATAGTTTATTAAACAGCTCCGGGGGGGGGATCTTCCTCCGGCTTCGGGGGTCCCTCCGCTTCATCTTCTCCCGGCGTCCGGTTGGTTCTTCTCCCGGTGTTCCAGTTCTTCGGCCGGCTCCTCTGCTGTCTTCAGGTAGCTCTCTTGCCAGCAGAGGTCCGGACTTCTGGGCTTCTGGGCTTCTTCTCTTCTCTTCTCTTCTCTTCTCTTCTCTTCTCTTCTCTTCTCTTCTCTTCTCTTCTCCAGATGTTGACACGACGCTCTCTCCGGCTGGACTGCTCTCCGAGGGCTGCGTTGTGACTTATATGGGCGGAGACCCCGCCCCCTTTTGATGTCACAGTCCCTGGGCATGCTGGGACTGTGAAGTTTTAGGGGGCGTGGTCACTGGGTGATGTTGACCACGCCCCCTAAAACGTCACAGTCCCAGCATGCCCAGGGACTGTGACATCAAAAGGGGGCGGGGTCTCCGCCTATATAAGTCACAACGCAGCCCTCGGAGAGCAGTCCAGCCGGAGAGAGCGTTGTGTCAACATCTGGAGAAGAGAAGAGAAGAGAAGAGAAGAAGCCCAGAAGCCCAGAAGCCCAGGAGTCTGGACCTCTGCTGGCAAGAGAGCTACCTGAAGACAGCAGAGGAGCCGGCCGAAGAACTGGAACACCGGGAGAAGAACCAACCGGACGCCGGGAGAAGATGAATCGGAGGGACCCCCGAAGCCGGAGGAAGATCCCCCCCCCCGGAGCTGTTTAATAAACTATTTTAAAAACCTGTGTAGTGTGTTTTATTACTTAAACTTTTTCCCTAGGTGAATGGGTAGGGGTACCATGTACCCCATACTCATTCACATAGGGTGGGGGGCCGGGATCTGGGGGCCCCCTTATTAAAGGGGCTCCCAGATTCCGATAAGCCCCCGCCCGCAGACCCCGACAACCAACGGCCAGGGTTGTCGGGAAGAGGCCCTTGTCCTCATCAACATGGGGACAAGGTGCTTTGGGGTGGGGGGCCCCGCAGGGCGCCCCCCTCCCCCAAAGCACCCACCCCCCATGTTGAGGGCATGCGGCCTGGTACGGTTCAGGGGGGGGGGGGGGCGCTCGCTCGTCCCCACCCCCTTTCCTGACCGGCCAGGCTGCGTGCTCGGATCGGGGTCTGGTATGGATTTTAGGGGGGACCCCACGCCGTTTTTTCGGCGTAGGGGGTTCCCTTTATAATCCATACCAGACCTAAGGGCCTGGTATGCCCCGCGACGGGGCTCGCAAGGTGTCAATCTCGCCGATAAAAGCGGCAAGATTGACTTCCTTTTCTAGTCCCGTCACACCTGAGTCACGTTCAAAATGAACGGACTTGTCCGTGTGTGGGCAAGTCCGTTCATTCTGAAAGTCCGCCGTAACTCCGGCGAAAGTCTGTCGGAAAGACGGGCGGACTTAGCCCGCCGGAAAGTCCGGTCGTGTGTGGGCAAGTCCGTCCGTTTTAAAGTCCGGCGCACCTGGCGGACAAAGTCCGTCGGAAAGTGTGCCGGACCAAGTAGGATAGAAAGTCCGACCGTGTGTACGCGGCATTAGAGTCTGCAAAAGACTTGAGACTGGGGGGGAGGTTCACCTTCCAGCAGAACAACAACCCACAAACATACACCCAGAGCTACAATGAACTGTTTTAGATCAAAGCATATTCATGTGTTAGAATGGCTCAGTCAAAGTCCAGACCCAAATCCAATTGAGAATCTGTGGCAAAACCTTGAAAATTGCTGTTTACAGACACTCCCCATCCAATTTGACAGAACTTGAGCTATTTTGCAAAGAAGAATTTGCAAAAAATTCACTGTTTAGATGTGCAAAGCTAGTAGAGACATACCCAAAAGACTTGCACCTGTAATTGCTTGCAGCTGTTATTGCAGGGAAAGGTGGTTCTACAAAGTTTTGACTCAGGGGGGCTGAATACAAATGCACGCCACTCTTTTCACATATTTATTTGTAAAAAAGTTTGAAAACCATTTATTATTTTCCTTCCACTTCACAATTATGTACCACTTTGTTTTGGTCTATCACATAAAATCCCCAAAAAATACATTTACGATTGTGGTTGTAACATGACAAAATGTGGAAAATTTCAAGGGGTAGGAATACTTTTTCAAGGCACTGTAGTTCATTGAGAACTATAAGCCATCAGCCGCAATGGCTAACAGTACTTGTAGGCATGTATTCACAGGAAACTATGAATTAATGACACAGTCAGGTAGGCAGAGCCCTGCTGTACTGGCCAAACTTCAATCCATGTGTAGCTGATCCTGTTTGACAGAAGTCAATTATTGGATCAACTTATATTGAACAGAAATGTTGGAAATTTTGACAAGAGTCTCATTGTCAGAATACAATATCCTGGTGGGGGATACTTACATCCACCTTGCTTGTAAAGATGTAAGAATTTGTTAATTTTTTTATTCAGCCCATTGACTGAAAAAACAAAAACAAAACAAAAAAAAAAACAAAAAAAAAATCATACATGGTCAGCTTTAACCTCAATGGGTGGTTTAGACAGGCAGTGAAAATTTCTCCATCCAGGAGATCCCCTGCAACACACTCTGCCTATGTATAGAGCTCTTCTTTCTTGTTCCATCCACCCCACCCCATCCCGGCTCCATCCATCCCACCCCAATCCCATCCCGGCTCCATCCAACTCCATGATCCAATCCCAGCTCCATCCATCCCCCCGATCCAATCCCAGCTCCATCCACCCCACCCCTATCCCATCCCGACTCCATCCATCCCACCCCAATCCCAGCCTGGCTCTATCCATCCCCTGATCCAATCCCAGCTCCATCCATCCCCCCATACCATCCTGGCTCCATCCACCCCACCCCAATCCCATACCAGCTCCATCCATACCCCCATACCATCCAGGCTCCATCCACCCCAATCCCATCCTGGCTCCATCCATCCCCTGATCCAATCCTAGCTCCATCCATCCCCCATACCATCCCAGCTCCATCCACACCACCCCAATCCCATCCCGGCTCCATCCATCCCCCGATCCAATCTGATTCCCATCCCCCATACCATCCCAGCTCCATCCGCCCCCATCCCATCCTGGCTCCATCGATCCCCCCAATGCCATCCCGGCTCCATCTATTCCCCCCGATCCCATCCCCGCTCCATCCATTCCCCCCAATCCTATCCCGGCTCCATCCACCACCCAATCCCATCCCAGCTCCATCCATTCCCCAATCTCATCCCAGCTCCATGCATTCCCCCAATCCCATTCATTCCCCTGATCCCATCCTGGCTCCTTCCATCCCCCAAACATCACCACGATCCCATCCCAGCTCCATTCCTCCCCGATCCTATCCCATCCTGGCTCCCTCCATCCCCTCAATCCCATCCTGGCTCCCTTCATCCCCCCAATCCCTTCCCGGCTCCATCTACCACCCCGATCCCATCCCAGCTCCATCCATACCCCCGATCCCATCCCAACTCCCTCCATCCCCTGATCCCATCCCGGCTCCCTCCATCCCCTCGATCCCTTCCCGGCTCCATCCACCACCCCGATCCCATCCCAGCTCTATCCATCCCCCGATCCCATTTAGGCTCCATCCATTCCCCCGATCCCATTCCAGCTCTTTCCCCCCAACACATATCTTCTCCCCTCTCAAAGCCCCCCTTGCACATATCCTCCACCCAATCAAACAGATGCTGTCTGCCACAAAGGTGGCATCCATTTGATGGGCACAGTGGCTGCACTTGATGGGCACAGTGGCTGCACTTGATGGGCACAGTGGCTGCACTTGATGGGCACAGTGGCTGCACTTGATGGGCACAGTGGCTGCATTTGAAGCCACTCCTTCATTATTCTAACTGTGTGCTTAGGGTCATTGTCTTGTTGGAAGGTAAACCTTTGGCCCAGTCTGAGGTCCTGAGCACTCTGGAGAAGGTTTTCGTCCAGAATATCCCTGTTTTTGGCCGCATTCATCTTTCCCTCGATTGAAACCAGTCGTCCTGTCCCTGCAGCTGAAAAACACCCCCACAGCATGATGCTGCCACCACCATGCTTCACTGTTGGGACTGTATTGGACAGGTGATGAGCAGTGCCTGTTTTTTCCACACATACCGCTTAGAATTAAGGCCAAAAAGTTCTAACTTGGTCTCATCAGACCAGAGAATCTTATTTTTCACCATCGTGGAGTCCTTCAGGTGTTTTTTAGCAAACTCCATACAGGCTTTCATGTGTCTTGCACTGAAGAGAGGCTTCTGTGGGACCACTCTGCCATAAAGCCCCGACTGGTGGAGGGCTGCAGTGATGGTTGACTTTCTACAACTTTCTCCCATCTCCCGACTGCATCTCTGGAGCTCGGCCACAGTGATATTTGGGTTCTTCTTTACCTCTCTCACCAAGGCTCTTCTCCCCCGATAGCTTAGTTTGGCCAGACAGTCAGCTCTAGGAAGGGTTCTGGTCATCCCAAACATCTTCCATTTAAGGATTACGGAGACCACTGTGCTCTTAGGAACCTTAAGGGCAGCAGAAATTTTTTTGCAACCTTGGTCAGATCTGTGCCTTGCCACAATTCTGTCTCTGGGCTCTTCAGGCAGTTCCTTTAACCTCATGATTCTCATTTGTTCTGACATGCACTGTGAGCTGTAAGGTATTATATAGACAGGTGTGTGGCTTTCCTAATCAAGTCCAATCAGTATAATAAAACACAGCTAGACTCAAATGAAGGTGTAGAACCATTTTAAGGATGATCAGAAGAAATGGACAGCACCTGAGTTAAATATATGAGTGTCACAGCAAAGGGTCTGAATACTTAGGACCATGTGATATTTCAGTTTTTCTTTTTTCATAAATCTTCAAAAATGTCAACAATTCTGTGTTTTTCTGTCAATATGGGGTGCTGTGTGTACATTAATGAGGAAAAAAATTAACTTAAATGATTTTAGCAAATTAATATAATTTATTCCTGCGCTACTATGTGCGGAGGGAGAGAGAGAATATAGAAAAAATGTAAAACTGTGAAAAGCCGCCTACACCGAATAGGGTACACCCTGCCCCTATTGGTTAGATAAATCAATAAAAATATGGTGCTGCGCTAATCCATTTAGAAAAATATGGTACATAGATAAGTGAAAGTATAAATAAATATGAAATGGTGTAATGACACTGCTGGTATCTGTAGGTCAATTTATCTTAAAACTCTACAAAGTAACAGTGTTATACTAACGTGTTGGTGTAAAACATAAAACACGTGATAAAACAACATATGATCAATACCATGTGCAGAGTAATCACAAATAAATGTAATAACAGTAACTAACTCCAATATATAAGTGTAACTAATGTGCAACCAGGCACACAGCAAACGAACACAAAAAATAAAGTGACTCGTGCAAATGGGCAAAGTATAAGTGGCAACTTAATGAAAAAATGTGACAATAAACTAAAAAAGTCCACAGGTAAAGGTGCATCAGCAGTGATCCTCTTAGGACAAGTGAGGTGATTGGAACAAATGGTGATATTTTCCTTCTTCGTGCAACACACCACACATTAGTGGGCAGTGGCCCCTTACTTGCAGGTAATGGGGTAATAGCATTAGCCAATTTTAGGCATGGTGGCCCTTATTCATGGTGTAGGGATAAGGAGATCTTCCGAATGGTGGACCGCCAACATCAACCAGTAGTGGGGGTCGACAATCTGTGGTCCTATCCTCACTACCCTCAGTATGAGAACTGCGCCTCTCCAAGTAGTGTACCAGGGTCACCAAAAATGAGGAAAGGAAGGTCCCACAATTGTGTAATATTGTTTTGGCAGTAAGCTGGGTTTATTTAAACAAATAGAAGTACTCCCAGGACAGGCACTCTATGTTGTTTGGAGATACGAGCTCGCCGCTCATCGGATCTATGCCTTGTGTTACTGTTTTTATGTGAGTACTTCTATTTATTTAAATAAACCTGTGTGCCTGGTTGCACATTAGTTACACTTATATATTGGAGTTAGTTACTGTTATTACATTTATTTGTGATTACTCTGCACATGGTATTGATCACATGTTGTTTTATCACGTGTTTTATGTTTTACACCAACATGTTAGTATAACACTGTTACTTTGTAGAGTTTTAAGATAAATTGACTTACAGATACCAGCAGTGTCATTACACCATTTTATATTTATTTATACTTTCACTTATCTATGTACCATATTTTTCTAAATGGATTAGCGCAGCACCATATTTTTATTGATTTTAGCAAATGGCTGCAATATAACAAAGAGTGAAAAATTTAAGGGGGTCTGAATACTGTCTGTCCCCACTGTATATATATATGAATCCTTCTTTTCTGTATGCCATTGCCTTGTATATAGAAAAAATACTCATGTTCAACCATGTATCATGTGTTTACGAGGTATGAATAGGTCAATGAAACAATTTTATTATTTCTCCTACCACGTGTCTGGTGCCTCACTCAAAGTCCCAAATAACCCTTTCTTGTACACTGTGATGGGTCATAGCGATCACATAGTACAGGGCCAATCACAGCAGCCCTTTACCCTGATCTGTGTCCTGTGGACACAGAGGGTCAACGCATCAGGCCACTGTGTGCTCTAGAGAGTGAGTATGAGCAGCTTATGTGGGAGGACCTACCGGTATGGCCACCTGCTACCGGTATGGCCACCTGCATCGCTGCTCCCGTCTGACTGTATATATGCACTGACCGGACGGGACATGGTTGTATGTCCGAACCTTAATTACCAAGTGAGATAAGTGTAGATGTGGAGGCTTATAAAGTAGTCATATCTCTTGTTATATCAACATTGGGAAACAGCCCTTTTCTGTCCTTCCTGTATGAGATAAATGACTATAGGCAAATATAACATAAGTCAAGGCGACATGCAACCACAGTGCAAGAAGTTTCTTTTTGTTAAGTGATAGAACAAACAGGATCACATTCATATGAAATAAGAACCCCACATCTATGTATTCATATACAGTAACAGTAATAGCCTCACATACTGTAAGCCACACCTTATGGAGAATATTGCTCTGGATTACAACAACCTGTTTTAAAATTGACCAATGTACAAGTTTTGCAGAAGGAATCACAAAACTGAATATCAATTATTTGTAATGGGAATGTAAATTTACATATGTTGGTCTTCTAAATGATTCTATACATTGTTACATGCTGAAATGCATAATATAAAATTAATGTTTTGAATAATATGCCATGTTTTGAACTCGTTTATTGGGCTGCCATGAATAAATCACCAATAGGTTTATTATCACCACTTTCATTCACAGTCTAAAAAGTTATTTAATGTTATCTAATTGAGTTACTCTGTCTGCCCATGATTCTGAATTACTAAGACCTTAGAAATAAAAGAATAAACAGTTGTAAATGCTACAATACTTGGAATTTATTTGTGTTTTTCCTTGTGGTTTTATAGAAAGCGCCTTTGGAGATCTTCACTGTCTAAGCTGAAGTAAATCCTTTTTAAACAGAAAACAATAAGCTGGTTTTAATGCAGGCTGTGACTAGAATATTAATGAGGGAAATTCATTCGGGAATATTTTATATCTACATGCTGCAATAGTTAAGAATCTTTTAACACATTCTTTATGTTAACTTGCTCCTCAAGGATTGCTTAACCCATTCAGTATTAAATGAAAAAAAAAAAATGAAGTAAAACAATAAAGTATTAGGGATACAAGGCAGATATTGATAAAACTCAAGTACAGTGCTAGAAGCTGAAGAATATCAAGTAGAAATGTTCCACAATTACAAAATCTATGCTATTTTAAAAAAAAATGTGCAGGTTAAATTTTACTTTTAAAACTGCTAATAAAGCACATCTTACTGAGCATAATCAGTTGGGCTTGGTGTTCGGTATTTGACTATGGTCTATACCAGTGTTTCTCAACTCCAGTCCTCAAGGCGCACCAACAGGTCATGTTTTCAGGATTTCCCTCAGATGAAAAGGCTGTGGTAATTACTAAGGCAGTGAAACTGATCAAATCACTGTGCAAAATAGTGGAAATCCTGAAAACATGACCTGTTGGTGCGCCTTGAGGACTGGAGTTGATAAACACTGGTCTATACAACACTTTAGATGGACTGCTAGCTCAGCAGTTTGTGTGCACATCGATAAAACCATGGGTCAGAACACATGTGAAAAGTATTTAAAATAATGTAAATACAGGGTATTGAGTGTCCAACATTTCATTGTCCATCTTTGGAATTACCTAATTCATTTATTATGTAAGTATCTTTATACTGTATATGGTGGCAGCTGAAAACACTCCCATTTTTTTAAAGAACCATTTTTCTAGTGTTTTCAAATTATCCTTCACTTTTTCTCCTTTTTGTGTAGCAAGAACTCCTGGAGAGTCTGCTGGAAATAAATTGCCCCCCCCCCCTTTACTTGTCAGAGGCTGCTTGTCTGGTTTTCGGTCCCAGAAGCACACCCATAAATTCAGGCTCAGTCTGGGGGTGTCTTTTGAAGATTTATTGCAGGTCTTGAACAAATGCAGGGAGGAGGGATGAGGGTTGTAGGATACTCAAGGCACGAAATCTTGGGGGATAGCTTCCTAAAAAATCCTTGTTCCAGCAGTACTTGACCCTATAGTAGCAGTCACAAAATAATGTTGAAGAAAGAGGGGACAGCCAGTAAAACTGAGACCCTATGAGAGCAGTCACTTTGCTTTGCAGCAACTTCTGGCATCTCACCCTCAAGAAGTACTTCCAAACCTGGAGCTGCAGATGAAAGGCACCCACCTCTCAAGTCAAACTTCCACAGGCAAGTCTTCTTTAAGCCCTCAGCCCATAGCACATGTTGAGGCCTAGTATCAGTAGTTGTCTGGAACACACACACACAGGCCCGAGGAGAAACCCCAAGGGAAGAGAGCTCTACTCAGATCCTCCCAAATACTTATCTTCTTCCCAGGCCCCAGCCACACCTTCTGGACCAACCACCCAGGGATTGGCAGATAACTGTTCATATTGTAGTGGTTGATTTTCCCACTATATTTCTGGAATACCCTTCCAGAAGTAGACAGAGGCCACCAGCCACCAGGTTTTGGGAAACCCTGATCAAACCTAAAAAATTAATCGCAGCTCAGCTGGCTACAGCAGAGCTATATACTACATTTATCCAGAGCAGGGCAGGGGTGCTGTATCTACACGCAATTCTAAATTCTGTATTAAAGAACTGGAGTTATGGAGCGGCAATAGGAGACACTGGCTAACTAAAGGAGTAGGACATGTGCAAATTGCAAAGAGAAAAAAACTAGCTAATGTGACTGTTCATTCCCATGACATAGGTGAAAGACTTCCCAACCTCTGAACTGTGGTTAGGTGGTTTGGAAGGACCAATCATGGGGATTTTCTTATTTGCCAGCTGCCTCCCTATAAAATTCATGGTTCCCAGGTAATTAAAGAAAGACAACATAATGCAGGGAAAGCTAGGTGCTATTGTCTGGTGCTGATTGCTGGAAACAGCTAATTATATTTACACATAAACCCACTAAAAGATACAAATTATTCCCAGGGAAAGTTAGATGCTGCTGGTTATTGCTGAAAATCTTGGAAAATCAGTTGCGCGATCAATGCCAGAATTCATATAACTGTAACACTCTTTATGACATTCAGAGGCTAGGTTTTGCACACTCTTACATCAGCATTGGGAGGCTTTACATACACTCAGGGCTGCTACAGCAACTGGGAATGCATGTAAATCTGACAATTCAACTGTTGACTGTCAGTTGAAAGTAATTGAAATGTTGTACAGCTGCCCGATCGCTTCCATACACTCTTTGTCGCTTCCCCCTGCCATATTTTCCAGGCCTGGAAAACCCCATGTTGAGTGTTACCCGTTAAAGGATTGGGGGACCAATGAACATCTATTTGCTAATCTTTCCTACCTAGTAACAACCCAGAAGCAACGTGCATTACATCTCTTCCTCATTCAGCTGTCACTTTTCCCAACTATAGTGGACTGGAGAAAAAGTTTATGGCGCATAATCTGCACTCCACTATCTTCAGTGGAAGGCAGGTGAGACATCAGTAGATCACGAGTGCAATGTTAGGCTCCTGCAAGCACTTAATCCAGCTCTTTGCCCATATCTCTGTATATGCTTTCAGTTGCAGAGCTAGAGGAAGCATCAATGGACTAAAAGTGCACTGATTACTGCACTCATAGTCTATTGAGAACTACAAGTCCATCTGCATCAGATGGGACATGTACTTCATTCATTCACAAATCTCTGTGAATGAAGTAGGAAGTAGCTGTGCAAAATTTTAAAGTGACAGTGACTGTGAGGGAGAAAACCCCCCCAAATGCAGGGCAGAGGGAGTGCAGTGTCAGGGTTGGAAGGGGAGGGGGGGCATTTTCACCATGTTACCTCTTAAATAAATGGTGCAAAAGGTGAACTTAGATTTTAATTTCTAGGTTAAAATCTGGTGGAAGTCCTCTTAAAAATGGGGCCTAAATAAGTGATTAAATGCTGTGCACGCCATTGTATTTACTGTGCACACTGATTAAATGGTGTGAACAGCATTGTAACTACTGTGTACATAGTCACTTTTCCATGAAATAAATACATTCCAGTGCATTTATTTTCTGTCCTGTTTAAAATAATGCCTAGTCAAATTCCCTAAATACTGTGCATAGAGTCAGTACAATATTTGTAGCGTTTTCTGTGAAATGAAAAACTCCTTAAAGTGTTACTAAACCCACAACAGTAAAATCAGGCTGTATATGCAGTAAAGCATGAGTGTTATACTCACTGTGGAACCTAAGGGGTTAATTCTGCCCATTGAGTAAAAAAGCTGTTTGATCCTGTCTTCTCTGATCTTCCCCTTCTTCCACTGTCCCCAAACCATCTCCTGGTACAGAGCCTTTGGGGCACTCTGCACATGCTCATTTTTTTTTTTTTTTTTTTGGGAGAGTGCATGTGATCGGCACATGGTGTTGTGGAAATTTTATTAAGATGTATTCAATATGTATTGTCACAGTGTCTCCCAATGTTAGTTCTACTGTGGCTCACTCTAAAGAACGAGCTGGAACAAACCAACACTGGTAAAGGCTCATTGGTAGTGTAAAGCTTAATGTGGATGTAGAAAAGTGTTTGCGAAGTGAGGATATGTCCACCAGCGAGGTCCCCTGTGTTATGGGGATCAGATCACTTTGCGAGGACATTATCGGTTTGATACCTATCTGCCTTTGTGGAGGGATGTCATGTCTTTCTATGTGTCTGATTAGCACGTGGAGGGACCATGACATGTCCCTGCAGATAGTCTCCCATACACAGGAATGGCAGGATAATCCGGCTATGCGTTGTTCTCTGAACAATGCAGAATAAGGATTTGTGGCAATGGTAAAAATGGGTGTGTGCACGCATTTGGTCGGGACAGCGTTCACGATTTCTGATGCACCAATCCCACTACATGTGGGTCCCTTTGTTGAACTATAGAGCACAGTTTAACAGGTACAAAGGGTGGGAAATCATACACACTGGCCTGCACAGACACACCCTAGTCATTGTTCTGTTGGTTAAGTTGTATAACACCTCCTGTTTGATGGAATGCCTGGGCTTGATTAGCTGATTGTGAAGCCACCAAGCCTCTATTGTTATCCCTATTCAACCCTATAAATAAACAAAGCATGTCCTATTCAGGTAGGACTGCCTGAGGAGCTTGCAATGAAATAACAGCGACTATGGGGTTGATTTACAAAAGGCAAATAGACTGTGCACTTTGCAAAGTGCAGTTACCCTCTGCAAGTGCAGTTGCTCCAGAGCTTAGTAAATGAGGTAAGGCTTCACTTTGCAAAGAATACCCAATCACATGCAAGGAAAATAAAAAAAATGCATTTTTGCTTGAACATGATTGAATGATGGACGTCAGCAGAGCTTCTGCTCATTTACTAAGCTCTGGAGCGAGTGCACTTGCAGAGTGCAACTGCACTTTGCAAAGCGCACAGTCTTTTTGCCTTTAGTAAATCAACCCCTATGTCTGTTTTACTTGGGAAGCATGGGAGAACTCAAAATGCATTATACAAAAGAGCTAAAAAGTGCACTTATTAGCGCAAGAGAAATTGATTACGTATAGTGTATACTGAATTTCCTTAACAGCAGCGAATTAGCACTGTCCAGGCAGAGGGTCAGAGGTCATGCAGCCTCATAGGACAGTTAGAGGAGAATGAAAACTCCTCCTACAAGCTTTAACCGGACACTGATATAGCAGTCACAAGACTGCTATATACTGCTGACGAGAAAAGGTATTTAGCAGTATATATTTACTAAAATAATTGCATTTCCATGTTCTGTATACTGTGGGAGACCAGATATAGTGAATGCAGGGTCCTGGATTTAGTAACACTGTAAACTTTCTTAATAATAAACCTTAATGTTGTCTCTCTGTGAGACTGTGGGCCCCACCACCATGTGCACAGAATGAACAAATTTTCTCTGTTTTTGGTCTTTATTCAGTAAAACAATATGCTCTAATTTTGATTTTGTGATTAAAATCTGACTGACATCTCCCTCCTATACTGCAGGCTACTAAAGCACCCTGCATAGTGTGTATAAAGTCTGTCTAATAGTTAAGGATTTTATGCAAAATAATGCACTCATTTTTATTTATTAATTATAAACCTGGCTGGTTTCTCCCTTGTGAATTGCAGTCTAGTCATGAGTTTGCACAACATTTACTGGTGTTGTCTCTGTGATTTGAATGTATTATTATACAGGATTTATATAGCGCCAACAGTTTATGCAGCGCTTTAGGAGGGCCCTGCTCAGAAAAGCTTACAATCTAATAGGGTGGGGCAGGTGGTACAAAAGGTTGTAACTGTGGGGAATGAGCTGATGGAAGTGGTAAAAGATTAGTTGGAGGCATGATAGGCTTCCCTGAAGAGATTAATTTTCAGGGATCGTCTGAAGGTAGCAAGAGTAGGAGATAGCCGGACAGGTTGAGGTAGAGAGTTCCAGAGGATGAGAGCGGCTCTGGAGAAATCCTGGAGATGAGCATGGGAGGAGGAGATGAGGGAACTTGAGAGTAGGAGGTTTTGAGAAGAGCGGAGAGGATGGTTTGGGTGATATTTGGAGACAAGATCGGTGATGTAGCTTGGAGTTTTGAATGGTTTTGTATGTTGTGGTTAGTATTTTGAATTTAATTCGCTGGGCGATTTGGAGCCAGTGTAGGGATTAGAGGAGAGGGTTGGCAGACACTGAACCGTTGGTAAAGTGGATAAGTCTGGCAGCAGCATTCATGATAGACTGAAGAGGGGATAGCCTATGTAGAGGCAGGCTAGTGAGAAGGGAGTTGCAATAGTCAAGGCGAGAGATGGAGGGAGTGAATGAGGATCTTGGTGGTTTCATTTGTTAAAAAGGGGTGAATTTTAGAGATTTTACAGAGGTAAATTTTACAAACTTTTGACAATGATTGGATTTGAGGTTGAAAGGACAAGTCAGAGTCTAGGATTACACCTAGTACCCTGGCTTGAGGGGAGGGACTGATGGTTGCCTTGTTGATTTTAATGGAAAAGTCATGGAGGGGGCATGGGCAGGGGGAAATACTAATAGCTCAGTTTTAGAGAGATTTAGTTTAACAAAGTGGTGCAACATCCATGCTGAAATGTCAGTTAGTAAGTTAGTAATGCGAGAGGAGACTGAAGGAGTGAGGTGAGGAGTAGACAGATAGATTTTGGTGTCATCGGCATATAAGTGGTATTGGAAGCTGTGGGTGGTTATCAAGTGACCAAGGGAGGAGGTGTAGATAGAGAAGAGAAGGGGTCCAAGAACAGAGCCTTGGGGGACCCCCACAGAAAGGGACAATGAAGAGGAGGAGACAGAGTTGTAGGTAACAGTGAAGGAGCGCTGTGATAGGTACACAGAGAACCAGGAAAGCAGAATCTTGGAGGCCAAGGGAATGGAGTTTATTGAGAAGGAGCAGGTGGTCAACAGTATCAAAGGCCGCAGAGAGGTCAAGTAGTATGAGTATGGAGTAATGGCTGTTTTAGCAGTTAGTAAATCATTAGTGAGTTTTAGTAAGGCAGTTTACGTGCAGTGCTGCGAGCGAAAGCCAGACTGTAAGGGGTCAAGAAGGTTAATTTCACTGTGGTGGGAGCTAAGACGGTTGTAGACTAAGCGCTGTAGAAGTTTAGAGGTGAATGGGAGCAATGAGATGGGTCTTAAGTTGTTCAGGTTGGTGGGGTCCAGTGAGGGCTTTTTTTTTTTTAAATAGATTTTATTGAAAGATGCATCATACAGAATATAACATCAATAGTATCAGTGAATTTTTGTACAAAAACGGCTTTTATACTGAAATGTAGTAGAATACATAACAATGACAAAGATATGTAACCTAGGGATGGCGTAGTATGGCCCCAGAAATAACAGTTCAAGGGTATTAACCTTCTTTTTGAAAAAAAAAGAAGTAACTGGATGGATCTAAGGAGGATTAGGGTCCCTAGGGTTACCATGAGGATAGTGTTGGATCATTCCAAGAAAGGGTTTGAGGTAGGGAGAGGTGAGGAGAGAAAAGGGGGGGGTAGGGGAGAAGGAGCACCAAGTTCATGCTATGGATGTAAAATGTAGAAATGTAGACTGGGGGTAGACAGTAAGGTTAAAGCTGTGATTTCAAGAATATCGGTCTCCACCGCCCTGTTTGGAGGAAGATATGGGGTTGGTGAGCGAGAGGAGGTCTTGCATGCTGATGCAGGACTTGACAGGAGTTGGTTTCCTTGTGTTGCAGATCTTTCAGCTTGGAGGAAGCAGCTCCATCTATGGTGTAGGGGAAGACTCATGATTAGGGATGAGCCGAACACCCCCCTGTTCGGTTCACACCAGAACATGCGAACAGGCAAAAAATTTGTTTGAACATGCGAACACCGTTAAAGTCTATGGGACACGAACATGAATAATCAAAAGTGCTAATTTTAAGGCTTATATGTAAGTTATTGTCATAAAAAGTGTTTGGGGACCTGGGTCCTGCCCCAGGGGACATGGATCATGCAAAAAAAAGTTTTAAAAACGGCCGTTTTTTCGGTAGCAGTGATTTTAATAATGCTTAAAGTGAAACAATAAAAGTGTAATATTCCTTTAAATTTCGTAAATGGGGGGTGTCTATAGTATGCCTGTAAAGGGGCGCATGTTTCCCGTGTTTACAACAGTCTGACAGCAAAATGACATTTCAAAGGAAAAAAAGTCATTTAAAACTACTCGCGGCTATTAATGAATTGCCGGTCCGACAATACACATAAAAGTTCATTGAAAAAAACGGCATGGGAATTCCCCACAGGGGAACCCCAAACCAAAATTTAAAAAAAAAAATGACTTGGGGGTCCCCCTAAATTCCATGCCAGGCCCTTCAGGTCTGGTATGGATATTAAGGGGAACCCCGGCCAAAATAAAAAAAAAAAAAAATGGCATGGGGTCCCCCTCAAAATCTATACCAGACCCTTCAGGTAAGAATAGTACACTTTTATCGTTTCACTTTAAGCATTATTAAAATCACTGCTCCTGAAAAAACGGACGTTTTTAAAACTTTTTTTTGCATTGATCCATGTCCCCTGGGGCAGGACCCAGGTCCCCAAACACTTTTTATGACAATAACTTATGACAATAATATAAGCCTTTAAAATTAGCACTTTTGATTTCTCCCATAGACTTTTAAAGGGTGTTCCGCGGCTTTCGAATTTGCAGCGAACACCCCAAATTGTTCGCTGTTTGGCGAACAGCCGATGTTCGAGTCGAACTCGAAAGCTCATCCCTACTCGTAATATGAGAATGAGAGTTTCTCGAAATTCACCATATCCATAGGAGTGAGTGTTGAGACCATAAAAGCAAGCAATTTGTGGTAGAAATGTGACCTGATCTTTTCATGCATTAAATCCGTGTTGAGCCTGTCTTTGTAGAGTAGTTGTAAGAGATCTCTTTTGATTTGTGCGGTGTTTGGGAAAACGTTGGAGATTCAGTTTTTCAGGACGGCTCTTCTAGCGAGTAGGAGGCATATCAGGGTCCAGTCTTTGCAAAAGGGGGTAGAGTTGAGTGACCAGGGTAATAGCTGTGGGTCCCAGTGGCCAAAGATGAGAAGTAGGGGGTCTTTGGGTAGTTTCAGCAGGGTCACCTCAAAGATGTATGATAGGACTTGCTCCCAGAAGGTGGAGATGTAGGTACACGACCAGAAGTGATGTGTCAGTGAAGGCCTGGGGTGTTGACAGAGGGCACAGATGGGGGCGGTTTGTGCTTGTTTGTTTGTTCACCACGCTCATATACCTTTCCTCTCAATCTTCAATTGGGTTTCCCTCCAAGATTCGTTGGGCACCAGTTTGTGAATGGTGTTGAGACCTTGTAGAAGTTTATTTACTAGCTCGGTGTCCGGGAAGTCTTTTGCCCAGTTGGCTGCTGATGAGGATGCTAGAGAAGGAGTGGATTTCAGGAGAAGAGGCTGATAAATGTCCGATATTTTGTATGAGCCCTCTGAGAGAAGGGTGTCCGTGAGGGACGGTTTGAATCTTTTGCGATCCTCTCTGCAAGCGTTTTTTAGAAAACTGATGCATTGACCATAGTGGAAGACGTGTGACTGAGGAAGTGAGAACTTCTCAGCTAAAGTTTAGAAAGTGATATGGTGCCCAGTCTCTAAGTCACAAAGCGAGGAAAAGTTGGTGAGGCCGTTCGGCTGCCAGGTGGCGTAAGGCTGTCATTCCAGACCTGGGGGGAAGCACGGGTTTCCTTGTATTGGAAGGTGGCTGGATATGAAGGGTGAGAGTTTAAGGCTTTTCCGGACTTCTCTCAAAGCAATGGCTGTGTCTCGAAGTAAGAGGTTATATTGAAGAGGCGGAGGAATGGATTTCCACTTACAATGGAGGAGGGCTAACATCTCAGTTTCCAAGGGAAAATTGGAGTAGCGAGATGTTTGGGCTACCCAGTCCAAACTTATCCTCAATACGCAGGCTAGGTTGTAGGTTCTAAGAAAAAACTATTTTTTGTTGCACTAAGAAATAAGAAATCACCTTTGGAGAGAGGTAAAAGAGAAGAAAGGCAGCGCCAACCTAAGTGCAGTATTAAAACACTGACATTAAAATGTGTGAGTTTTAATACTGCACTTAGGTTAGCGCTGCTTTTCTTCTCTTTTAGGTTGTAGGTTCTGACATTTGGGAGACTGATACCCCCTTTGCGTCTGGGAAGATATAACTTTGTGAATGCTATACGTGGTCGTTTGTTCCGCCAAAGGAATTTGGAGATGGCAGCATTGAGAAATTTTGTGTCTTTATGGTGTAGAAGCAAGGGAATGGTTTGAAGTGGGTAGAGTAGGTGGGCGAAACTGACCATTTTCACTGGATGGCATCTTCCCAGGAGCGAAAGAAGCAGATCCATCCAGTGGAAAGTGGAAACTCCTGCGCTGTTGGGGGGGGGGGGGGGGGCTATGCTAAAAGAACACTGCTGCAACACCTAAGTACTGATCCAAGGCAGGACAAATGAGACAAAAGTGGGGGAAGATGGTAGTTGCGCTGTGATGAAGGGGGGGGAGCTACAAAGATGACTAAAGTGGCAAAGTGAACTAAAAAAGCAGAAACGGGCCAATGCATGAATGGATCCTACATGCTAAAAGAACATGGTGGGGATGCAGTGCAGTGCAACGTAGCTAATCAACATGACTATAATGTTGCGGGCAGACAAAGCCTAATATATAAAGGTAATTGTGAAACAGTGACTGCTTGAATATAGTAAAGCAAAATTGCATATACTAACACAAATAGGATGAATATTGACACAATGCAAAAAAATATATATAATGCAAGAAAAATATATGTGGGCTAGTGCCCCATTAGCAAAAACGTGCCAAATCCTGGTGAACTACAAGTGACAAATCCCTAGGGCAAACATGAATATTAATTCTATCATCCAGTCCAAAAAACAAAAACTCGTGATGAGAAACACAAAACGATTCGAATCGTGAAGGGAAGGGGGATCTTCAGTGAGGACACCTCCGTGTTTGCAAGCCGCTTACCTTACAGGTGTAAGGTGTACAGACTGTGTTGCAAATGACCCGCAGGTGTAGACGTTCCGTGTATAAGGTAGTGACAATGATGAACATGCCAAGCGAAATATAAAAAATAAAAAGTATACAGCATGTAAAATAACTCTGCAACGACCACAGTGGAGGGGGGGGCAAGACACACACGGGGGGAGGTTGCACTCACTTTCATGAATTGAGTGTGGGCATCAATCCACGAGCGCCGAGCTCGTATGCCTCCAGGAGTATCACCAATCTGGAATCTGTCCCCGTGCCTGGAAACTGGAATATGTCCCCGTGCCTCTCTCTTCAGTGTTCGTCAGGTAGAGTAGTGATGTACAGTGTGAGGGGGAAAGAGACGCACATAGCGTGATCCCATATAAAAGTTATATTTATTTAATAAAACAAGTCCAATCAACTTACATTTAAAACAATGCTGCAGTGTGTAGTAACTACGAGCGCCGAGCTCGTCTCCTGTTGTTCAACAGGAGACGAGCTCGGCGCTTGTAGTTTTTATATATATTTTCCATGTATTGTCAGAAGTCAGAGTTATTGTGAAGGTAGGATGGGAAGAGCCATATTTTGGTATTCGGGTGTAGATCAGGGTTGTCGAGCGTTGTCGAGATCAGATATAGCAATGCCGTGTATGTCAGCGTCAGATATCATTGGGACAAGGTCGTTTGAGCAGAAGAGGTAGTCAATTCTGGTAAAAACATTATGGGGGTTGGAGTAGAAAGTGAATTCTCTATCAGCTGGGTGATGGAGGCGCCAAATGTGGTGGAGATGGAGGGAGTTCATTGTGGAGGCCAAAAGAGTTTGAGTATTGGGGTCCGGGAGGGAATGTGGGCGTTTGGGAGTAGATCTATCGTCGGTCAGATGAATCGTGGAATTGAAGTCCCCTCCGATTATGTGTGGGAGGTGTGAGTCATGAAGGAGCCAGGTCGAAAGTTCACTAAAGAACTGTTTAGTGGGGTTATTGGGTGCGTAAATGTTTGAGATGATCATATTTTTGGTCCAAAATTGAATATGGGATGAGATAAGGCGTCCCTGGGAATCTGATTCAACAGATAGGACCGTGCAGGGGAGGTTTTTATGTATGAGTATCAAAACCCCTGCTTTGCGTCCATTTGAGTCGGAGCCTAGAACTAGGGATGAGCCGAACACCCCCCTGTTCGGTTCGCACCAGAACATGCGAACAGGCAAAAATATGTTCGAACACTGTTAAAGTCTATGGGACACAAACGTGAATAATCAAAAGTGCTAATTTTAAAGGCTTATATGCAAGTTATTGTTATAAAAAGTGTTTGGGGACCTGGGTCTTGCCCCAGGAGACATGGATCAATGCAAAAAAAGTTTAGAAATAGAGTTTAGATAGAAGAAAGAAGATAGAAGAAAGAAGATAGAAGAAAGAAGATAGAAGAAAGAAGATAGAAGAAAGAAGATAGAAGAAAGAAGGTAGAAGAAAGAAGGTAGAAGAAAGAAGATAGAAGAAAGAAGAAAGAAGATAGAAGATAGAAGATAGAAGATAGATAGAAGATAGATAGAAGATAGAAGATAGAAGAAAGAAGATAGAAGATAGAAGATAGAAGATAGAAGATAGAAGATAGAAGATAGAAGATAGAAGATAGATAGAAGATAGATAGAAGATAGATAGAAGATAGAAGATAGAAGAAAGAAGAAAGAAGATAGAAGATAGAAGATAGATCGAAGAAAGAAGATAGAAGATAGATAGAAGATAGAAGATAGATAGAAGATAGAAGATAGAAGATAGATAGAAGATAGATAGAAGATAGAAGATAGATAGAAGATAGATAGAAGATAGAAGATAGAAGATAGACGATAGAAGATAGAAGATAGAAGATAGAAGATAGACGATAGACGATAGACGATAGACGAAAGAAGAAAGAAGAAAGAAGATAGAAGATAGAAGATAGAAGATAGAAGATAGACGATAGACGATAGACGATAGACGATAGAAGAAAGAAGAAAGAAGAAAGAAGAAAGAAGAAAGAAGAAAGAAGATAGAAGATAGAAGATAGAAGATAGACGATAGACGATAGACGATAGACGAAAGAAGAAAGAAGAAAGAAGATAGAAGATAGAAGATAGAAGATAGACGATAGACGATAGAAGAAAGAAGAAAGAAGATAGAAGATAGAAGATAGAAGATAGAAGGTAGAAGAAAGAAGGTAGAAGAAAGAAGATAGAAGAAAGAAGAAAGAAGATAGAAGATAGAAGATAGATAGAAGATAGATAGAAGATAGAAGAAAGAAGATAGAAGATAGAAGATAGAAGATAGATAGAAGATAGATAGAAGATAGAAGATAGAAGATAGAAGATAGATAGAAGATAGAAGATAGAAGATAGAAGATAGATAGAAGATAGATAGAAGATAGAAGATAGAAGATAGAAGATAGATAGAAGATAGAAGATAGAAGATAGAAGATAGATAGAAGATAGAAGATAGAAGATAGAAGATAGAAGATAGATAGAAGATAGAAGATAGAAGATAGAAGATAGAAGATAGATAGAAGATAGAAGATAGAAGATAGAAGATAGATAGAAGATAGAAGATAGAAGATAGAAGATAGAAGATAGAAGAAAGAAGGTAGAAGAAAGAAGATAGAAGAAAGAAGAAAGAAGATAGAAGATAGAAGATAGATAGAAGATAGATAGAAGATAGAAGATAGAAGATAGAAGATAGATAGAAGATAGAAGATAGAAGATAGATAGAAGATAGATAGAAGATAGAAGATAGATAGAAGATAGAAGATAGAAGATAGACGATAGAAGATAGAAGATAGAAGATAGACGATAGACGATAGACGATAGACGAAAGAAGAAAGAAGAAAGAAGATAGAAGATAGAAGATAGAAGATAGAAGATAGACGATAGACGATAGACGATAGACGATAGACGAAAGAAGAAAGAAGATAGTAGATAGAAGATAGAAGATAGATAGAAGATAGAAGATAGAAGATAGAAGATAGACGATAGACGATAGACGATAGACGAAAGAAGAAAGAAGATAGAAGATAGAAGATAGAAGATAGAAGATAGAAGATAGAAGATAGATAGAAGATAGAAGATAGACGATAGACGATAGACGATAGACGAAAGAAGAAAGAAGAAAGAAGATAGAAGATAGAAGATAGAAGATAGAAGATAGAAGATAGAAGATAGAAGATAGAAGATAGAAGATAGATAGAAGATAGAAGATAGACGATAGACGATAGACGATAGACGAAAGAAGAAAGAAGAAAGAAGATAGAAGATAGAAGATAGAAGATAGAAGATAGAAGATAGAAGATAGAAGATAGAAGATAGAAGATAGAAGATAGAAGATAGATAGAAGATAGAAGATAGACGATAGACGATAGACGATAGACGAAAGAAGAAAGAAGATAGAAGATAGAAGATAGAAGATAGAAGATAGAAGATAGATAGAAGATAGAAGATAGAAGATAGAAGATAGAAGATAGAAGATAGAAGATAGAAGATAGATAGAAGATAGAAGATAGATAGAAGATAGAAGATAGAAGATAGAAGATAGAAGATAGATAGAAGATAGAAGATAGAAGATAGAAGATAGAAGATAGATAGAAGATAGAAGATAGAAGATAGAAGATAGAAGATAGAAGATAGAAGATAGATAGAAGATAGAAGATAGATAGAAGATAGAAGATAGAAGATAGAAGATAGAAGATAGATAGAAGATAGAAGATAGAAGATAGAAGATAGAAGATAGATAGAAGATAGAAGATAGAAGATAGAAGATAGAAGATAGAAGATAGAAGATAGATAGAAGATAGATAGAAGATAGATAGAAGATAGAAGATAGATAGAAGATAGAAGATAGACGATAGAAGATAGAAGATAGACGATAGACGATAGACGATAGACGAAAGAAGAAAGAAGATAGAAGATAGAAGATAGAAGATAGAAGATAGAAGATAGAAGATAGAAGAAAGATAGAAGATAGAAGAAAGAAGGTAGAAGAAAGAAGATAGAAGAAAGAAGAAAGAAGATAGATAGAAGATAGATAGAAGATAGAAGATAGAAGATAGAAGATAGATAGAAGATAGAAGATAGATAGAAGATAGAAGATAGATAGAAGATAGAAGATAGATAGAAGATAGATAGAAGATAGAAGATAGATAGAAGATAGAAGATAGAAGATAGATAGAAGATAGATAGAAGATAGAAGATAGATAGAAGATAGAAGATAGAAGATAGAAGATAGACGATAGAAGATAGAAGATAGAAGATAGAAGATAGACGATAGACGATAGACGATAGACGAAAGAAGAAAGAAGATAGAAGATAGAAGATAGAAGATAGAAGATAGAAGATAGATAGAAGATAGAAGATAGAAGATAGAAGATAGAAGATAGACGATAGACGATAGACGATAGACGAAAGAAGAAAGAAGATAGAAGATAGAAGATAGAAGATAGAAGATAGAAGATAGAAGATAGAAGATAGAAGATAGAAGATAGAAGATAGAAGATAGAAGATAGACGATAGACGATAGACGATAGACGATAGACAGAAGATAGAAGATAGAAGATAGAAGATAGAAGATAGAAGATAGAAGATAGAAGATAGAAGATAGAAGATAGAAGATAGACGATAGACGATAGACGATAGACAGAAGATAGAAGATAGAAGATAGATAGAAGATAGAAGATAGAAGATAGATAGAAGATAGAAGATAGAAGATAGAAGATAGAAGATAGAAGATAGAAGATAGAAGATAGAAGATAGACGATAGACGATAGACGATAGACAGAAGATAGAAGATAGAAGATAGATAGAAGATAGAAGATAGAAGATAGATAGAAGATAGAAGATAGAAGATAGATAGAAGATAGAAGATAGAAGATAGATAGAAGATAGAAGATAGAAGATAGAAGATAGATAGAAGATAGAAGATAGAAGATAGAAGATAGATAGAAGATAGAAGATAGAAGATAGATAGAAGATAGAAGATAGAAGATAGAAGATAGAAGATAGAAGATAGAAGATAGAAGATAGAAGATAGAAGATAGACGATAGACGATAGACGATAGATAGAAGATAGAAGATAGAAGATAGATAGAAGATAGAAGATAGAAGATAGATAGAAGATAGAAGATAGAAGATAGAAGATAGATAGAAGATAGAAGATAGAAGATAGAAGATAGATAGAAGATAGAAGATAGAAGATAGATAGAAGATAGAAGATAGAAGATAGAAGATAGATAGAAGATAGAAGATAGAAGATAGAAGATAGATAGAAGATAGAAGATAGAAGATAGAAGATAGATAGAAGATAGAAGATAGAAGATAGAAGATAGAAGATAGATAGAAGATAGAAGATAGATAGAAGATAGAAGATAGAAGATAGACGATAGAAGATAGAAGATAGAAGATAGATAGAAGATAGAAGATAGAAGATAGACGATAGAAGATAGAAGATAGAAGATAGATAGAAGATAGAAGATAGATAGAAGATAGAAGATAGAAGATAGAAGATAGATAGAAGATAGAAGATAGATAGAAGATAGAAGATAGAAGATAGAAGATAGAAGATAGAAGATAGAAGATAGACGATAGACGATAGAAGATAGAAGATAGACGATAGACGATAGACGATAGACGAAAGAAGAAAGAAGAAAGAAGATAGAAGATAGAAGATAGAAGATAGAAGATAGAAGATAGATAGAAGATAGAAGATAGACGATAGACGATAGACGATAGAAGAAAGAAGAAAGAAGAAAGAAGATAGAAGATAGAAGATAGAAGATAGAAGATAGAAGATAGAAGATAGAAGATAGATAGAAGATAGAAGATAGAAGATAGACGATAGACGATAGACGATAGAAGAAAGAAGAAAGAAGAAAGAAGATAGAAGATAGAAGATAGAAGATAGAAGATAGAAGATAGAAGATAGAAGATAGATAGAAGATAGAAGATAGAAGATAGAAGATAGAAGATAGATAGAAGATAGAAGATAGAAGATAGACGATAGAAGAAAGAAGAAAGAAGAAAGAAGATAGAAGATAGAAGATAGAAGAAAGAAGAAAGAAGAAAGAAGATAGAAGATAGAAGATAGAAGATAGATAGAAGATAGAAGATAGAAGATAGAAGATAGATAGAAGATAGAAGATAGAAGATAGAAGATAGACGAAAGAAGAAAGAAGAAAGAAGAAAGAAGAAAGAAGATAGAAGATAGAAGATAGAAGATAGAAGATAGAAGATAGATAGAAGATAGAAGATAGAAGATAGAAGATAGAAGATAGAAGATAGATAGAAGATAGAAGATAGAAGATAGATAGAAGATAGACGATAGACGATAGACGAAAGAAGAAAGAAGAAAGAAGATAGAAGATAGAAGATAGAAGATAGAAGATAGATAGACGATAGACGATAGACGATAGACGATAGACGAAAGAAGAAACAAGAAAGAAGAAAGAAGAAAGAAGAAAGAAGAAAGAAGAAGATAGAAGATAGAAGATAGAAGATAGAAGATAGAAGATAGACGATAGACGATAGACGATAGACGATAGACGAAAGAAGATAGAAGATAGAAGATAGAAGATAGAAGATAGAAGATAGAAGATAGAAGATAGAAGATAGATAGAAGATAGAAGATAGAAGATAGAAGATAGAAGATAGAAGATAGATAGAAGATAGAAGATAGATAGAAGATAGAAGATAGAAGATAGAAGATAGATAGAAGATAGAAGATAGAAGATAGAAGATAGAAGATAGAAGATAGAAGATAGAAGATAGATAGACGATAGACGATAGACGATAGACGAAAGAAGAAAGAAGAAAGAAGATAGAAGATAGAAGATAGAAGATAGAAGATAGATAGAAGATAGAAGATAGAAGATAGAAGATAGAAGATAGATAGAAGATAGAAGATAGAAGATAGATAGAAGATAGAAGATAGACGATAGACGATAGAAGAAAGAAGAAAGAAGAAAGAAGAAAGAAGATAGAAGATAGAAGATAGATAGAAGATAGAAGATAGAAGATAGAAGATAGACGATAGACGATAGACGATAGACGAAAGAAGAAAGAAGAAAGAAGAAAGAAGAAAGAAGAAAGAAGATAGAAGATAGAAGATAGAAGATAGACGATAGACGATAGACGATAGACGAAAGAAGAAAGAAGATAGAAGAAAGAAGATAGAAGATAGAAGATAGAAGATAGAAGATAGATAGAAGATAGAAGATAGAAGATAGAAGATAGAAGATAGATAGAAGATAGAAGATAGAAGATAGAAGATAGAAGATAGAAGATAGACGATAGACGATAGACGATAGACGAAAGACGAAAGAAGAAAGAAGAAAGAAGAAAGAAGATAGAAGATAGACGATAGACGATAGACGATAGACGATAGACGAAAGAAGAAAGAAGATAGAAGAAAGAAGATAGAAGATAGAAGATAGAAGATAGAAGATAGAAGATAGAAGATAGATAGAAGATAGAAGATAGAAGATAGAAGATAGATAGGAGATAGAAGATAGAAGATAGAAGATAGAAGATAGAAGATAGAAGATAGATAGAAGATAGAAGATAGACGATAGACGATAGACGATAGACGAAAGAAGAAAGAAGACAGAAGAAAGAAGATAGAAGATAGAAGATAGAAGATAGAAGATAGAAGATAGTCGATAGACGATAGACGATAGACGAAAGAAGAAAGAAGATAGAAGATAGAAGATAGAAGATAGAAGATAGAAGATAGATAGACGATAGACGATAGACGAAAGAAGAAAGAAGAAAGAAGAAAGAAGATAGAAGATAGAAGATAGAAGATAGAAGATAGATAGAAGATAGAAGATAGAAGATAAATAGAAGATAGAAGATAGACGATAGACGATAGACGAAAGAAGAAAGAAGAAAGAAGATAGAAGATAGAAGATAGAAGATAGAAGATAGAAGATAGACGATAGACGATAGACGATAGACGAAAGAAGAAAGAAGAAAGAAGAAAGAAGAAAGAAGAAAGAAGATAGAAGATAGAAGATAGAAGATAGAAGATAGATAGACGATAGACGATAGACGATAGACGAAAGAAGAAAGAAGAAAGAAGAAAGAAGATAGAAGATAGAAGATAGAAGATAGAAGATAGAAGATAGAAGATAGAAGATAGATAGAAGATAGAAGATAGAAGATAGAAGATAGATAGAAGATAGATAGAAGATAGAAGATAGATAGAAGATAGACGATAGAAGATAGAAGATAGAAGATAGAAGATAGAAGATAGATAGAAGATAGAAGATAGACGATAGAAGATAGAAGATAGAAGATAGAAGATAGAAGATAGAAGATAGATAGAAGATAGAAGATAGAAGATAGAAGATAGAAGATAGATAGAAGATAGAAGATAGAAGATAGACGATAGACGAAAGAAGAAAGAAGAAAGAAGAAAGAAGAAAGAAGATAGAAGATAGAAGATAGAAGATAGATAGAAGATAGAAGATAGAAGATAGAAGATAGATAGAAGATAGAAGATAGAAGATAGACGATAGACGATAGACGATAGACGAAAGAAGAAAGAAGAAAGAAGAAAGAAGATAGAAGATAGAAGATAGAAGATAGAAGATAGATAGACGAAAGAAGAAAGAAGAAAGAAGAAAGAAGATAGAAGATAGAAGATAGAAGATAGAAGATAGAAGATAGACGATAGAAGATAGAAGATAGACGATAGACGATAGACGATAGACGAAAGAAGAAAGAAGAAAGAAGATAGAAGATAGAAGATAGAAGATAGAAGATAGAAGATAGAAGATAGAAGATAGAAGATAGATAGAAGATAGAAGATAGAAGATAGAAGATAGATAGAAGATAGACGATAGACGATAGACGATAGACGAAAGAAGAAAGAAGAAAGAAGATAGAAGATAGAAGATAGAAGATAGAAGATAGAAGATAGACGATAGACGATAGACGATAGACGAAAGAAGAAAGAAGATAGAAGATAGAAGATAGAAGATAGAAGATAGAAGATAGAAGATAGATAGAAGATAGAAGATAGATAGAAGATAGAAGATAGAAGATAGATAGAAGATAGAAGATAGAAGATAGAAGATAGAAGATAGATAGAAGATAGAAGATAGAAGATAGAAGATAGACGAAAGAAGAAAGAAGAAAGAAGAAAGAAGAAAGAAGATAGAAGATAGAAGATAGAAGATAGAAGATAGAAGATAGATAGAAGATAGAAGATAGAAGATAGAAGATAGAAGATAGAAGATAGAAGATAGATAGAAGATAGAAGATAGATAGAAGATAGAAGATAGAAGATAGATAGAAGATAGAAGATAGAAGATAGAAGATAGATAGAAGATAGAAGATAGAAGATAGATAGAAGATAGAAGATAGAAGATAGATAGAAGATAGAAGATAGAAGATAGAAGATAGATAGAAGATAGAAGATAGAAGATAGAAGATAGAAGATAGATAGAAGATAGAAGATAGAAGATAGAAGATAGAAGATAGAAGATAGACGATAGACGAAAGAAGAAAGAAGAAAGAAGAAAGAAGATAGAAGATAGAAGATAGAAGATAGAAGATAGATAGAAGATAGAAGATAGAAGATAGAAGATAGATAGAAGATAGAAGATAGAAGATAGAAGATAGATAGAAGATAGAAGATAGAAGATAGAAGATAGACGATAGACGATAGACGATAGACGAAAGAAGAAAGAAGAAAGAAGAAAGAAGAAAGAAGAAAGAAGATAGAAGATAGAAGATAGACGATAGACGATAGACGATAGACGAAAGAAGAAAGAAGATAGAAGAAAGAAGATAGAAGATAGAAGATAGAAGATAGAAGATAGATAGAAGATAGAAGATAGAAGATAGAAGATAGATAGAAGATAGAAGATAGAAGATAGAAGATAGAAGATAGAAGATAGAAGATAGAAGATAGAAGATAGAAGATAGATAGAAGATAGAAGATAGAAGATAGAAGATAGAAGATAGAAGATAGAAGATAGAAGATAGATAGAAGATAGAAGATAGAAGATAGATAGACGATAGACGATAGACGATAGACGATAGACGAAAGAAGAAAGAAGACAGAAGAAAGAAGATAGAAGATAGAAGATAGAAGATAGATAGAAGATAGACGATAGACGATAGACGAAAGAAGAAAGAAGAAAGAAGATAGAAGATAGAAGATAGAAGATAGAAGATAGAAGATAGATAGACGATAGACGATAGACGAAAGAAGAAAGAAGAAAGAAGAAAGAAGATAGAAGATAGAAGATAGAAGATAGAAGATAGAAGATAGATAGAAGATAGAAGATAGAAGATAGAAGATAGAAGATAGATAGAAGATAGAAGATAGACGATAGACGATAGACGAAAGAAGAAAGAAGAAAGAAGAAAGAAGATAGAAGATAGAAGATAGAAGATAGAAGATAGAAGATAGAAGATAGAAGATAGATAGAAGATAGAAGATAGAAGATAGAAGATAGAAGATAGATAGAAGATAGAAGATAGACGATAGACGATAGACGAAAGAAGAAAGAAGAAAGAAGAAAGAAGATAGAAGATAGAAGATAGAAGATAGAAGATAGACGATAGACGATAGACGATAGACGAAAGAAGAAAGAAGAAAGAAGAAAGAAGAAAGAAGATAGAAGATAGAAGATAGATAGAAGATAGACGATAGACGATAGACGATAGACGAAAGAAGAAAGAAGAAAGAAGAAAGAAGAAAGAAGATAGAAGATAGAAGATAGAAGATAGAAGATAGATAGAAGATAGAAGATAGAAGATAGAAGATAGAAGATAGAAGATAGAAGATAGATAGAAGATAGATAGAAGATAGAAAATAGATAGAAGATAGACGATAGAAGATAGAAGATAGAAGATAGAAGATAGAAGATAGATAGAAGATAGAAGATAGACGATAGAAGATAGAAGATAGAAGATAGAAGATAGAAGATAGATAGAAGATAGAAGATAGACGATAGACGATAGACGAAAGAAGAAAGAAGAAAGAAGAAAGAAGATAGAAGATAGAAGATAGAAGATAGAAGATAGAAGATAGAAGATAGAAGATAGATAGAAGATAGAAGATAGAAGATAGAAGATAGAAGATAGATAGAAGATAGAAGATAGACGATAGACGATAGACGAAAGAAGAAAGAAGAAAGAAGAAAGAAGATAGAAGATAGAAGATAGAAGATAGACGATAGACGATAGACGATAGACGAAAGAAGAAAGAAGAAAGAAGAAAGAAGAAAGAAGATAGAAGATAGAAGATAGATAGAAGATAGACGATAGACGATAGACGATAGACGAAAGAAGAAAGAAGAAAGAAGAAAGAAGATAGAAGATAGAAGATAGAAGATAGAAGATAGATAGAAGATAGAAGATAGAAGATAGAAGATAGAAGATAGAAGATAGAAGATAGATAGAAGATAGATAGAAGATAGAAAATAGATAGAAGATAGACGATAGAAGATAGAAGATAGAAGATAGAAGATAGAAGATAGATAGAAGATAGAAGATAGACGATAGAAGATAGAAGATAGAAGATAGAAGATAGAAGATAGATAGAAGATAGAAGATAGAAGATAGAAGATAGAAGATAGAAGATAGATAGAAGATAGAAGATAGACGATAGACGAAAGAAGAAAGAAGAAAGAAAGAAAGAAGAAAGAAAGATAGAAGATAGAAGATAGAAGATAGAAGATAGAAGATAGATAGAAGATAGAAGATAGAAGATAGAAGATAGAAGATAGACGATAGACGAAAGAAGAAAGAAGAAGAAAGAAGAAAGAAGAAAGAAGAAAGAAGATAGAAGATAGATAGAAGATAGAAGATAGAAGATAGAAGATAAAGATAGAAGATAGAAGATAGAAGATAGAAGATAGATAGAAGATAGAAGATAGAAGATAGATAGAAGATAGAAGATAGAAGATAGAAGATAGAAGATAGATAGAAGATAGAAGATAGAAGATAGAAGATAGAAGATAGATAGAAGATAGAAGATAGAAGATAGAAGATAGAAGATAGACGATAGACGAAAGAAGAAAGAAGAAAGAAGAAAGAAGATAGAAGATAGAAGATAGAAGATAGAAGATAGACGATAGACGATAGACGATAGACGAAAGAAGAAAGAAGAAAGAAGATAGAAGATAGAAGATAGAAGATAGAAGATAGAAGATAGAAGATAGAAGATAGATAGAAGATAGAAGATAGAAGATAGAAGATAGATAGAAGATAGAAGATAGATAGAAGATAGAAGATAGAAGATAGATAGAAGATAGAAGATAGAAGATAGAAGATAGAAGATAGATAGAAGATAGAAGATAGAAGATAGAAGATAGAAGATAGACGATAGACGAAAGAAGAAAGAAGAAAGAAGAAAGAAGATAGAAGATAGAAGATAGAAGATAGAAGATAGAAGATAGACGATAGACGATAGACGATAGACGAAAGAAGAAAGAAGAAAGAAGATAGAAGATAGAAGATAGAAGATAGAAGATAGAAGATAGAAGATAGAAGATAGAAGATAGATAGAAGATAGAAGATAGATAGAAGATAGATAGAAGATAGAAGATAGATAGAAGATAGATAGAAGATAGAAGATAGATAGAAGATAGACGATAGAAGATAGAAGATAGAAGATAGAAGATAGAAGATAGATAGAAGATAGATAGAAGATAGAAGATAGATAGAAGATAGATAGAAGATAGAAGATAGATAGAAGATAGACGATAGAAGATAGAAGATAGAAGATAGAAGATAGAAGATAGATAGAAGATAGAAGATAGACGATAGAAGATAGAAGATAGAAGATAGAAGATAGAAGATAGAAGATAGATAGAAGATAGAAGATAGAAGATAGAAGATAGAAGATAGAAGATAGAAGATAGAAGATAGATAGAAGATAGAAGATAGAAGATAGACGAAAGAAGAAAGAAGAAAGAAGAAAGAAGAAAGAAGAAAGAAGATAGAAGATAGAAGATAGAAGATAGAAGATAGATAGAAGATAGAAGATAGAAGATAGAAGATAGAAGATAGAAGATAGATAGAAGATAGAAGATAGAAGATAGAAGATAGACGATAGACGATAGACGATAGACGAAAGAAGAAAGAAGAAAGAAGAAAGAAGAAAGAAGATAGAAGATAGAAGATAGAAGATAGAAGATAGATAGACGAAAGAAGAAAGAAGAAAGAAGAAAGAAGATAGAAGATAGAAGATAGAAGATAGAAGATAGAAGATAGAAGATAGACGATAGAAGATAGAAGATAGAAGATAGACGATAGACGATAGACGATAGACGAAAGAAGAAAGAAGAAAGAAGATAGAAGATAGAAGATAGAAGATAGAAGATAGATAGAAGATAGACGATAGACGATAGACGAAAGAAGAAAGAAGAAAGAAGAAAGAAGATAGAAGATAGAAGATAGAAGATAGAAGATAGAAGATAGACGATAGACGATAGACGATAGACGAAAGAAGAAAGAAGAAAGAAGATAGAAGATAGAAGATAGAAGATAGAAGATAGAAGATAGAAGATAGATAGAAGATAGACGATAGACGATAGACGAAAGAAGAAAGAAGAAAGAAGATAGAAGATAGAAGATAGAAGATAGAAGATAGAAGATAGAAGATAGAAGATAGAAGATAGATAGAAGATAGACGATAGACGATAGACGATAGACGATAGACGAAAGAAGAAAGAAGATAGAAGATAGAAGATAGAAGATAGAAGATAGAAGATAGAAGATAGATAGAAGATAGAAGATAGAAGATAGAAGATAGATAGAAGATAGATAGAAGATAGAAGATAGATAGAAGATAGAAGATAGAAGATAGAAGATAGAAGATAGATAGAAGATAGATAGAAGATAGAAGATAGACGATAGAAGATAGAAGATAGAAGATAGAAGATAGAAGATAGAAGATAGATAGAAGATAGATAGAAGATAGAAGATAGAAGATAGACGATAGAAGATAGAAGATAGATAGAAGATAGAAGATAGAAGATAGAAGATAGATAGAAGATAGAAGATAGAAGATAGATAGAAGATAGAAGATAGAAGATAGAAGATAGAAGATAGACGATAGACGATAGACGATAGAAGATAGAAGATAGAAGATAGATAGAAGATAGAAGATAGATAGAAGATAGAAGATAGAAGATAGAAGATAGAAGATAGACGATAGACGATAGAAGATAGATAGAAGATAGAAGATAGAAGATAGAAGATAGACGATAGACGATAGAAGATAGAAGATAGAAGATAGAAGATAGAAGATAGAAGATAGATAGAAGATAGAAGATAGAAGATAGATAGAAGATAGAAGATAGATAGAAGATAGAAGATAGAAGATAGAAGATAGAAGATAGAAGATAGAAGATAGACGATAGAAGATAGAAGATAGAAGATAGAAGATAGATAGAAGATAGAAGATAGAAGATAGATAGAAGATAGAAGATAGATAGAAGATAGAAGATAGACGATAGAAGATAGAAGATAGAAGATAGACGATAGACGATAGACGATAGACGAAAGAAGAAAGAAGATAGACGATAGACGAAAGAAGAAAGAAGATAGAAGATAGAAGATAGAAGATAGAAGATAGAAGATAGACGATAGACGAAAGAAGAAAGAAGAAAGAAGAAAGAAGAAAGAAGAAAGAAGAAAGAAGATAGAAGATAGAAGATAGAAGATAGAAGATAGATAGAAGATAGAAGATAGAAGATAGATAGAAGATAGAAGATAGAAGATAGAAGATAGATAGAAGATAGAAGATAGAAGATAGAAGATAGAAGATAGAAGATAGATAGAAGATAGAAGATAGAAGATAGAAGATAGAAGATAGATAGAAGATAGAAGATAGAAGATAGAAGATAGAAGATAGAAGATAGATAGAAGATAGAAGATAGAAGATAGAAGATAGATAGAAGATAGAAGATAGAAGATAGATAGAAGATAGAAGATAGAAGATAGATAGAAGATAGATAGAAGATAGATAGAAGATAGATAGAAGATAGAAGATAGATAGAAGATAGAAGATAGACGATAGAAGATAGAAGATAGATAGAAGATAGAAGATAGAAGATAGAAGATAGAAGATAGAAGATAGAAGATAGAAGATAGATAGAAGATAGAAGATAGAAGATAGATAGAAGATAGAAGATAGATAGAAGATAGAAGATAGATAGAAGATAGAAGATAGAAGATAGAAGATAGACGAAAGATAGAAGATAGAAGATAGATAGAAGATAGAAGATAGATAGAAGATAGAAGATAGAAGATAGAAGATAGAAGATAGATAGAAGATAGATAGAAGATAGATAGAAGATAGAAGATAGATAGAAGATAGAAGATAGACGATAGAAGATAGAAGATAGATAGAAGATAGAAGATAGATAGAAGATAGAAGATAGAAGATAGAAGATAGACGATAGAAGATAGAAGATAGAAGATAGAAGATAGAAGATAGAAGATAGATAGAAGATAGAAGATAGAAGATAGATAGAAGATAGAAGATAGATAGAAGATAGAAGATAGACGATAGATAGAAGATAGAAGATAGAAGATAGATAGAAGATAGAAGATAGATAGAAGATAGAAGATAGACGATAGAAGATAGAAGATAGAAGATAGAAGATAGAAGATAGAAGATAGACGATAGACGATAGACGATAGACGAAAGAAGAAAGAAGATAGACGATAGACGATAGACGAAAGAAGAAAGAAGATAGAAGATAGAAGATAGAAGATAGACGATAGACGAAAGAAGAAAGAAGAAAGAAGAAAGAAGAAAGAAGATAGAAGATAGAAGATAGAAGATAGATAGAAGATAGAAGATAGAAGATAGAAGATAGATAGAAGATAGAAGATAGAAGATAGACGATAGACGATAGACGATAGACGAAAGAAGAAAGAAGAAAGAAGAAAGAAGAAAGAAGATAGAAGATAGAAGATAGAAGATAGATAGAAGATAGACGATAGACGATAGACGAAAGAAGAAAGAAGAAAGAAGAAAGAAGATAGAAGATAGAAGATAGAAGATAGAAGATAGAAGATAGATAGAAGATAGAAGATAGAAGATAGAAGATAGAAGATAGACGATAGACGATAGAAGATAGAAGATAGACGATAGACGATAGACGAAAGAAGAAAGAAGAAAGAAGATAGAAGATAGAAGATAGAAGATAGACAGAAGATAGACGATAGACGATAGACGATAGACGAAAGAAGAAAGAAGAAAGAAGATAAAGATAGAAGATAGAAGATAGAAGATAGAAGATAGAAGATAGAAGATAGAAGATAGATAGAAGATAGAAGATAGAAGATAGATAGAAGATAGACGATAGACAATAGACGATAGACGATAGACGAAAGAAGAAAGAAGAAAGAAGATAGAAGATAGAAGATAGAAGATAGAAGATAGATAGAAGATAGAAGATAGAAGATAGAAGATAGAAGATAGATAGAAGATAGAAGATAGAAGATAGAAGATAGATAGAAGATAGATAGAAGATAGAAGATAGATAGAAGATAGAAGATAGACGATAGAAGATAGAAGATAGAATATAGAAGATAGATAGAAGATAGAAGATAGACGATAGAAGATAGAAGATAGCAGATAGAAGATAGAAGATAGAAGATAGAAGATAGATAGAAGATAGAAGATAGACGATAGAAGATAGAAGATAGATAGAAGATAGAAGATAGAAGATAGAAGATAGAAGATAGAAGATAGAAGATAGATAGAAGATAGAAGATAGAAGATAGAAGATAGATAGAAGATAGAAGATAGAAGATAGAAGATAGAAGATAGAAGATAGAAGATAGACGATAGAAGATAGAAGATAGAAGATAGATAGAAGATAGAAGATAGAAGATAGAAGATAGAAGATAGAAGATAGAAGATAGAAGATAGAAGATAGATAGAAGATAGAAGATAGATAGAAGATAGAAGATAGACGATAGAAGATAGAAGATAGATAGAAGATAGAAGATAGAAGATAGAAGATAGAAGATAGATAGAAGATAGAAGATAGACGATAGACGATAGACGATAGACGAAAGAAGAAAGAAGAAAGAAGATAGAAGATAGAAGATAGAAGATAGAAGATAGATAGAAGATAGAAGATAGAAGATAGAAGATAGAAGATAGAAGATAGATAGAAGATAGAAGATAGATAGAAGATAGAAGATAGAAGATAGATAGAAGATAGATAGAAGATAGAAGATAGATAGAAGATAGAAGATAGAAGATAGACGATAGAAGATAGAAGATAGAAGATAGAAGATAGATAGAAGATAGAAGATAGATAGAAGATAGAAGATAGATAGAAGATAGAAGATAGAAGATAGAAGATAGACGATAGAAGATAGAAGATAGATAGAAGATAGAAGATAGAAGATAGAAGATAGAAGATAGATAGAAGATAGAAGATAGAAGATAGAAGATAGAAGATAGAAGAGATAGAAGATAGATAGAAGATAGAAGATAGATAGAAGATAGAAGATAGAAGATAGAAGATAGAAGATAGACGATAGACGATAGAAGATAGAAGATAGAAGATAGAAGATAGATAGAAGATAGAAGATAGAAGATAGATAGAAGATAGAAGATAGACGATAGAAGATAGAAGATAGAAGATAGACGATAGACGATAGACGATAGACGAAAGAAGAAAGAAGATAGACGATAGACGAAAGAAGAAAGAAGATAGAAGATAGAAGATAGAAGATAGAAGATAGAAGATAGAAGATAGAAGATAGAAGATAGATAGAAGATAGAAGATAGAAGATAGAAGATAGAAGATAGATAGAAGATAGAAGATAGAAGATAGAAGATAGATAGAAGATAGAAGATAGAAGATAGAAGATAGAAGATAGAAGATAGATAGAAGATAGAAGATAGAAGATAGAAGATAGAAGATAGAAGATAGATAGAAGATAGAAGATAGATAGAAGATAGAAGATAGAAGATAGAAGATAGATAGAAGATAGAGATAGAAGATAGAAGATAGAAGATAGAAGATAGATAGAAGATAGAAGATAGAAGATAGATAGATAGATAGAAGATAGAAGATAGAAGATAGAAGATAGAAGATAGATAGAAGATAGAAGATAGAAGATAGAAGATAGAAGATAGATAGAAGATAGAAGATAGAAGATAGAAGATAGATAGAAGATAGAAGATAGAAGATAGAAGATAGATAGAAGATAGAAGATAGAAGATAGAAGATAGAAGATAGAAGATAGATAGAAGATAGATAGAAGATAGATAGAAGATAGAAGATAGAAGATAGAAGATAGATAGAAGATAGAGATAGAAGATAGAAGATAGAAGATAGAAGATAGATAGAAGATAGAAGATAGAAGATAGATAGAAGATAGAAGATAGAAGATAGAAGATAGAGAAGATAGAAGATAGAAGATAGATAGAAGATAGAGATAGAAGATAGAAGATAGAAGATAGAAGATAGAAGATAGATAGAAGATAGAAGAGTAGACGATAGAAGATAGAAGATAGATAGAAGATAGAAGATAGAAGATAGAAGATAGACGATAGAAGATAGAAGATAGAAGATAGACGATAGAAGATAGAAGATAGAAGATAGAAGATAGAAGATAGAAGATAGATAGAAGATAGAAGATAGAAGATAGAAGATAGAAGATAGAAGATAGATAGAAGATAGAAGATAGAAGATAGATAGAAGATAGAAGATAGAAGATAGAAGATAGAAGATAGAAGATAGAAGATAGATAGAAGATAGATAGAAGATAGATAGAAGATAGAAGATAGAAGATAGAAGATAGATAGAAGATAGAAGATAGAAGATAGAAGATAGATAGAAGATAGAAGATAGAAGATAGATAGAAGATAGAAGATAGAAGATAGAAGATAGATAGAAGATAGAAGATAGAAGATAGAAGATAGAAGATAGAAGATAGAAGATAGAAGATAGAAGATAGATAGAAGATAGATAGAAGATAGAGATAGAAGATAGACGATAGAAGATAGAAGATAGATAGAAGATAGAAGATAGAAGATAGAAGATAGACGATAGAAGATAGAAGATAGACGATAGAAGATAGAAGATAGAAGATAGACGATAGAAGATAGAAGATAGAAGATAGAAGATAGAAGATAGATAGAAGATAGAAGATAGAAGATAGAAGATAGAAGATAGAAGATAGATAGAAGATAGAAGATAGAAGATAGAAGATAGAAGATAGATAGAAGATAGAAGATAGATAGAAGATAGAAGATAGAAGATAGAAGATAGAAGATAGACGATAGACGATAGATAGAAGATAGAAGATAGAAGATAGATAGAAGATAGATAGAAGATAGAAGATAGAAGATAGAAGATAGATAGAAGATAGAAGATAGATAGAAGATAGATAGAAGATAGAAGATAGATAGAAGATAGAAGATAGAAGATAGAAGATAGAAGATAGACGATAGACGATAGATAGAAGATAGAAGATAGAAGATAGATAGAAGATAGATAGAAGATAGAAGATAGAAGATAGAAGATAGATAGAAGATAGAAGATAGATAGAAGATAGATAGAAGATAGAAGATAGATAGAAGATAGAAGATAGACGATAGAAGATAGAAGATAGAAGATAGAAGATAGAAGATAGAAGATAGAAGATAGATAGAAGATAGAAGATAGATAGAAGATAGATAGAAGATAGAGATAGATAGAAGATAGAAGATAGACGATAGAAGATAGAAGATAGAAGATAGATAGAAGATAGAAGATAGATAGAAGATAGAAGATAGAAGATAGAAGATAGACGATAGAAGATAGAAGATAGAAGATAGAAGATAGACGATAGACGAAAGAAGAAAGAAGATAGACGATAGACGATAGACGAAAGAAGAAAGAAGATAGAAGATAGAAGATAGAAGATAGAAGATAGACGATAGACGAAAGAAGAAAGAAGAAAGAAGAAAGAAGAAAGAAGATAGAAGATAGAAGATAGATAGAAGATAGAAGATAGAAGATAGAAGATAGATAGAAGATAGAAGATAGAAGATAGATAGAAGATAGAAGATAGAAGATAGAAGATAGATAGAAGATAGAAGATAGAAGATAGATAGAAGATAGAAGATAGAAGATAGAAGATAGAAGATAGAAGTTAGAAGATAGATAGAAGATAGAGATAGAAGATAGAAGATAGATAGAAGATAGAAGATAGAAGATAGAAGATAGAAGATAGAAGATAGAAGATAGATAGAAGATAGAAGATAGATAAAAGATAGAAGATAGAAGATAGAAGATAGATAGAAGATAGAAGATAGAAGATAGAAGATAGAAGATAGATAGAAGATAGAAGATAGACGATAGAAGATAGAAGATAGAAGATAGATAGAAGATAGAAGATAGACGATAGAAGATAGAAGATAGAAGATAGATAGAAGATAGAAGATAGAAGATAGATAGAAGATAGAAGATAGATAGAAGATAGAAGATAGAAGATAGAAGATAGACGATAGAAGATAGAAGATAGAAGATAGAAGATAGAAGATAGATAGAAGATAGAAGATAGAAGATAGAAGATAGATAGAAGATAGAAGATAGATAGAAGATAGAAGATAGATAGAAGATAGAAGATAGAAGATAGAAGATAGATAGAAGATAGAAGATAGAAGATAGAAGATAGATAGAAGATAGAAGATAGAAGATAGAAGATAGAAGATAGAAGTTAGAAGATAGATAGAAGATAGAAGATAGAAGATAGAAGATAGAAGATAGAAGATAGATAGAAGATAGAAGATAGAAGATAGATAGAAGAAAGAAGATAGAAGATAGAAGATAGAAGATAGGAAGATAGATAGAAGATAGAAGATAGAAGATAGAAGATAGAAGAATAGATAGAAGATAGAAGATAGAAGATAGATAGAAGATAGAAGATAGAAGATAGAAGATAGAAGATAGATAGAAGATAAAGATAGACGACTAGAAGATAGAAGATAGAAGATAGAAGATAGATAGAAGATAGAAGATAGAAGATAGAAGATAGATAGAAGATAGAAGATAGAAGATAGAGATAGAAGATAGAAGATAGAAGATAGATAGAAGATAGAAGATAGAAGATAGAAGATAGAAGATAGATAGAAGATAGAGATAGATAGAAGATAGAAGATAGAAGATAGACGATAGATAGAAGATAGAAGATAGAAGATAGAAGATAGAAGATAGAAGATTAGAAGATAGATAGAAGATAGAAGATAGATAGAAGATAGAAGATAGATAGAAGATAGAAGATAGAGATAGAAGATAGAAGATAGATAGAAGATAGAAGATAGAAGATAGAAGATAGATAGAAGATAGAAGATAGATAGAAGATAGATAGAAGATAGAGATAAGATAGAAGATAGATAGAAGATAGATAGAAGATAGAAGATAGAAGATAGAAGATAGATAGAAGATAGAAGATAGAAGATAGAAGATAGAAGATAGATAAGATAGAAGATAGAAGATAGAAGATAGAAGATAGATAGAAGATAGAAGATAGAAGATAGAAGATAGAAGATAGATAGAAGATAGAAGATAGATAGAGATAGAAGATAGAAGATAGAAGATAGATAGATAGAAGATAGAAGATAGAAGATAGAAGTTAGATAGAAGATAGTTGATAGAAGATAGATAGAAGATAGAAGATAGAAGATAGAAGATAGATGATAGAAGATAGAAGATAGAAGATAGAAGATAGAAGATAGAAGATAGAAGATAGTAGAGATAGAAGATAGAAGATAGAAGATAGAAGATAGAAGAAGATAGAAGATAGATAGAAGATAGAAGATAGAAGATAGAAGATAGAAGATAGATAGAAGATAGAAGATAGAAGATAGATAGAAGATAGAAGATAGAGATAGAAGATAGATAGAAGATAGAAGATAGATGATAGAAGATAGAGATAGAAGATAGAAGATAGAAGAAGATAGAAGATAGAGATAGAAGATAGAAGATAGATAGAAGATAGAGATAGATAGAAGATAGTGAAGATAGAAGATAGAGATAGAAGATAGTTGATAGATAGATGATAGAAGATAGATAGAGATAGAAGATAGATAGAAGATAGAAGATAGAAGATAGAAGATAGAAGATTAGATAGAAGATAGAAGATAGAAGATAGAAATAGAAGATAGAAGATAGAAGATAGATAGAAGATAGAAGATAGACGATAGACGATAGACGAAAGAAGAAGAAAGAAGAAGAAGATAGAAGATAGAAGATAGAAGATAGAAGATAGAGAAGATAGAAGATAGAAGATAGAAGATAGAAGATAGATAGAAGATAGAAGATAGAAGATAGATAGAAGATAGAAGATAGATAGAAGATAGATAGAAGATAGAAGATAGATAGATAGAAGATAGAAGATAGATTAGAAGATAGAAGATAATAGAAGATAGAAGATAGAAGATAGAAGATAGAAGATAGATAGAAGATAGAAGATAGAAGATAGAAGATAGAAGATAGAAGATAGAGATAGATAGAAGATAGAAGATAGAAGATAGAAGATAGAAGATAGATAGAAGATAGAAGATAGAAGATAGAAGATAGAGATAGATAGAAGATAGAAGATAGAAGATAGAAGATAGAAGATAGATAGAGATAGAAGATAGAAGATAGTTAGAAGATAGAAGATAGAAGATAGGAAGATAGAAGATAGAAGATAGAAGATAGAAGATAGATAGATAGAAGATAGAAGATAGAAGATAGAAGATAGAAGGAAGATAGAAGATAGAAGATAGAAGATAGATAGAAGATAGAAGATAGAAGATAGAAGATAGATAGAAGATAGATAGATAGATAGATAGAAGATAGAAGATAGATAGATAGATAGAAGATAGAAGATAGAGTTAGAAGATTAGATAGAAGATAGAAGATAGAAGATAGAAGATAGATAGAAGATAGAAGATAGACGATAGACGATAGACGATAGACGAAAGAAGAAAGAAGAAAGAAGATAGAAGATAGAAGATAGAAGATAGAAGATAGAAGATAGATAGAAGATAGAAGATAGATAGAAGATAGAAGATAGA